>NC_054378.1:74939716-75280549 GCF_017654675.1 Xenopus laevis
GACCCGCACACAGGCATGTGAGTGAATGTTTACCGAGTGCACCATACTGGATCTCTGTGTGTATATATATATAGATATAGATATATCCCCTTAATGAAATCCACAACTGTACCAAAAATTTCTCTAGGATCAATAAACTGTTGGGACCTTGAATAACACAGAATTTAAAATTCTTATTGTGCTCGAGCAGGAACAGGCTTTGTGTTGAGTGAAAAATGGCATAATTCTTTTGCAATACAGCAACTATTATCATGAGAGACAACAGGTTGTGCTTCATAATCACAAGTTTGTAGTAAGGGAATGATATGGTGTATTTATTACATCTGCTTTCTTATATTAAATGTAAGACCCCACACCGTGTTGTTTATTATCACAGTTGCAGCTGTTTACTGCCTCACTGAATGCTGTTTGTGACCTTCCAGTTAAAAAGTCTTTCCTTTCTATGAAAAAAAAAACCTAGGTGTTCAATGTCTTTGGACCCTGAAAGCCTTGCACATTTTTTTCCAGAAGGAAGGTAAAGGCTGACAGTCACTCACCCTGACACGCAAAGGATGAAGGTTTTTTCCCGGGGTATACTCGAGCGCATATAAACACGACCCTTTGCTCATCTTCAGACACCAGGTTCAATAGATGAAAGAAACAGACCTCATCAATTCAGAGAAGCAGATTGAAACATTAATATTAATAAATCCCCTCTTATTAAAATACATAATAAATTATGAATTTCTTTGAATCCATTATTAAACAAATTGCCCAAGCCTTCTCGTTCTTGTATGGTAGTAAAGAGAATGCCAGCTTAACTGTTCAGGGTGCAAAGAAGATTTGGATTCTTACCTTGTGGAAATTAAAGGACCTATTACTTAAGATTAGTACATTTATTTTTGGAACATAACTAGGTTTCACAAAGGTGAAGATAAAAAATTCATGTACGTACAGACCCTAGAGCAGGGGTCCCCAACCTTTTTCACTCGTGAGCCACATTCAAATGTAAGAAGGGTTGGGGAGCAACATAAGCATGAAAATAGTTCCTGAGGATGCCAACGAAGTGCTGTGATTGGCTATTTGTTAGCCCCTATGTGGACTGGCAGCCTATAGAAAGCTCTATTTGGCAATACAACTGTTTTTTTTTGACCTGGCCGATCAATTTCCTGACAGATGTCGGCCGAAAAATCGTAAGATTTACTATCGTTCGAATCCCACTAACCACACGATAATTTCGAAGTATTGTTGAGGCTTCCCTTAAATCGGTCGTTCGGCAAGAGAAATCTTTGCGTCTATGGGGACCTTAAGTCTCTGGTGTTCAATCCAATACTTTGGCCAACCAACCAAAACTTGAAAAATTGTTCACTCAAGACATATACAGTAGAACCCCCATTTTACATTTTTCAGGGGACCAGGAAAAAAATATGTAAAATCATGAAAAATGTAAAATCAAGGAAAATGTGTTAAGAAAAAATAAATGTCAAGTATGCAAAGGAAATAAGTATAGGAATCATTTTTAATTTGCACTTTACTGAGTTATTTCACAGTTTTTAGCAATGAAGTACTGAAACAAGTTTAAACACATACAGTACTATAAAACATTTTGCATTAAAGGCGGTTGTGTTTGCTAAAAGTTTTAACATACAGTACCTGTTTACTGTAGTAGTACAATACTGTATTGCAAAGTACTGTACTTCAGCTCTACACATGTGCAACTCTCATTTACATGAGGATTTGTTTTCCTTACACAGCAAAGTAATACAGTATAGTATACTGTAGAATCAAGGACAAAATGAAAAAACTACAGCATGCAGTATAGCACACCATGAATTAAACAAACCAGTTGTTTTGAGAAAAAGTGCAGTACATACTGTATTCGTAGTATACAGTAGTTGTGTTCCAAGAATTAAACTTTATAAAACTTTGACAGGAGTTATTGTGCATAAAATACTAGACACTGTACTGTATTATACCCTGTTGTGCTGAACTTCATCAAGGGTCGAATATCGAGGGTTAATTAACCCTCGATATTCAAGTGGGAATGAAAATCCTTCGACTTCGAATATCGGAGTCGAAGGATTTTGCGCAAATACTTCGATAGAACGATCGAAGGAATAATCGTTCGATCGAAGGATTAAATCCTTCGAATCGAACGATTCGAAGGATTTTAATCCAACGATCGAAGGATTATCCATCGACCAAAAAAACTTAGCCAAGCCTATGGGGACCTTCCCCATAGGCTAACATTGGGTTCGGTAGCTTTTAAGTGGCTAACTAGGGGGTCGAAGTTTTTTTCTTAAAGAGACAGTACTTCGACTATCGAATGGTCGAATAGTCGAACGATTTTTAGTTCGAATCCTTCGATTCAAAGTCGTAGTCGAAGGTCGAAGTAGCCCATTTGATGGTCGAAGTAGCCAAAAAAACACTTCGAAATTCGAAGTATTTTTTCTTCTATTCCTTCACTCGAAGTTAATGAATTGGCCCCTTACTGTATTTAACATTGTGCACGCTTACATCTTTGCAATGTCAAATTGGTATAACCGGGTACAGTACTTTTACAGCACGTTAACTGTACATACACTGTACATCACATGTACCTGACAAAAAAATTGGATATTTTGCACTGCTTTGTTAATTTTTGCCTGCTTGTCAACAAGAGATTCATTACTTTCTATAGTGGAGAGGTAATGATTGCTGACAGTGCTTCAGAACCTGTGGGAATATGGATTTCCTACTAGCTCAGAGGTCTCATCCTCATCATCTTGATCTGTTTTATTAATGTGATCATCCAGGATTTCATCAGTGTTATGGACATCAAAAGATGGAACGTCGTTGTCAACTGCCACAAAGTTGCTGAATGTTGTTCCTGTTTGCAATTGCTCCCAAGCATCATTCAGTTCATCATTCTCTTCTTCAAAGTCGTCTTTATCCATCTCTTCAGTTTTACCATGAAATCTAGTTTTCTGGAAGCAGTTAACAATGGTAGAGTAGATTGCTTAATCTGATTCCACGCTTGTGCAGTATAGTGCAAAGCATCAAGCTAATTTATTTTCAGTTGTTTGGGATCTTGGCCACTCTCAAGCTCACTCAATGCCCTATTCAGAAGACTTTTTCTGTAGTAGGATGGAAAAACATGCATTATGCCTAAATCTAGTGGTTGTAGCTGACTAGTACAGTAAGCAGGGAAGAATACCAATTTGACATTGCGAAGATATAAGCTGGGTGGGTGAGCAGGGCATCTATCAAGAAACAAGAGTATCCTGTGCTTTTGTCTCATTCTGTTATCCAGCGCATGCACCTGTTCAAATAATTTTGTTGTCATCCAGACTTTTGTATTTGCAGTGTAGCTTGTTGGTAGAGTGTTGACATTTTTAAAACATTGCCAATTACAAGGGGTTTTAATTTTTCACTGCCATCTGCATTTGTTGTGAACAAGTAGTAAGTTGCAGCTTACTGAGCTTTCCTCCATGACAATCTTCTCCTTTGAAGCAAAATGTTTTTCCTGGATGGACATTAAAAAACAAGTCAGTTTCATCTGTGTTAAAAATATTCTTGAGCTCATAATAACCCTCAAGATAGAGGGGAAGCTGGTTTTCTTTCCAGATGGTGACAGTATCTACACTTTTGCTTTCTCCACATACAGCTTTGTCTATGTCTATCCAGCCATTTGATGCAATAAAGTTGTCAATACCAAGTCTTGTGGCAATGTGAACTGCTTTCTCTCCATTGGGGACATTTGAAACATGAAGACCTGCAAACAATTCTTGCAACAACTTCTCCATCTGTTCATACTTGGATTGAGTCACATACTTTCGCTTTTTTACTTGTGGACCACACTTATCTGCACTGCCTTCAGTTGATACTCTCTGCTTTATTATTTTTCAGGATTGTGACAGGAATACCAAGCTCTTTAGCCAAAGAAACTCTGGGCCCATGATATGCGTCTGATTGGTTTAAAATGGCAATTTTTTCTTCTAGAGATTTTATCTTTCTCTTCTTAGGACTGTTCTTTTCACACATTGTTCTGTACCTAGAAATGTACAAAATCTTTACTTTGTGAAGAGCATACAGTGTGCTTGTACCCCCCATTCAGGCTACACTACATAAACATACACAACATGTACAGTACACATCATACTAACACACACACACACACACACACACACACACACACACACAGACATATCAGACAGACAGCATCACACAACTAAATGCATGAAAACCCACTGCAATCACATTTTACAACATACAGTACTGTATTCATGAGTGCTTCACTTACCAAAAGAACCCTTTTATGATAAGAAATCCTGTTACGATATGGCAGCTGCTTTTGTGGACAGACTGGTACACTTTCATAGGTGGTCAAGTGATCTCTGATTTGCTCTAGGGGTAAAGAACTAAGCATGTTGGCAGTTTATTCACATGGTTATACAGTACACACTGTTGTTCTGAACTTACCTTTGGTTTTCCTTTATGTCAGAATACTGTGCAGTGCAAGTCTTCTTCCTTATGATGTTGCTGTCTTACCAGATGCTGTAAGTGGTATGGAAAAGCAGAGAAATCGGTGTAATCCACTACACTCACATAACCTCCTCCCTAAAAGCATACATCATACAGTACTGACACCACAAATGCTGCATGACACTGACACAGTGCTACACTATAACACCTCCACCCCAAGAGCGTTAAGCACTGACACTAAAATGCAGCATGATACTGAGGCACCCCATTAGATGTCCACCCCAAGAGTATACATTGCACATACAGTAGTGTATTGTCAAGCACTGACAGTGAAACAGAGGCACCCCATAACATTGACTGGTCACCACCTTGCCACCCCTACACTCAAGAGCATACACACTGAAACACAGCTTTATGTGTGGGATCTGAACAGGAAGTTAAGATGTGGCAGAGCCAATGACCAATCTCTGTGACACAATAAGACAAGTTCTTTCTGCCTGCGGTTAACTCCAAAGCCATTCCATTGAGAGTAGGTTGGGGGTTATAGTTTAGCGGATGAGTGATGGTCTTTAGCTTGAGCTTTATCACTTCCATGTATAGTACATTGGGCTGGGCCCTGACTCCAATCCCCTCTTTAGGATGGTTATTCAACCCTCTCTGAGCCCTTCCCTTACAAAACCCTGACTGCCTTAATTTCCCAGACACTGACCCGCTGTCCTCCACTGACCCGATGTATTACTTCTGGATTGACCCCGGCTCTGCCTGGGATCCTGTTCTGCGCACTTGTCCTCCTCTGCTCAGGATACACAGCACCAATAACCCAGCTTGTCTCCCAGCTCACCCGTGATCTCACTGTGCCGGCCTAGTTCTCTGCACTACACACTTTAGCTAAGCGATGACCTAGCCCTGGGGCACACACTTGATGGCGTCTGCAATCAATTGTTACTTACACAACCCTCACTGCATTTCTGAGGATCACTGACCTGCAGTCCTCCACTGACCCGATTGGCCCCCGCTCTGCCTGGGATCCTATTCTGTCTTCCTCTGCTAGGGACACACAGCGCCACCGACCCAGCCTTGTCTCCCAGTTCACGATGACCTCAATGCACTGGCCTAGTTCTCCGCACTAAGCACTTTAGCTAATCGCTTACCTAGCACTGGCGCACACGCATGATGACATCTGCAATTGGCGAACTTCTAAGCAGCTTCTAAACAACAGTTTGACCTTAAAAGTAAGCAATAAGTTGTAGAGGCATTAATAAAACAATGTAAAATGCGGGAAATGAAAACGTAAAAATCGGGAATAAAGCCCAAAGAGATACATTAAAATTGATGTGACCGCAAACAATGACGTAAAAAGCAGGAAAACAGTAATCCGGGGACATAAAATCAGGGTTATACTGTATAATTTTAGTAGAAGCAGCAGCTGCAGAGGTGAGTGTTGTTGTATAGTTCTGTGCACCTGCATTCCAGTATACACTAGAGACCAAGTCTGATAGAACTTGGAATGAAGCATGTAGTGTATTCATGACATAGGGATTCACCTTAAATTTAGTTGAACTTCATGATTATATATATTGACCAAGTATGTATTAAAAATCTATACGGGTTAGGAGTTGCAACTGAACATTAGCTGGAGGGCTATGGTTTGAACATACCAGATGTGTATAGGAGCCTTCAAATGATCATATACAGGTTGCAAAACAAGTAAATATGTTCCTCATTTGAAAAGAATTATAGCAACTCTCTATATAACACTGCAGAGCAGACTAACATTGGCTCCCTAATTTCCCTAGCACTCCCAAGAGGAAAATATTGGCAGGAGAAAGGAAGCCATGCATTAACTCCAATAGCTTTCAATTTCAATAGACAAAAAAGACTTTTGTAGACTTTGAACAGCATATATTGGCTTGCTTGGGAAATGTATGTTTATAAAAGCTATGAATTATGCTCTGTTTTCTAAGCAAAAATCAAACAGTTTTTGCTTCAAAAGACATTTTCCAGCTTGTCCCTTAGAGATAGAACATTTGGGTTTAATACAGGGCGAGAACAAAACTACCTTTAGGTATTGTTCTGGAATTCAGTACATGCAAGCTGAGCTGCTGCTCGTGAGATGGAGGTACAGGGTAATTAAAATGTATGTAGGATTTCATCTTACTTGCAATTTTTTAAGAATAAAGAGTTAAATAAAACTTTCAGTTGTTACTAAATGTACTGTTTCCTACACATGGTTTTTAGCTCTCACCGATTTTACTCACTTTGTATTCTAAAATTTTAGTATAGATTCTGGTGTGACTCTTGCTAAAACACACATATACTGTATACACTATATTAGCACACCAGTGCTTTTACATATAGATCTATAGTTTAAATGAGGCAAACAGGGAAACTGAAGCTGCTCCATCTTGGGTCCTTGTAAGGTAGATAAATATAGAGCTTATTTTCAAACCCAATCACAGTGTGCATAGTGCAAATAAAGGCTGCAATCAGCCATTTTTGCACATTGCATGCTGCATTTGGGTGTGCACAAAAAGCTGCAGGCCTCTGAGCTCCATTTTGTAGTGCAGAGACCTGTGGTTTCCTTCACTAGTGCAACACTGAGATGTCTCAGATGCCTCTGGCCCTACATATTGGACATCATTAAGACACACATGGTATTGAGAGGCAGGAGGCACCGCCCTAACTTTTGTAAGGATAGGGATAGCTACATCTCCTGATGCTGTGCTTGTGACTGAGCACTGGATTTTTCAACCCATGCTCAGTGCAGAGTACAGTAATGTGTGACCCCCCGGGTGGGCCTCTGCATGATGGCCTTCTGTTTATTTTTGTTCCCAAAACCATTAATGCTAAACAATATATACAGATTTTGGAGCAACTTATACTGCCATTTAAATACAACTTTTTCAGGCTTTGCTTATTTCAGCAATACAATGCAAAAAAACATTCCACACAGCTTGATAGTGAAAGAGTCTGTGGGTTAAACTAGCCTATCTGCAGCCCAGACCTGTCACCAACTGAAAACATTTGGCACAAAAACTCAAGTAATTGGTCTCCTCGGTTCCCAATGAGTATAGACTTATCAGTTACAGTATATCTGCAGATAGCTAGGCTACAGCCTAAATTGGATTATGTAAAGTGTTGGAAATATATTGGATCCAATGTTGGGTACATTTATCATCAGATAAACCTTTTGCAATATATGGACCTATTCTAAGCAACTTTTCAGATGGTTGTTCTAATATATTTTTTGGACTGATATTTTTTTTTATCGTTTGCCGTTTTCCAGCCTATAGCTAGAACCCTGGAACCGACTTATTCCGTTTGCAGCTTATATCGGCCCATGTACTGTATGGGGACCTTAAAAACCCAACCAGCTAAAAAGTTATTATCATTGAATCTAGAGACCAAATGCTAAGAAATATGAAGCTGGGAATAATGCATATACTGGTTGGATTATATACATAGAGAGAGAAGCTAGTAAGGGGGGAATTGCTGTGATTTCTCTATGCTTATGCACCTGGGGGTGGCAATTAGGTATCCCTCTTCCAACCATAACTTGCACTTTATTCAGATTAGGGATGCACCGAATCCAGGATTCTGCCTTTTTCAGCTGGTTTCAGATTCGGCCAAATCCTTCTGCCCAGCCGAATCCGAATCCTAATTCGCTTATGCAAATTAGGGTCAGGGAGGGAAATCGCGTGACTTTTTGTCACAAAACAAGGAAGTAAACATTTTTTCCCCTTCCAACTCCTAATTTGCATAATTTCCTGATGGTCATTCCATGTGGGGTTTGCGCCACTATACATGACAGCTGCACTGTGCACCTTACATCAGATTTTTTATCCAGTGCGAGGTGCACAACACAGCCATTCTCCTGGATACAAGTGCTGCCTGAATGAGCACTAAGGAGTGCAAAATCTCCTGTACTTCTGACTGGTGGAACTGTTTTCCTTGGGCCACAACAAACAAATGCAGCCATAGAAGTTTGTGCCTGTTTATTTTAGCGCTTTGTACCTTGCCCTGTGTTTTATAAGCATCCCCCTAAAAACACATTAATAATACTTATTATTCATTGTATTGAGCCAAAAGGGCTTCTGATTGTGGTTTATATCCTGATCAGCTATGGGGTTACTTGAAGTAATATTCTACAACAAGGTGCCACTGTACAGTGTCAGCCAAATCTGAAAAAAAATCTGCCTCTTTATTAATAAGAGCTCACCCCAACATGTAACAGGGCATCACTTTTAAAATAACAAAAGTGCTATAATCTTTAATTCAAAAAGGCTACGTATATAGCTATATATGCAGATATTCAGTAAGTGCCAAAAAAGTGGACTGGATACATTTTTTTAGTACAGTGTACAAGAAATTATACAGGTCTTTTTAATTATTTTCTGTTGTAAAAATCTGCCACTTTCGAAGATTCCTGATTTCTGTTGCATATCACTTGATTGGTGGTACAGGTATGGGGCCTGTTATCTAGAATGCTCAAAGTCTTGGGTTTCCCGATAATGGATCTTTCTGTAATATGGATCTTCATACCCTAAGTATACTAGAAAATCATGTAAACATTAAATAACCCCAATAGGCTGGTTTTACCTTTCAATAAGGTAAAATTTTAGCTTAGTTTGGATCAAGTACAATCTACTATTTTATTATTACAGAGAAAAGGGAAATCCTTTTTTTAAAAAAAAATTGGATTATTTCATTTTAATTGAGTCTACAGGAGACATCCATTCTGTCATTCGGAGCTTTCTGTAAAATGGGTTTCTGGATAACGGATCCCATACCTGTATTTTATTAGTGATCTTCTGTTATTCAGAATGCTCAGGACCTGGGGGTTTCCGGATAACGGATCTTTCTGTAATTTGGGACTTCATGCCTTAAGTCTACTAGAAATTCATTTAAACATTAAATAAACCCAATAGGCTGGTTTTGCTTCCAATAAGCATTAATGATATCTTAGTTGGGATTAAGTACAAGCTTCTGTTTTATTATTACAGAGAAGAAGGAAATAATTAAAAAAAATTTGGATTATTTGTTTCAGCTATAAGTGCCCCCTTCTCCTTAACTGACCATTACAATGGCATTTATGCAGATATTCAGTTACAAAATGTTCATTTATGACAGAAAATCATGAAATGATAAATTCCCGATTGTCTGAAGGCTATTTTTGCACTTTTTATGCCACCCTAGGCCATTTTTGTTATCAAAAAAAGAGTAAATATATACTGTACTAGACATTAAGCCCGTTAAATTAACGGGCGCTAGAACATATGTAGTCAAACATTTATAAAAACAGAATTGTTCTAGTCTGGTGCAATCCCACGGACACAGGGACTGGACGCAGAGACACTTCAACTTTATTATCTAAAAAAAATTCGGCAGACGGTTCAGGGAAGGAAGTGCAGTGACTGGATGTTCACAGTCTCTCACCGAGCAACTAAAGTCTCTAACCCCCCTATTCCCCGCCTCCAAAAGCGTCCTCTGCTCTCATTGGCTACTTTATGCTTACAACTGCAGCTTCGTAAGTAGGTGTGGACACGCATGGTCCTGACACAATGATTTACTACGTCCCCGCCCTTCAAGACATTTCGACCAATCAGGAGACGGAGATGGGGTTCAGCCTCCATAGTTCATGGAAGAGGCAGTGGGTGGGTGCTGTTGGCGTGGTGGGTTTAATGCTCTGGCCGTTGATGTGGGCAGGGTGTGTTGCACGTAGCAGTGCCGGCCCCTTTCAGTGACGGCTGTTTATTTTTGAATTGTGATGGTAGAACTGAGTTTGTTGCTTTATGGTGGGCTTGGGCGCCATTTTGTTGTGGTAACGCACTGGACGCAGAGACACTTCAACTTAAAAATTCGCCAGAGACGGTCCGTGGGGCACATGCGCAGTAGCGCAATCCCACGGACACAGGGACTGGACGCAGAGACACTTCAACTTTATTATATAGGATATGCGGGGTCGGACTGGGGGGCCTGGGGCCCACCGGGACTGCTGCCCAGGACCCCCCTCCCCCCCTATAAAAGTATATACTGTACCTGTAAAGAAATGGCAGGCAACCATATTTCTCCTGCTATGTTTAGATAAGCGAAGCCCTGATATTGGGCAGTGAGCATTTGATCTTCGATAAGAACCATAGATTTCTTTATAAGCTTTTGGTTAAGTTTGCAGATATTCAGGTAATGAAACAAGGCAGAAATAGAGAAGATTTAGATTAAACAGATTACTTTATGCCAAAATCTATTTAAAGTGCCTTTATAGACAGGTAACATTCAGATTACGGAAGAAAGAAGCAGGATATTGGATTTTTCTTCACTTTCCTCTGGTCTCAAATGATTAGGTGTGAATTTATTACAACAGTTTTTTTTACCATTTATATCTTTTGTACTCCTTCAACGGGCTTATTGTTTAAATCTCCAAGGCAGCTCATTACATCTCCTTGGTAGAGTCATAAAAGTTCTCTAGAATATATTTATTTTGCCTGAAAAGTGCCAGCTTAACTCAAACTGACACGAAGTAAAAATTCACATATATAACCTCTGTGAGGGCTCCCGGCCAGGAGGTCCAATATTTCTTTCATGATGCATTCAAAAAAATAATTCATATGGAAATTGAATAAAAGAAGTAAAGTTTACTGGTCACCTGTTTAAAAGCAATTCTTTTACTGGTTGCTAAGAGTTACTGCACATGGACAAACTTACTTAAAAAAAGGGCACAAGTGTTGCAGAGGTGCAGTTACTTATATCAACCAATAAGAGATTTGCTGTTAAACAAATGACCAGAAAATGCTACCTGCTGACTGGCTGATATAAGTGATTAGACTTATTTTAGATATTGTATTACATAACTTCCTTAGTGCCTTTTATTACATCTGGAAGTTAATGTTTTATTTTGTACTAACCAGTCACTAGGTGAGTTTACTCCTAGATGGCATCCTTTAGGCTTGAAAGGTTCCTTTAAAGCTTGTGATTGGTTGGGAGTATAAGCAGGTAGAATATAGTTATGGCTGTTAAACTAAGCCACACCTTGGTGTGGGAAAAGCCCAGTGAGAGGAGGTATTGAACTGGTTAGAAGAGTGTGGGGTTTACATAGTTGCAACAGGGTGGGCTTCTCCTTGGGGGTAACTATTAAGGATTAAGATGGTGACAACTGACCATTAATGGAAAGGTGTTAACCCCACTAGGTGATCCCAAGGGCAAGTTTGGAAAGGGACACTTCTAGGTGGCTAGCAGGGGTCTAGGCCATAGTGGGTTCTATTGGTGCAGCAGCAAAAACAGTTTTGGTTGATTTGTTATATTGAAGGATTACTCTTGAGCCTATGTTCAATGTTGTACATTAGCTACTTTTGTTTCTTAAATTAACAAATTAAAGGGATTTTGTCATGATTTTTATGGTGTAGTTTTTATTTCTAAATTACACTGTTTACACTGCAAATAACTCACTCTACCATGTAAAATGTCATTCCTACCCCAACAAGTGTATTTTTTTTAGTTGTAATATTGGTGTGTAGGCAGCCATCTCAGGTCATTTTTCAGGAAGCTGGCTTTCAGGAAGACCTAGTGCTGCACTATGGAACTGCTTTCAGACAAGCTATTGTTTCTCCTACTTAATATAAGTGAAGGAGTCACAGTGGGACATGGATTTTTATTATTGAGTGCTGTTCTTATATCTACCAGAAGCTGTTACATACAGTATATGGTTGCCTTCCCATTGGTCTGCTGATGGGCTGCTTGAGGGTAGAAGGGGTGATAACACTCCAAATTGCAGCACAGCAGTAAAAAGTGACTGAATTTTAGCAGCACAAGTCACATGACTGGGGGTACCTGGGAATCTGACAGGGGGAAAAAATCAGTTTGCTTTTTTTTGAAAAAATGGATTTCAGTGTAGAAGTCTTCTGGAACAGCATTATTAACTGATGCATTTTTCGGCACCCTGGACGCAACTGGGGTTGTCCTAGCGAACTTATGCCTGGCAAAGTGTTGCAATAGCTGCGAAGCCATCGCTGATACATTTTCGCCGGTTAGGGAATTTGCCCCCAAGAGTCTATTTAAAGATATAGATAACTTTAAGAACACAGCAACCACTTGATATTTATATGTTAGTTACTATCATGGTAAGTAAACAAAGTAATGTAGTGTTCCATTGCGCACCCATTTAGGTAGAAGTGTGGTGTTACTTTTTGTGTGTTGAAAAAAATAGCACTGCTATCTGCTGTATGGATAGGGCATGTCTGTAATGCAGTTAACAATTTCCCTTGAGAATTATATACTTCCCTGTCTGAGACTATATAAAATTTGCTTGCCTTGATTCCTGGTTTGTGAGAGAACCTCATCCCCCAAAACATTTTTTAAATCATTTATATAGATACATACTGTATATTGTACACACACAAACCTGATACTTTACAATAACTTGATTAAAAAATGTCCCTTTCACACCTAGGCTTTTTGAAATAGTAGAAAATATGAATACACTATGTAATCTAGGACTGCTGTTTAAAGCACCTGTTTAAAGGTTCCTTCTGTAAACAATACACACTGAGATGGAAATTTCTCTCATTACTTCTCCTAAACTATTTTTTGCTGAAATGAAATGCGAGTACTTCAGCTGCTAAAGTGACATGCACCCTTATGCACTCGTTGTGCTACGTTACACAATGATTAGCTCTTTTCTGTACGATGAATGAAAAAAAGATCACTCACTGATGTGTTAAATTCTCTATTTCACATGAACAAGCAAAACACCCACCTTGTCTCTTTCCTTGAAATAATGCTGTTTTCTCTAGCCAAGGATAATGGGCTAGCACAGGACTCTTGACAAAGAAAACACATTATTTGGGCCAGTGAACAATCCGCGGGGTTAAGTTAGTGAAGTGTTTGTCAAACTGAATTCCTCCATTTGAAAATGTTGATTCCTTTATAACAATTAGGGTCCATTCCCCATTTGTGGGTACATTTTACCAATAGGATAGGAAATTTGTGTTCTGACTGCCTGATATGTGCTAAATTTGACTTTGCCATTATCCAAGGCAACCTAGCAGATTTATGCATTCATTTTCTAATCTGCAGTAGACTAACACTGATTGTTGATTGGTTGCTACTTGTACATGCATTGGACCAATGGAAATCATCACCAGTATTTCAATGTTTTAAATACCATGATCCCACCCCCTCCCATGTCCCACAAAATGGCAGCATATAGGTGCACATGTTTCTGTAGTACCGTATTGTACTGGAAAGTGGAAATGATTAAACATTTTGGAATCTCCTCATGAGAATTTTGGTTACATCTCATTCATGTTGCTGTTTGTAAAGGGGATTTTTTTTAAAAAAACAAGCCTCATCTCATGGAAATTAGGAGCTTTCTACATACAATAAATTAATAATTATGTACCATTTGTAAATATATATATATATATATATATATATATATATATATATATATATATATATATATATATATATATATATATATATATATATACTGTGTATATATATATATATATATATATATATATATATATATATTATTCCTCTATCAGCTTTATCTCCCTTAATGCAGGAATACAAGTCAGATTTTGATGGACAGTTAGGTCCAGTGCATGTGTGTGATCCCTTTCCCTAGAAAATATAAAAGAGTTAACTGTCTTTCAAAATAACTACCTCCTACACAAAGTCTGCATGTAACTGCTGAGAGGGTGGATAGAGATGAGAAAGAACTTGACTATTTTAGAAACAGTATAAAATTTATAAAAAAAAATCATATTCATGAAAACACTAAGGTTCCAATCTTTCAGTAAATTTTCTGTACTTTTGTTTTCTCCCTTCAGGCATCTTCTTGTCATTACATTGCTGGGATAGATCAAATAAAAGCACAGTACTTTTAGCAATTTTAAAATACATTCCTTGGGTTACAAAAAATTAAGCATATTTACAAAATAAAGGGAATTAGAAACAGAAATCAAAACTGTGTTGAAATAGCAAACCTTTAGCCTCCAGGCCACCAGCAGCTGAACTGAAATCCCAAGAATTCTCACTAACCTGTTTAGTTCAGCGCCATCTTTAGAGTAAAACTGTAGGTTGCAATTCCCTGCAGTAGGGAATCAGGGAAACTTCATATGAATATTTTGGTGCTTGATGGAGATATGGAAATGTAATAATCATCGTATTGGTGGTATTGCTTCCCTGCCCGCCAGTAATGGCTTCAGTGGAGACTTTGCTACCAATTATGCATCTCTCCATCACTTATTTCTAGGAGCCATAAAACCTTTCGTCTATGAAACAGTACAAAGATCCTTTGCTAATGATCTGTGTCAAATGGAGGAAACTCAATTATCAAATATTATATTCGAAAAAGGTCCTCAGTGAGGGAATGAAAAAAGAAAATTGCAGTGTAACAGGAGAAAAGCCTGCCAAACGAGTGCGAGAAAATGAAAAACTTCACACTGAATTTATAGATGACGCTGAAAGTAATAGAATGGAATACTCTATATTTACTCTGCTCAACAGAGCTGTTTCAATATCATTTGTTTTGCTCCAGCTTTACAACAGGGTGGACTTTGATAAATAGCCCTCTTAAAACCTCTGTGATCTGTGAATACATTTAATGGTCTCCTTGTTTCCCCTCAGGATTCTACACCTGTTTCTTCTGGAGAGGGGCATTAGGATGTCAACGAAGATGGATATTTGTCATCTTTTGAAGTATTGCTTAGCAACCGATTCCATGGATAAACAGAGGGATAAACAGAAATCAATATTTTCCCAGTGTTCAGCAAAACATGAAAAAATAGGAATATATACCACCAATCAAAGTCCGTGGAAAACAGCTATAGTATGTAACCCTTGAATCTCCTTTCAGTATCTGCATTTCTATACAGCAATAACCCTGCATCTGATATCATAGAATTATACACTTCATATGGTGTTTTCCTTCTCGTTCAGCAACATAATTCTGCATAAATGTACTGACAAAAATGCCTTTTCTTGCTTCCTGCCTTCTCTTGTGAATAGTGTACAGTGCACCTATTAATTCGGGGGAATACTAAAGCTTCCTGGTGGCTTCATGGTTCCTACAGGAGCCTTAGTAACATAGCAAACTTGCACTTAAGAAAATTATATGCAGACATCATTATGACATTGAGCACAGGAAATTGTTTTTAATTAAGTAAAGGACACTGTTTTATTATTACAGAGAAAAAAGAAAATGTTTAAAAATGTGAATTCTTTTATCCTAAGGGTAAGGACACACGAAGAGATTCAGGGAGATTTTGTCGCCTGGCTACTAATCGCCTCGTCTTTTGAGCAACTATCTCCCTGAACTGCCTCAGCGTTTTTCCCCATAGGCTACAATGAAAAGTTGCCTGCGTTAATGCACACACGGCGATGCGTTTTCAATAGTTGCCCAAAGTTGCCTCAGTGAGGCAATTTCAGGCAACTATTGAAAACGCATCGCCGTGTGTGCATTAACGCAGGCAACTTTTCATTGTAGCCTATGGGGAAAAACGCTGAGGCAGTTCAGGGAGATAGTTGCTCAAAAGACGAGGCGATTAGTAGCCAGGCGACAAAATCTCCCTGAATCTCCTCGTGTGTCCTTACCTTAATGGAGTCTATGGGAGATGGCCTCTCTGTAATTCAGAGCTTTCTGGATAGCGTGTTTCCAGATAACGAATCCCATACGTGTACAAGGATGCCAAGAAATTTGACTAGGTTAATCTCTCTGCACTGTAGATATTTTGTTTATGGTGACTGGAGATAAGTGAAAATAGTCAGCAGTTTAGCCATTTCTTAGACAAGAAAATATTGTTTGAAAACATCATCTGGCACTTTAATATGTACGTATAATTATAGTCATACCTGTTTTAGTAAATATTTTAATTATTCCATACTTGCTTCCAGCATGATGGACCTAGCTGCAGGAAAGATAGTGATTGATGGGTACTCATTGGCAGAATGGCTTTTGGTCCAGTGAACCTTAAACAAAACATTCACTTCTGATTTCAGGTTGAGTATTCTGCTTATTTGGTGTTACCAGAATGTAGGCCTGGGTTCAGATATCTAATTTAAGGCTGTCAGGACCCACCAAATTGAGTCAGCATGAAATAGTAACATTTTAAACAGAGTCTCAATTCGAGAAATCCAAACTACGTAAAAAATGGAGGTTGGACCTGGCAGCACAGCCCATGATTAAGTGCCTATAGGGCACAAAACACGTAGGGCCATTGAAGATGCTTACTTTTTTAATTTAATATAAATATACAGTTTTTAACGTCACACTTTTGGCTCTGTGGATTACCTAGAGTATCTGGAGGCCCCCACTGTATTGCAGACCTGGCAGAGCAGCCAGAAGGTCAAAAATGAGAAGATTGGAAACAAAAAATGATAATAGATATATATATATATATATATATTTATGGTAAAATACAGGTGGGATGCATTTTTTTTTGTACTAAACAATGCCTTCTTTTCTTAACAAATTATAACTGTTCTCTGCCGGCCATTTTGGAGCACAGAGGCCTGCAGGTGCCCAGGTGAATACAGCTGGATGGGGTTGGCAGTGCTTTATTAATGAGGAGTGATACATCCCAATTCCTGTCTCCTAACTTGCACATCATTTTGATGTACAAGGCATGGAGCGGTGCCACATACAGGCCACAACAGGTTTGGATACTTACCATCTTCTCTATGCCCCATTTGCCCTATGCAAGGCTGATTACTATAAAACTGCATCAAGAACAAAAGTAATGCAGCCATTCTTGATGAATTGCAACTAAAGGAGCAGAATGCTAGCTCATTTACAAATACTTTCACCAGTTGTCCACTGTTATTTTGTAGTTCTGCAGCATATGTAGGATCACGGTTTGCTTATTAATCTTTTAAAAATGCTGCTTGATCTAATGGTTTTAAGGCTTCTAGTGGAAAATATATTTGCTACAAGTTTCCTTCAACATTTCATCTATGAACTTTGTTTTCCTGACCCCGGCATAAATTGAATATTGCAAAGTATTGGTTATTATTGTTTGATCTAATACAATCATCATTAAAGGCTTTACATGTGACCTTTTCGCTTTCTCCCAAACTGGTGTCTCCAATTTTGTATAGAAGCGTCAATCTTATGTAGTGTAATGGTATTTTATAGATTGCCTGGATGAACCCTTCTTTGACAAGTGGATACAAGGTCTTGTTCAGTTTGACCCCTGATGATCTGACCCAGAAATCTAATCTATTTCTTGCCTTGAGGAGGGTGATAAAAATGGGAAAATTATGTGCCAGCATTAAAGGATCTTTGAAAAGCATTTTTTCCCCAAACCATATAAACGGCAAAGGTGAATTGTAGGCTTACAGCAGGGTTTGTCATTGAGCGTAATACGTTAAACATAGATTTATGGTTATAATATTTTTGACATTGCCTTAAAAGTTTCAGAAGCAATAAAACACATTTTCTACATTCTGACAAATGACAACGTGTCTGGAAGCCTAGAGCAGGGCTGCATGCAACACTAAAGAACTGCCATTTGTATCTGAAAATCTGTATATGGAAACCAATTATCCAGAAAGCTCTGAATTATGGGAAGGCCATCTCCCATAAACACAATTGTAATCATATTATTCAAATTGATTTCCTTTTATCTCTGTAGTAATAAACCAGTATCCTGTACTTGTTCTAATATATACAGTAATGTATCCTTATTGTTGGCAAAACAAAACAATTTAGTGTTTAAATAATTTTTTTAGTAGACTTAAAGTATGGAGATCCAAATTACAATAATACCCCTTGTGGAAGACGTTAGGTTTCCAGCATTCTCAAGTCAATGGACATCTGAATAAATTTAACTAGCGACATTTTTTTATGCGTGCACCAATTTTGACGCACAAATTGTCACAGCAGTTTCGCAAATTAATTTGCCCATCACTACTGATAAATGTCAGCCCTAGGTCTAATGGGTTAAAGAAACCTATGAGATGTTAGTATTTACAAAGCACTATATATATATTGTTTTTCCTTAAAGCACTACTGTACCCTCAAACCCTCCTGTGCTTACAACAGCTATTTCTCCATACACCGTAGAAGAAAATGTAGGGACTTGTGTTTGCTGTGTAGTAAACCATATAAAGGAATGGGATTTATTGTCCAGAATGCTCGAGACTGGGGGGTTTCCGGATAAGGGGTCTTTCCGTAATTTTGATCTTCCTGTCTTGTCTACTAAAAAACATGTAAACATTAAATGAGCTGGTTTTGTTTCCAATAAGGATTAATTATATCTTAGTTGGGATCAAATACAAGTTATCCTTTTATTATTACAAAGAAAAGGGAAATTGTTTCAAAAATGTTGGATTATTTGATTATAATGGAGTCTATGTAGATGGCCTTTCCGTAATTCGGAGCTTTCTAGATAAGGGGTTTCCGAAATAACAGATCCCATACATGTACAACCAATTTGGATGGCAATGCCCCTGTCAAACCAGACTCTTAGTGCAAAGGTAATATACATTAAAGAGTTAAAGCAGTATACTGGTTTGACCTAACAACATGCTTTTTAACCATTAGGGTTTTTCCCTAATCCCCCTCCACCCATCCACACACAAACACATTTTAAATGTGTGCCTTTTTCTACCACACTAAAAACACTGAAAGTATTAAAAGAACATTCAACGAGAATTGTAAAGAATACTTCACAAAAAAAAATTGATTTTTTTAAAACTCTAATACAATATAAAATAAGAATAAATCCATTTTGGAGGCACGTTTCCTGAAAAAAATTAAGAAACAAATAACAGTGATAAATAGATGTTTCGTCTTCAGAAGGCACTGGGCAGTATCTGTCTTCAGCCTTTGCTCTGTGTTTTAATTGTAATCCTATCTGAGAATCTGCAAATAATGACTCATCCATTGCTCATTAATCAGATGATTTTATCAAGCGAGATGTTTTGGAGACTAGGACTAGAGATTAATGGTTTATATTTATTGCACTTCAAATACACAATACCGCTGTCTTCCACACTATAGTTTTTTTACAGTTTTGGAAAAATGCAACTTGTGTTTTCTTTTTTCTAAAACTATGTTTAGGCACATTAATAAGGAATTATTTTCTGCCACAGCAACATATATTGTTTAAAACAGTGGAATATAAATTAGGTCCCTGAGGATAGTGCCAAACATTATGTTTATCCACAGACCTAGAATCCGTCCCTAAGCTCCTAACAGTTTTTTTTATTTGCCTGTACCATTGCATCGACCCTGGTGCATGCGCACTGAGCGGATTTTGGGCCGAAATCACTTGTTTATGCAATTGGCACTGTTTATGCAATTGGCCTGTTTATGCAATTGATTCAGCATGAAATAGTAACATTTTGAACAGAGTCTCAATTCGAGAAATCCAAACTACGTAAAAAATGGAGGTTGGACCTGGCAGCACAGCGCAATGGCTCTCGATATAGGAACATTAAGAAACTGTTAGGAGCTTAGGGGTGGATTCTTGTCCTGCATTTATCTGTAGACTGAGAGTCCACAACGCATAGAACTAGCATAAAGTTCATGCCTTCAAGAATTCTGCATCACAGATGATCTCATATGTTTGAAAACAGAATTCCCTGATGCCCCATGTAGGCAGGTTTACATTGGCAGATGAGGCTGTGAAGAGAAGCTGTAGTTCCCATTCACAAAGTGACATCTCAACAAGTGACTGGGAGGACAGCACTAGGAAGTTCAGAGGTTCTTTGAGTTTCTGAAATTAACCAGGTGGCACATAACAAATGTTCTATTAATCCAAAACACAGGGGGTTGTTTATTAAAAGTCTGAATGCCAAAAACTCGAAAAACAATTTTGAGATTTATTATACCCCGAGGATGGAAAAAGTCAGAATCCAAAAATCCGGCATCTCAGACCTGCCGAAGTTTCTGAGAGGTCCCTATCCTATTTGGAAGTTTCTGTGGTTTCCACTGGAATTAACCCAAAAACCTGTCTTTTTCTGACTTTTAAGGCAAAAATCAGAAAAATTTGGGCTGTCCAAATAAATCATAAGATTCGGGTTATTCGCTCAATTTTATCCCTGATCTCATAAAATCATGTTTTTTTTAATAATAAATATGTTCACATCGTGTATTCTAGTTTGGTCTGACTTTTTTATTTTAAAAAATCGGAAAAAAATTATTTTGATAAATAACCCCCTTACTGTATTCCTAATATTATTAGATACCAATCTGTGATTACGCACTCAATGATAATAGAGCTAATAATATATATCGCACACACGCATATATTTATATGTGTCATACATAATATATTTGTATATATAAATGTAACATCTGAATTGATTAATCTGACATTTTTTTGCATATGTAAATTGCAGCTTCTCTGTTACCATCCTCCTGCTGTGAGAGTTGTATTATAATGCCATCAATCATCACATCACAATTATGACCATCAGCTGTTTTTCCATGCAGACTATTACAGATGACATACTTTTTAAAATACAAATATATTAGTGACAAAGATTGAGTTTAGATCTCAGCTAGATCATTTGTATGTATGCATGTTTTCTCCCTCCAATGTAAACATCAGTTTTATTGAGAATTTCATTATAATTTGTGTTATAAAATAAATTAATTAGCATTATTAAATTTGTTGGTCATCATCTTTATTTACATCTGCAAATGCTGTAAGCAAAGTGCGATTTTGAGTGTAATCACCAGGCTTTTTCCCCCACAATGCAGAGAATTTTCCTAAAACTTTTTGATTATCGCAGGCTAGGTTGAGCACTGTTGTGCTGAATATTTCCTAAGTCTGTAAGGTGTTGTAACACTAATTTGGCTAGGCAGACCAAAAAAGGTTTAATGTTCAGCTAGTGATAGGAGCATGGGTTACATGTGACTCAACACTTCAGGCTAGGGCCTTCGCTAAGTGGAAGATTTCAGTAAAGGGGTAGCAGAACTACAACTATAAGGCTACTGTTCCGAAAAATAAGGAATAATGGATGCCAGGAGGTTCTAATGGTGAAACAAAAGAATGATAGTTTATTTGTACAAGACAAATATCCTCAGGTTTACTTACAGTCAATAAGAAGTATAGGCAGATATAAAATCATAGGCTAGAACAGGTGGATGACACAGCTAAGGAATGTGACTCCCATAAGGCATTGTAGTCAAGCAGTAATAGGAATCCCCGGCAGATATACCTTGAAGTGGTCTGGATCCCACCCAGTGGAGTGGTCAGGGAGAAGGAGTCTAAGCCTGACACCCTATCCACTGTGGTCCCTTCACTAAAGGCAATCTAGGAGCCTTGGGAAACTACTGCTACAGATCCTTGATGGAGCACAAAGCTGCTCTTGCTATCTGTACTCCCTAATCTTACTCTCCTAGAGAGTCTATAACAGATAAAACCTGATTCTAGCTAAACTCAATCATGGGGTTCCTTGGTCCCCGACTCAGACACTAGAGTACTGGTCCCTCTAGGGCAATGACTTTACTGGGCCTTGGTGTACCCAGGCTCAATGGGAACATCCAGTAGGTAAGGACACCAGTAGCCAAAGAGGAAGATCCACCCCTTTCCAAACACTATATGGAAGTGTGGTAAGAAGTGGTCATTACACCTCTTGGCCAATAACACTGGATATGTAAATACTTAAACTGCCAATCTGGGCAGCTAAGTGACAAATGAGATTCAATGTTGATAAATGTAAAGTCATTCATCTGGTATGTAAAAATATCCAAGCCACTTATACCCTTAATGGGACTGCACTAGGCAAATCCATAATGGAAAAGGACCTTGAAGTCCTTGTAGATAATAAACATGGCTGTAGCAAGCAATGCCAGTCAGCAGCATCAAGGGCAAATAAGGTCTTGATCTGTATTAAAAGGGGCATAGAGTCATGGGAGGAGGGGGGCATTCTTCCACTGTATAGAGCACTTGTAAGGCCCCATTTTGAATATGCCGTACAGTTTTGGTCTCCATCACTCAAACAGGACATTATTGAATTAGAGAGGGTACAGAGAAGGGCAACTAAGCTGGTAAAAGGTATGGAAAATCTTAGCTATGAGGAAAGACTGGCCAAATTGGGGATTGTTCACGATGGAGAAGAGGCGCTTAAGGGGAGATATGATAACTATGTATAAATATATAAGGGGAACATATAATAATCTCTCTAATGCTTTATTTACCAGTAGGTCTTTTCAGCTGACACAAGGTCACTCATTCCGATTAGAAGAAAAGAGGTTCCGTCTAAATATTTGGAAGGGGTTTTTTAAAGTGAGAGCTGTGGAGATGTGGAACATAAGATAGCTTTAAGAAGGGGTTGTATGGCTTTTTAGCAAGTGAGGGAATACAGGGTATGGGAGATAGCTCATAGTACAAGTTGATCCAGGGACTAGTCTGATTGCCATTTTGGAGTCAGGAAGGAAAATTGGAGAGGCTTCAGATGGGTTTTTTTTTTTTTGCCTTCCTCTGGATCAACTGGCAGTTAGGCAGATTAAAAAAAAAAAAAGTTGAACTTGATGGACGTATGTCATTTTTCAACCTTACTTACTATGTTACTATGTTAAACTAGATACACAGGCTTTTGACCAGCAACTAGGGGAAAGGAGGAAGTTTAGGGATTTAAAGGCATAGGGTAAATTTTAACTCTATGGGTCCCTACAGCGGAATTTCAGGTGTTCTCCACTCTAGTATGCCAATTGATGCTGGGTAAGAAGGGAAGCCCTGGTACTACTGCCTGGTCCGGAGGTGGCAGTAGCGCCAGGATTCCCCTGCATTAATAGGCACAGCAGTACTCTATTCAGAACAGAAGGCACAAGGACTGAGTGTCTCTGAACACAACTATATGGAAGTGCAAGGATTACATTTTGATGCAAGTACCTTTAAAGTGGTTCTATGCAGGGAAACTGCAGGACCACAACTGCATTGGCGGACATCAGGGAGTGTTGCTCCAATAAGACATTGAGAAACAGCAAGCTGCCTCAGGTGGCAAAGGGCCTAGGATCGCCCGTCGGACATAAAAAAAACCCTTATACCTTATATGTTTCTTAAAGGTAAAAAGCTTTAGTACTGTAGGTATGAGCTAAATATTTAAACAGAGGCTCGATTATAGACCAGATTAAATTAAAAATGGAAAGGTCATAAAATCTATGGATGTAAATAAGGCAATCTGTTACAGGATCTTTTGGATATATTTTGCCTAGTCCCATCAAACTTTACTTTGGTTGGCCTCTCTTAAAAACATTAGGAGTTTAGAGCAATAACTCTAGAACTGCAGATGGTGATGTGCAAAGGCTAGTCAGCAGATTTACAACCAAAGATGTCTTTAAATGCATTCTAGATGAAAAACAAAAAACAGTAAAAAGTTAAAGAAGAGATCTCCCCCTTATCTAACAGAAATAAAAAAAATATATAATTTCAGCTTTTCTTCATACAAGCCCCCAATTCCTCTGAATTGAGTTTCAGTATGGGTGACTTTTAACTGAGAATTTTTCAGAGGGCATGAAAAGATGTCAAGACATACAGAGAGTGCGGCTTCACCTTGTCAGAATGTTTGGCATACATGGACTTCAAGAAACAAACAAAATCACCTTTTGCCATTTATACTGAGGGATTTTACAATATTTTTTGAAAAGATGCAGTGCGCTTCCTTGTAATGTCAGAGCTGATGAGGATTGCTGTCTGAGGGAGGTTTTTCTGCTTTCCTCTGTGTACTTTTTAACATTTCCAGTGTGAATAGGTTTTGTGTTCCTTAATATTTAGAAGCTGTGTACTTGGATTTCAATTCTAGATAGAGCTTTGTATCTGAGCTTTGGTAATTGTCAGCATGTTTGCCCACCATTAAGGTATTATATGCTTATTATTAGTGACCCTTTATTCAGTGGCAATAGTTTGGATTTTACTCTGGTGTTCAGTTCATCCTATTTCCCAAACAGGCTGACATTTCTAGCTTTTCCTCTAAGTCAATTTTTTCTTATTAAAGAGTAGCATGGAAACTTCATTATTATTCAAACTAATATGTCTAACCCTGTGATAATTTCCTGGACATTTTTTTCACCTATAGGAGTTCCAGGAAACATGAGTGTAGTTTTCCTGGCTATGTTTGGGGTACATCCAGGGCCGGATTTTAGTCTGTGGCATCTCGAGGCCTCATCGTCCACGCGTGCACCCCCCCTGTGCAAGTAAGCACGCATGCGCCAGAGCGCTGGGGAACCTTGTGTTCCCAATGCGGCTGGACGGCACGTTGCCCCTAAAATATTGTCGTCCTGGCCTTTGTGGCCTCACCACAAATCCTGGCCTGGGTACAATTGAACCCTTTCTCTCCCCCCCCTCCCCGTTGCATGCTGCTTCCCTTCCTTACCTCTTGCATCTGCAGTTCCCGGCAGAGAGAGAAGGCCTGGGTCAGTGGGGGTCATTGGGCCCACCAGGTTTTTCCCAATGTTCTATCAGCCTAGACCCTGCACAGGTTGCCTCCTATATGCCTTATTATTTATGGCTGCACCTGACACCTGATAGCAGCAAACAGTTACAGAAGGTTGGGAAAAGTGGTGCTGGGAAATTTGGCACCAATTTTTTGTACGCTTTAATAAGTGAACTCTTAAGCCTTTAAGTTTTAAGTGGAACAGACATCCATAAAGACATATGGAGCCATTTGCATTGACTTCTTTTGCACAAACAGCCTGCATAAAGCCTCTAAAACATGAGAAATTGTTTCTGGTCATAAACCTATTTGCAAGCCCTTGGCAAATTTACCTTAGTAATAGTAGAAGTGACGTCATAATATTGTTAGATATTGTTCCTATACTAATCAAGTATTTTATTCATGATTTTATCGAGATTTTTCTCGCACAAGAAATTTTCGGAAACATTTATTTATAAATGGGGGGGGGGAAGTTTGTGCGGATTTAGTCTGAGTCGTTTTCTGAAAATTGTTAGAACTTTTTGGATTTTGATAAATAATCCCCTAAATCTGGAAGTTTATTTGTTTTACAGAAAACTGATGGCAAATGGTGCCCATTGGATTCATTAAAACCATCAAAGAATATTCTAACTCAAACTAAATTTAAGGTTCTAACCAAGGAATTCATTGACATTATTCTTTGTTGAAGACACTTTCTCTCCATAGACATTTTCCAAGCCTTTCTATACACAGGTATGGGATTCAATATCCGGAAACCTGTTATTTAGAAAGTTCGGAACTAGGGAAAGGCCATCTCCCATAGACTCCATTCTAATCAAAAAAATTAAAAATTTTAAAATATATTTCCTATTTTTTTCTGTAATAATAAAACAGACCTGTGCAATTGATCCCAACTAAGATATAATTAAGCCTTACTGGAGGCAAAACAATCCTATTGGATTTATTTAATTTTTACATCATTTTTTAATAGCGGAAGTAAAAAATATGTTTAAATTTATTTAGAGTGGTCCTCTGAGTAATTTGCAATTTACATTCATTTTCCAAGCCTTTCTATACACAGGTATGGGATCCAATATCCGGAAACCTGTTATTTAGAAAGCTCGGAATTAGGGAAAGGCTATCTCCCATAGACTCGATTCTAATCAAAATAATTAAAAATTTTAAAACATATTTCCTATTTTGTTCTGTAATAATAAAACAGACCTGTGCAATTGATCCCAACTAAGATATAATTAATCCTTACTGGAGGCAAGGATTATTGGATTTATTTAATTTTTATTTATTTAATTTTTACATCATTTTTTTAGTAGCGGAAGTAAAAAAGTGGTCCTCTGAGTAATTTGCAATTTACATTCATTTTCGATTTTAAGTAGTTTCTGAGATATTAGCATATTTTACCCAGTTTTATACTGCAAGGCAGGCTTCAGTTCAACAGCTATTAAGGCCCAGACCCTAACCCATGTCTGTGTATTTCCTGGATTTAATGAAAACTTTGAGTTAAGCTAAAAGCCTAATATTAACATAGAAACCACTAAAAATAGAAAATACATTGTAAATGGCCAGTGAAGCATCTTTTTTCTTGTTTAGACCCCCTTTAAACATTGGGACAAAGTTATCTCATTGGGGCTTGGATCTATCTTTCTCATTTTCAAGCATGTTTATCATTTTGCATTCTCAAGCATGTTCTATGCTGTCACCTAATCTAACAGTAAGATACAATAAACTGTAAAAAAAAGGATTTTACACTAAAGAGTAATAATGATATTATTATCCTGGGGGGCACTGAAAGCTGGTGCTATTGTAGCCATGATTTTCAAAAGCCAAGAGGACAATGAAACATAAAAGTAAATTGCTTTTAAAACAAAGGGAATAGCAGCACATTCCATCTCCTTCCCAGAAATCTACATTTGCATATAACTTATTTCTAAGCGCTGAGCTCTACATCCTACAAATGCAGATTACATTAAGGTTTTATTGTGCTTTGAAGCAAATAAGTCTGATTTCACTACCTATCCTTCTTTCAGGTCATACATTTTAATGCACAGCAATACAAGTTTTACATCAAGTATACTGCACGTATCCTCTCCAGTCCAAAAGCAAACAGCAACAATGTGTATATGCTGACAATGAGAGATGTCTTTTTAAAGTGTGTCAATACATCTAAAACACAGCACATAGAAACCTAAACTAGATGCAGTTTAGACTTTAATATGGCTAGACAGCTATAAAGCCATAAAAGCGTAGTGCTAGATCGTATTTGAAATATGACCTTCACAAGGGGAATTTATCTCCAAATCTGGTTAGCATGATGAGTGTCGGATACTACACAGTGATTTATACACTCAAGGCAAAGAGAGCTGAGGGCTGCACACAATGCAGACACTGGCACTTGGTAATCCTGAAGATTGGAGATCTGTTGTTAGAGAATAAAGCTCCCAGTAAACAGTGAGATAATCAACCAAAACCCAAAGGCCTTTGGGGCTTAAAATATGCTTGCAAAGCTTCAAAATCTAAATGAATCATTTCTGAGAACAAATACAATAACAAAAAGTGAAAACAGTCAAAGCAAATTTAATCTCCGTTTGCTCTCACTCTATTATTGAAACACAAGAAAATACAGATGTAAAACACCCATGTGATGGAAATGAACCCCATGAAACCAATTTATGGAGGAATAATAGAGTAGGAGAAGGGTCTGGTGACACATGACCAATCACACAGCTCAATACTTCAGATCCACAAATAAAGACAGACATGACCTCACAGTTGTTTTATCAGATGATATAATACATTCAAATCGTGGTTTCTTAAAGGAGGTTGTAAACCCAAACATAAAATATGGCTTGATAAAAGAAAATGTCATTCTAATCAACTTTCCAATATACAGTACATTAATTAAACATGTTCACAGGTTTTAAACTATTTGCAAAGCAATGGTTGCTCTGGTGTACATATCAACAATGTAGCAGTAGTAGTGATGGGCGAATTTGCGCCGTTTCGCTTCGCCGAAAAATTTGCGAATTTCGCGCGAAATTCGCAAAACGGCGAAAAATTCGCGAAACGTCGCCGGCGTCTCGTTTTTGACGCCGGCGCCCGTTTTTGACGAATTTTTTTCCACGAATTTTCGCGGGAGTTTCGCGAATTTATTCGCTGGCGGCGAATCGCGCAAATTCGCCGCGAATTCGCGCCTGGCGAATAAATTCGCCCATCACTAAGCAGTAGGCTACTCTCCTCTAGCCAAGTCTCTATTTCCCATAATACCAAGCAAACTTATGTGATTCCTTGTAGGTCTTTTAATCACCAACTTGCATTGCATAGTATAGCAAAGAGCAAACAGATATTCTCAGAAGCAATTATATTTACAAATAGCTGAATTTTTTTTACTAAAGTATATTGGAAAGTTTCTTAGAATTACATTTTGTTTCATAAGACTTGATTTTATTTTTGGATGTACATCCCTTTTGCATCCAGTGGTATCTCAAAGTTGGATCTGATGCAACTTTATACTTAATTTTTTGTTTTGGTCTTAATCTTTTTCTACAATAATTTCTTGTCATTCTGCTTTTTGCCAACATTTGCTAAATAATACTAACCTGAGTCTATTGGGCAGATTTACTAAGGGTCGAATTTCGAGGGTTAAAAAACCCTTGAATTCGACCCTCGAAGTAAAATCCTTCGAATTAGAATATCGAATTCAAAGGATTTACCGCAAATACTTTGATTGAAAAATCGAATAAAAATCGTTCGATCGAATGATAAAATCCTTTCGAATCGAACGATTCGAGCGATTTTAAGCGATCAAGCGAAAGATTTTTATTCGACCACAAAAACGTAGAAAAGTGCTGGGGAAGGTCCCTATACGCTAACATTGAACCTCGGTAGGTTTGAAGTAAGTGGCAAAGTATTTTTTAAAGAGACAGTACTTTGACTATCGAATGGTCGAATAGTCGAACGATTTTTACTTCGAATCTTTCGAATCATTCGATTTGATCGAATTCCATCGAATTTGACCCATTCGATGGTCGAAGTACCCAAAAAAATACTTCGAAATTCGAATTTTTTTTCATTCAAATCCTTCACTAGAGCTTAGTAAATCTGCCCCTAAGTATAAGAACCATTTGAACGTTTCAGCTATTGGCAAAACAGAAGCAATCAACATTTGTAAAGGCATGACCAAAATGATGAAGAATCAAGATCCCATATATTAGGTTATCAAGCACACAAAGCTACACTTGGCTTACAAAATATTATGCAATATCAACACGATCAAATCCAACAACACAATTTGTATTGTTTTGTGCAAACTGCCAACATTTATTGTTACCAGATATGTTTGACTCATATGCCCAAGTATAGCACTTCATTTATATAAAGCAGTTTAAAATTCTTTAGTGTGTCTTCTAATGGCTCAGTCATATTGGATTGCTTACTTGAGGCTTTTGCTGCTAAACTACCATGATTCAGTGACAGCGCTCAATGATCTAAAAAAAAATTAAATATGGAGTAGAAAAGAGTAAATACGCCAGCAGAAAGATTCATTACATACAGTGTCCATCTATGGACAGACAAAATACATTTTTGCAGTGGTGGATGAGTTGTTGAGTATATTTGGGTACTTATATGACATAACTATTAATACAAGCAGAGAGGAAACTGTTTATTTTGCAGTCTGTGCTACTTTTTTTAAACTTAAAGCTCGAAAAAGCAAATCCACACTGAGTACACATCAGCTCGATCAGTTACGCGAGTAAACTCCAGTGGCATTTACTTGACGCTTTACAGAAAGTTCCAGGGGCTGAAACGCTGCATTAATTATAACATTGCTTTGACCTGAAAATGTCATTCTGGAAAGATAAATAGATGAATAAAAGGGAGTTTCACAAAATATTATCTTTGATATGATCCTGCAGTTTATTTTAACTCGTGTATAAGGAAAAAAAACCACAGTCTGGAAGATTATAGAAAAAGAAGTATCGAAAGCAATAATATCCAACTTGAGTCCCTGCTGCTTTTGTCTGAACTACAACTGCCATTGGCTGTCAGTGTGGTGCACAGAGTTGCTGTATACCAGAAGGGTTATCCTAATCTGAGGGTTATCAGGTAAAATATTATATGTGGAAACCCAAAAGAAAATATCATTAAAATAATGCTTATGGAAGTTCATTATGACAGAAATCTTAACATGTAATAGCAGCAACACAGCATTAATTGAATTTTGCCTGAAAGCTCAGCGCCTCTTAGCAGCACGGCTTGTACAGTATGTGTGATTCATTTATGTTGAGACACCCAGAGCTGTCGAAGGAAATTAGTCGTAGACTGCAGATTTACACAGCATCTTGTCACTTCTTACTGGTCCTAGAGGTGACCTGAAGCTGTGTGTATCAGAATTAACATGAAGCTCACACATCTGGTGGTGTCACTTGCAGTGTTTGCTAACAGCTCTGGAGATATTCTCATTGCGCCGAGGCTGATGCCAGTCCCTGGAGGCACTGGATGGCATGTGGGAATCTCGCTTGGCAACGGGACAGATTGCAAATCACTCTCCACATGTTGGACATTTATGTCACATCGTCTGTTCAGAAGAAAGCAAATGTACATGCCATTAACCTCTTTACTGCCTATAGGATACCCCTTCAGGATGATCATATGGTGCAGTATGATGTTGAAAGCTAGCATTTGGATGCCTCAGAGCCACATTGGCATATCTCACCCATGCTGCATGAACTGACAATTTGCTGTTGTGATAAAACCTGTCATTAAAACGTGTGCAGTATAGTGGAACACTTGTTGTATTAGACAATGAATATGACCCGGACGCGTTAGAACCTTTTTTGACGCTGTCCTTAAAGGGATACTGTCATGGGAATTTTTTTTTTTTTTTTTCCAGAATGAATCAGTTAATAGTGTTGCTCCAGCAGAATTCTGCACTGAATCCATTTCTCAAAAGAGCAAACAGGTTTTTTTATATTCAATTTTGAAATCTGACATGGGGCTAGACATATTGTCAATTTCCCAGCTGCCCCCAGTCATGTGACTTGTGCTCTGATAAACTTCAATCACTCTTTACTGCTGTACTGCAAGTTGGAGTGATATCACCCCCTCCCCCCCCACCCAGCAGCCAAACAAAAGAACAATGGGAAGGTAACCAGATAGCAGCTCCCTAACACAAGATAACAGCTGCCTGGTAGATCTAAGAACAAAACTCAATAGTAAAAACCAATGTCCTACTGAGACTGAACAGCAGCCTGCCAGAAAGCATTTCTCTCCCAAAATGCAGGCACAAGTCACATGACCAGGGGCAGCTGGGAAATTGACAAAATGTCGGATTTCAAAATTGAAAATTTAAAAATCTGTTTGCTCTTTTCAGAAATGGATTTCAGTGCAGAATTCTGCTGGAGTAGCACTATTAACTGATGCGTTTTGAAAAAAACATGTTTTCCATTGACAGGATCCCTTTAAAGGAGAAGGAAAGGTTAAATTAAGTAACCTTTATCAGAAACCTCAAGGGCATGGCTTGAGCATGCTCAGTTGTCCCCTCCCTCCTTCCCTCCCTGCTGTAATCTGAGCCCAGAGCTATGAGCCAGCAGGGAAAGACTCAAGCAGGAAGTGATGTCACACCAAGCTAATATGGCAACTTTATACTAAACAACCAGATAGAGCCTCTAGAGCTGTTTACTCATGTATGGTTAAGCATTCTAAAGCATAAATATAGTGTTCTAGCTTGCACTATTGTGGCTAATCTATTGGCAATAACCTGCAACAGTAGCTTTCCTTCTTCTTTAAACTTTAAACTGCATAATATAAACCACCCAGAAGAACTACACAATCCACCCAACACAGACTTAATGAAGCTGAAGTATCTATTTATTTAACTCAACCTTCAAAACGCCATTACCTATATATCAACTGATCAGTAAACGACTTACAGTATACTTGCAATAAGCCGTCCAATGGACAGGGCTATAAATTGGGCCTCCATGTGTTTTTTTGTTTTCTTGCAGATGCCTTAAAATAACATATGTTATCTGGAATACACAGCAGACATATTCTGTAAGCTACTTTGTTATTCAGTAATGTTGCCTCCACTTCCATTTCACCTCCTTCCTTCCCTTAACAGTAATATACACCCAGTTCAGTTTATTGCAGTATGGTCAAACAAGCAAAAATATTTAGTACATTTATTTTACACCATGCAGCAATTATGACTGGTGAGTCAATTTAATGTGAGATTGCAGGTAACCAAAAATACAGCTTCGAAACAATACATCAGAATGTAATTAATAGGAAACAAAAACACACTTTACTCTATAACAGCTAGGAAAAATGTCACTCTCACAATAATAATCCATAATATATAGATTTAAAGGCTGAACTAGTCTGCTAAGGAGGGATACAGAGGATCTCTGCATAAACAACCTTTAATTGTTCGGGCCTTTTTCACAAAATAACCAAAATTGGCTTTAAAGACTGGAGTTATTTTAAAATAACTCCTCTGGCAAAAAATCAATATATATTATTATTATTCCCTAACCTTCACGTATAGTACCACTCCCCACACCCGCTGTCTTTGGTTATATATCCTTTGATTTATCCAGCAGACAGCTTATCCATCATGCAGTTATGTGCGCAATGGGTAACTGAGCATGGCTCATGTTATGGGCTGATTTATATCTTACCAAGACAGAATCCAAAACTTGACAGAAATGAAGGACATCAGATAAGAAGAGATGTGTATGAGAGGCAGCACTCAGAAATCAATAAGGACAAGAGAATTAATTCCCTTTACCTCTAAGCAATGTGCCCTTCAACCAGCAAGATAATGAATTGTCACATCTTGAAATACAGGATACTGTACCTTTTCAAAGTTTACCTTTACTTCTATACAAACACAAACATACCTTTATTTAGAGAAACCCATTGCTCAAAGATAAATACTTATACAAACTGAGGTTTGAGTAGCATCAGGAAATCCGCATACACAGCATGCTGGGCACGTGCTGCCTCTCTAGCATCAAGCTCTTGCTCTGTCAGAAATGTTTTCATATCAGTATTAGTCAGTCTCTCCCCAAGCATCAGAAGCTGCAACATTGGCATGCTGGGTGATGCAGAGATCTATATAGGAACATCCTTAAGATGCCAATTGACAGGAATGCCAAAGGAAGATGGCAAAACAAGGGTACAAAAGAATAAACCTGTTAAATATCACCCACCATGACTGACCGTCATTCACTAGAAGCTAGGTCCCCAGCCTGTTTCCATCCAGAGAAACTTTACTAACCGTAGCACAGTCAGGCAGGCTTTTCAAACATGTTTGTTCAGAATAAGATATTTTTATGGAATATATCTGTACCCTCTGTTTCTAAGCAACAATGTCTTTTAGAGAACAGAGTGTTGTTTTCTGTGTTAGAAAGCCGAGTATGTTAGACGGCTTGGATCTGGCACAGGCTGGAACTTGTTTTTCTACAGACATGGTAGGTCCCCTTCATCAATAATGGATAAGTATCTATTAACTCGTTACAATGGTTTCCTTGAGTCAAATGTGATGATGATTATGATAAAGATGATGATCATAATAAATGAACAAATGTATGAATGCCACTTTATTATAATGGGTCGTGCTTCACTATTTACTCTAGGGGGAAATATTTATCAAAAACTGTAGCTGCTCATAAAATGAATGGTTTGTGTGTTTTTTTTTGTTACATTTACTGTGCCTCGTTGTTCTTTCCTATGTGACCGCTATACATTTTTTTAAAAATTAACTGTGATATCAAAGGAGAAAAAGAAATAACTGGTTTTAGGTCTAGAAAATGCAGTGTTTGTGGAAAGCAATGCAATTAGATGGTCGGAGCTATAAACCGGCTAAATATAGTTTTGAAATAACACTATGGGGGTTATATACTAAACTCTGAATGCAAAAAAACACAAAAAATTGTGTTTTTTTTTTATAAAATCAGACTTTTTTAAAAAAAAATTCTGTATTAAACCCCGAAGGATGGAAAAGTCTGAATCTGAAAATCTTGCATCTCAGACCTGTCGAGGTTGCATATAAGTCAATGGGAGAAGTCCCAATGATTTTTTTCGGGAAAAAGTAATAATAAATAAGCGTATAAAAACCCAAGCTGATTTGATATGAGTTTGTACCAGAAAATATTTAGATAATTTCAGACTTTGATAAATAACACATAAATAATATATATATATATATATATATATATATATATATATATATATATATATATATATATATATATATATAGTCATATTATTAACCGGCACTCACCATCAATTAATCAAATCCCGGGTGCTCCTCGAAAGAAAGCAAATAGATACAATTAGGAGCACTCACGGGTATCGTGATAAAGAAGTATATTTTATTGGAGTGTTACAAACTACCCCACATCTATATATATATTTAGGTCTAGCGTACTAGGCGTACTAGTTTACTAGGCACTGGGCCTCAGCCCACTCCATCCTCTTGCTAATATGCAGTACAGTCTGAGCATGTTTTTCCCCTTTCTGCTCCACCTTTGGATTTAGCAACAAGTGTGTGTGGTGCATCATGAGGTTTTTACATTTTCCTAAATAGGCACTCACCCAAGTGTGCATTGAGTGGCAATACATAAAATGTCAAGTTCAACCTTTTACAGACGTTACTTCTAGTTGATCAAGATGAGGTATATAGTGAATAAAGTACCCCCTCTTGTAAAATATAAGGATATTATAAGTTACCGAGGAGTTTCATGACCATATAAAAACACGAGGTTGAAGGCCGAGTGTTTTTATGCAGGTCATGGAACTCCGAGGTAACTTATAATATCCTCATATTTTGCAACTGGGGGTACTTTATTAATTATAATACACAAATTTCAATGAGTCATGTGACAGAAATGACATCAGAACTCACTGTTTATAACCGATGACATCAGAACTCACCGTTTATAAGGATATAATTTACAGGATATTCATGGCTTTTGTGTATTATATTTTAATAAACTACAGTATTTCCTTGCTTTGCTAGAGCAAGGTGCATAACTCATAATTTCCTATCTGTAGGAAATCTTAATCTCTCCCACAGGTCACAGCATATACTTTATGTGCACTACTGTAGAGCACAGTGAAGGGCAATGCAGTTTGAGAATATTATTGGGTAAGTAATGTAAAGGTGAACCGTCCATAATAAGGAGAGTAAATTGGGAAGGGGAATGTGCAGTGAGCACATAATTTTGCATGACATGGTGTTAGAAAATAATTCCACAAAGGAATATTATGAAAAAGAAAGGTTGTACAGTTAGGAGAACATGGACTGCTAAAAGAACATTGACATTTCTACAAGCAGGGCAATGAAAATATTGCAAGGTTGGGATGGAGGAGAGTGTCACCCTATCTGATAAAGAATGTACAATATTGGCATGGGGTCGAGAAAGCATTTGACTGCTTGGATTTGAGTTTTTTGTTTGATTTATTACAAAATATGGGATTTGAAGGCCCTTTCCTGACAGCGATAAGGTCACTGTATTCTACGCCTACAGCAACCCTCAAACTACCAGGAGCCTCTAACCGACCCATTCCAATATCAAATGGAACAAGGCAGGGCCCGCTTTCTCCCCTTCTATATGCCCTGTATATGACCACTGGCCACGGCTATTAGGGAACACACAGACATTACAGGACCTAACTTGCGTAACAGTAAGTTCCGGATTGCCCTGTTCGCAGATGATGTCATTTTGTCCATCACCAATCCTATAGTGTCTTTACCAATCTCACATAAATTACTTACCCAATGCTGCAATCACTCAGGATATAAACTGAATGTTCCAAAAATCAGAGGCCCTAGCTTTAAATATTCCCTCTCACACGGGAATTGTTGAAAACTAATTTCAACTATAAATGGAGAGACCATTCCCTGCGATATCTTGGGGTACAGCTGACAAAATCCTATAATCAGCTTTATAAATTCAACTATATCCCATTACTGAAATCCATAACTTCGCTCTCAGAGAAGTGAGGCGCTTATACCATATCCTGGCTAGGTAGGATAACAGCTGTAAAGATGTCAATTCTTCCTAAATTGCTTTACCTCTTTGAGACCTTACCTGTAACAGTGCCGAGTTTATCTGGGCAAAGTCGAGGCACAGAATATCCAAAAAAAATTACTATGAGCAGATCTCAGGGGGGATAAGCAGCGCCAAATCTCCGCAGATATTATGAAGCGGCACAATTACGTCAGGTATTGGGCTGGACCACTTATAACCCACCCAACAACCAGATGGGCACATATTGAATCACTTTTTCTAGCTCCAACGCATCCAAATACCCTTCTTTGGCAAACTCCCAAACCAGTTAAGCTACCACTCAATATTCTACAGGCTACTAAATTTACCTTAAAGGAATTGTTCAGTGTAAAAATAAAAACTGTGTAAATACATAGGCTGTGCAAAATAAAAAATGTTTCTAATATAGTTAGCCAAAAATGTAATGTATAAAGTCTGGAGTGATTTGATGTATAACAAGTCAGTCAGAGCACTACTTCCTGCTTTTCAGCTCTCTTGGTTTACACTGACTGGTTACCCTGGCTACCAGGCAGTAACCAATCAGAGACTTGAGGGGGGGCCACATGGGTCATATCTGTTGCTTTTGAATCTGAGCTGAATGCTGAGGATCAATTACAAACTCACTGAACAGAAATGTACCATGTGGCCCCCCTTCAAGTCGCCGACTAACTCAGACTTATAGAGCTGAAAAGCAGGAAGTTGGATTCTTGCTGTTTTATTAGACATCTGTTCACTCCAGCCTTTATACATTACATTTTTGCCTAACCAACTATATTAGAAACATTTTTTATTTTGCACAGCCTATGTATTTATCCAGATTTTCATTTCACACTGAACTATTCCTTTAAGATTTAGGAACACTGCTGCAAAAAAACCACCTTTGGTAATTCCCCAGAGTTGTTATTGTGAATTTTTTCAAATTGTGCATTTAATCAAAGGTATATTCAGGGGACGCCCTCCGTCCAGTCCACTAACTCTCTTTGAAAAGAAATGCCTAGGTGATCTGCACCAGAAAGCGCTAATTTCGATCATCTACTCCATCTTAAATACAGAAATAGAGGAACCATTCCCTAAGCATAAGTAAATGATACAATGGGAGAGAGAGCTTTCGACCACCCTTACCTTAGAACAATGGCAGGATATCGGAGAAGTGTTACTTGTGTGAGACAGAAGGAAAGTATTTATAAGGCTGTATTCTATTGGTACTATACCCCAATAAAACCAGCTACCTCAGCAATGTGTTGGAGGGCGTGTGGACATGAAGGATCTCTCTCACATATCATGTGGTACTGTCCAAAACTGTCTGAATTCTGGAAAGACATTGGGGCTATGATCATTAAGATTTTTTTCTATGAAATACCCATACACACTTCTAATGCACTGTTAGGCCTACCCCATGCAGATATTTCTCGCCCAGAGCAGAAACTTCTAAACTTTATTTATACGGCAGCCAGATGGTCAATCACCTCTAATTGGAAAGCATCTCATGCTCCAACAATTGGTGGGACCATCACTCCCATTTGAGATATGAAACTAATGGAAGAGATTACAGCTAAACATAAACCTAAGCATGAGAAAGTATGGTCAAAATGGGATTACTTTGTGTCTCAGACTTGTATACCTGGATAGGTGAAATAACACGTTGAGATGACAACTCCCGCATGTTACCTCATTGTTAATTTCAATTTTCATCCTTCTATGCTATACTAAGAATGTAATATTTTGCCTGTACAAGCTTGTATATTTCTACTACCGGAGAACTTTGTAAAACAGTAACCATGACTTTATTTACTTGTTTCTTGAGAAATTGTTATGCTTGGAAACTTAAATGCTAAAATCAAATAAAATTTTAAGTTACAAAAAAAAAATAATATTGGCATGGGGGTGCATTACACATGGCAGAGAAAGGTAGTATAGTGCTTTACAAAGAACACGCTCTTTGAAAGAAATGTGAATGGTGTCTTCTTGTATGAGCAATTGAGTCTGGATATTCTTTAACCACATAATACAATGGTGGAAAAGTTAATGCTTATTAATTTGATGTATTTTCACATATGAATCATTGCATGTTGTGATTATCCTGCTACTCTTTTCATACATAATATTTACATATTAAAAATCAAATTAAATCATTCAGAGAATTTATTTTTACCCTAATAATAATTATAATACCTCATTGTGTGCCATGCAGGGGCCGCAAACGAGTCACCTAACAATAAGTACCATAAATTGTTAACCATGCCACCTCAAGACAACATCTGTTACTGAAGGTTTTTTTCCATCATCCATGTAAATAATCTGTAATTTTTGCATATTACTTTTAATAAATAAGTAGTCTTTGTGGGCTTATTTAAATTTTAAATAACTGGGCTTGAGAGAATGCTTAGATTATTTCACCTTTAGACAACAGTTTGTGCGTGTGGCTGAAAACCTCTCTAGCACTCACCCACAAAACACAATTACTTTTGTAGAGCAAAAAGAAAAAAACTGCAGTTCTAAATATTTAGGCTTTCTTATATAAAACAACAGGCATTCCCAAGTAACATCATTAGTGCAAAAGCTCAGTGCTGAAACAAGAAGATCCTAATACATTGGCCCATTGCAATGTAATTGGTACATATTCCTTCTAACAAAATGTTGTCTTTGATTCCTGTGTTGTCTTCTGAGATCTTTGCTTTATGCATTCATTATTCATTTTCTTTCAATTTATGCAACATGTGTATGTCAGCAGGAGCTCCCACTTCCCCGCCCCCCTATGCTATTATGGTAAGTGCTGGCGGCTCTGCTTCATTGGAAAAGTTCACAGAATTTCGACAGTGACAGCTGGCACCAGCCACAATCCCTGGAGTTAATGACTGGTGGAACTAGGTGAGAAGTACAAGGAATTTACCAGGTGTCACATTATGTCACAGGGAAATAAAAAGCTGGAGTAACAAAATGCACAGATCTTGACTTTACCCATTTAATTGTCCATGATGACCATGTGAAATGCAATGATGGTGTCATTGAGATACAGAGGGTCCCAGACCCTCCAAATCAATAATAAAATGTGACAATGGGGATTCAGACACCAGAACCAAACTGCAACTTAATATGGAAGAATGTGTCTACTCTAATATGCAGCAGGATTGTCTTGCTCAGTGCCTTTATTGAGCATCATTATCATGCAACATCTCATGAACCCTCAACTTGCATGCAAGTTGTGTGATATACAAAAAACAAAAAAAAAATCAAAATGACACTAACCTAAAACTTTTCACCTAGCAGAGAAGTCAATGCCGAGTTTATCAGCTGCGAGCTTTGTTTGTGCTTAAAAATGATGCACAAAGTCATGGGAAAAATGCTAATCACAAGAAATGGCTGCTCTGCGGGTAAGTAATATGGTGATGTACCTGACATTGTACTTTGAACGCTGCACTTCCGTTTGTTTTACATGCAATGCCAATTGTGCATTAAACAAAAACAATAGGCTGGAATGTTTCAGAAAAAGAAATATTTTACAATTTAATCATATTTAATCATATTTTAACCTAATATTATTTAAGGTGAATTAACCATCCACCATTTTCACCACAGTGTTTCCTATTGCCCTAACATAAAATAAGTCAAATACTTGGCCCATGTGCAACAATGCTGAACAGCTGAAATATTTGTACTGAACTATGAGGGAAATAGGTCTAATTTTACCAGTATTCTTTGTAATAAAAGTTTCACAGCATCAGGACTATCAGGCTATAACATCATATGATCCGAGTTTTATAATATCCTTTCTTGCTGCAAGACAAATGACAATATTACTGTTTGTTTATCTCAGCATCTTCCCATACATACAATCTTGCTGCCTGCTGGCTTGATAGGAAAAAACATGAAATGACTGTATCCCATTTCATTTTGACAACCTTAGATCTGAGTGATATTAACACTGAATGTTTCAGTCCACAAATGCAAAGAAGCCTTCAAACAATCCAAAACCAAAAAATAGCAGGTTTGAGACATCTGTAAGCAACTGAAAGTGTTGCCTGATAGCTCTTTCTGCCGTAAGCAAATACTAACACTTAGGGGCAGATTTATTAAGGATCAAATTGAAAATTTAATTTTTTTTTTAATGGCCACAACTGTCAAGTTCGAATAGGGAATTATCCAAACTCAAGATTTATCATAGTCTGACCCTTTAAGAATTCAAATTCGACTATTCGCCACGTAAAACCTGCCAAATTACTTTTTAAGTCAATGGGAGAGGTCCAGGGATCAATTTGGAGATGTTTGCTGCCTTTCTGACATTCAAGTTTTTTTCAGAGAATCTGAAATCTAAATTGATTTGAGTTTTCGGATCGTTTACATTTGTTCGAGTTTTAATAATTCAATTTTATTAATACATTTTGCCAAGTCGAATTTTGAATTAATTCGAATTTAAGGGAGTTTAAAAAAAAAACTCACATGAATTCGAAATTCGACCCTTGATAAATGTGCCTCTTACTGTAATTGTAGCAAATACTACTTACTGTAATGGCTGTAGCACTTGTCTCATAATATAGTTTTAAGAATATAAAGATATTATTATATAGTTTTATTGAAGGTGATATAATAGTTATAGACAAAGGGAAGAAGAAAGATTGCCAGCACACGGTTTGCCTTTAAAATAATTATTACCAAAAATGAGGTGATAGTACCACACTTTGGCCAAGATGTGTAAGCTCATGTGCCACGTCAAGGCCCCTCATTTTACGTGAGTCCTACCCTCCTGTGACCATTCTAAGTTTGGAGTGCATTTAAAATCAAGTCCCCCAGCAACTAAGGTAAGTAGTCAGACCATTGTGTAGTTACCCTTAGCTCAGGAGCTCTAATGAGAAAGCTTATAAGCCCCAGCCAACAAACAAACATCTATGAAAAATTCCCTTGCTACACTATCTATTAGCATTCTAAGTTTGTAGTGCATTTAAAATCAAGTACCCCAGCAAACAGTGTGACTTAGTAGTAAGATCATGGTGCACTTACCCTTAAGTCAGGAGCTATAGTGAAAAAGCAAGGAGCTTTAGGGTGATGGTAGAAGTAGCTACTGGGGGAGATTAGTCGCTCAGCGACAAATCGCCACTTCTAATCTCCCCTAAATGCCTTCCCTCCAGCTAGAATGTAAATTGAAGGTGGGACGGCACTCGGGTCACTTAGGCTTTCCTGAAGTTTCCTCGTGAGGCAACTTCGGGTGGCTTCGGAAAACGAAGCGCTCCAAGTACCATTGAGATGGCGATTTACATTCTAGCCAGCGGGAAGCCATTTAGGGAAGACTAGTCGCCCAAAGAAGAGGCAATTTGTTGCTGGGAAACTAATATCCCCCAGTAGCCATGTTTGCCACCACCCTTAAAGCCCCAGCAAATTAACATACACCAATAAATAATCTCCTGTTTTAAAGGCTGAATGGCAGCTAAAGGCAATATTTGGCTACAATTTGTACACAAAACAAAGGAAAAAACTGTCAGCGCTCGGTCTGGGTGTTTCTAGCAGCTTGAATTTAAGAGAATCCTGTTCCACGTGAGCACCACTGCATTCAATCAATCTCATCCTACTCCACAGACATGTAAATTCCAAAATTAAGGAAATAGCAAAAAGTTAGATTAATATTTGCAGTCAACTAATTTTGCTTCCATGTCAAAATCCACTTAGTCACTATTCTTTATGAATCCTCTGCAGTCGGAATCATTTTCATTGCATGGGCTTCCACCGACTAGGGATGTAGCGAACGTCGGAAAAAAAGTTCGCGAACATATTCGCGAACTTGCGCAAAAATGCGAGCGGTTCGCGAACGGTTCGCGAACCCCATAGACTTCAATGGGAAGGCGAACTTTAACATCTAGAAAAGACATTTCTGGCCAGAAAAATGATTTTAAAGTTGTTTAAAGGGTGCAACGACCTGGACAGTGGCATGCCAGAGGGGGATCAAGGGCAAAAATGTATCTGAAAAATCTGCCTGTGTGTGCTTGGAAGAGATAGTGTAGGGGGAGAGCTGTTAGTGATTTCAGGGACAGATGATAGTAAGTTTGCTGGCTAGTAATCTGCTTGATACTGCTCTGTATTGGAGGGACAGAAGTCTGCAGGGATTTGAGGGACATTTTAGCTTAGGTAGCTTTGCTGGCTAGTAATCTACTGTTCTCTTTAAACAACTGCCATACGTTGACCTTGTAGGCATTGTTTGGTGTTTTTTCTGGAGACGGTAATATTATGGATATTTAGACAGAATGTGAACAAGGTCACACAGCTCGATGGCGGGTTGAAGAAAACAGTGTGCAAATAATGCCTACAAGGCCAACGTATACACTACTACAGCGGTGGATACGGATTACGTAAAATATATTATGGCTGCTTGAAAAAAGTGACTCCGGTGTTTTTTCTGGAGACGGTAATATTATGGATATTTAGACAGAATGTGAACAAGGTCACACAGCTCGATGGCGGGTTGAAGAAAACAGTGTGCAAATAATGCCTACAGGGCAAATAATGCCTAAAAGGTCAACTTATACACTACTACAGCGGTAGTAAAATAAAAAAAAGTAAAATAAAAAAAAAATGAATATTAAAAAAAAAAAATTAAAGTTGGTGCTGCTGAACTACTAGGAGCAGCAGATTAGCACACCAGTCCCACTCCCCAACACTGCTAGACTAATAGCACTGGGCTCTTATAGTAGTAGTAGTAGTAGTAGTAGTAAAACAACAAAAAAATAAATAAAAGCAGTCCTTACAAGGACTACTGTTATTGCAGCAGTCAGCAGATGAGATCAGAAGCAGGACAGCTGCCCACTGCAGCTACATACAGAGCACTGCAGTAGAAGGTAGATTACTAGCCAGCAAAGCTACCTAAGCTAAAATGTCCCTCAAACCCCTGCAGACTTCTGTCCCTCCAATAACAGAGCAGTATCAAAACGATTACTAGCCAGCAAACTTTCAACTGTCCCTGAAATCACTAACAGGCAGCAGCTCTCTCCCTACACTATCTCTTCAGCACACACAGGCAGAGTGAAAAAACGCTGCAGGGCTTCGGTTTTTATAGGGAAGGGGAGTGGTCCAGGGGAGAGCTTCCTGATTGGCTGCCATGTACCTGCTGGTCTGGGGTGAGAGGGCAAAAAAAAGCGCCAACAATGGCGAACCCAAAATGGCGAACGTCGCGCGACGTTCGCGAACTTCCGGCGAGCGCGAACACCCGATGTTCGCGCGAACAAGTTCGCCGGCGAACAGTTCGCGACATCTCTACCACCGACCCTTGGTTAGTCACTAAAGTATATTTCATCAGCTTTCTATTCTATTTCGGAGAGTTAGTCCAATATTAAGGGGATGAAGTACAGATTCATCATCCCATCATCCAAAAGGTAGATCACATTCCAGGAGGTACATTGTAGGATCAGTAGAAGGTTTTTAGTCAGAACCCATCTCCAGTCATGTTGTTTATATTCTTTTTCCCTAGCCCAAAACACATGGGGCATGGAAGTTGGCTGGTTGCAGGCTAATGTTTGGGGAAAAGGTTTTACTCACAATTTCTTGATCTGGGACAAGTAGGCACATTAGTTAAAGCACAGCAACTCCAGCAGCCCAAAGCACAGATATTGAAGGTTGGGAAAGGGGGTCAAAATGAGCATTTAAAGGAGAAGGAAACAAAAAAAATATAACCTACTCCATTTTGTGCGTCATCAGGCCCCCTCCTGAAATGCCGCATTGAAAACTGTCATTTTATAATAGTTTTGGGCACCAGTGTCTTGAAGTTTTGCCGTGGTGTAAAGTTTGGCGCCGCCATTTTCAAAATGGTGCACCACTTACGCCTGCGCATGCGCCCAGAGCTTTACAGTTAACAATAAAAGTTTGCGTCTTTTCATTTTTTTATAATAAATCACTGCAGACCTCAGTCAGACATACCCGTTCGCTGGATTACTTTTTATCTTTGAATTACAGCTTAGCTCCTGAGCTCCTGCACTCGCTCGCTGACAAGCTGTAAATTTAAACCAGAGCGAGCGCAGGAGCTTCAAAGATTCACTGAGTGTCCTAGCAAGCAGGATCCCGATTGGAGGTAGAACGAATGAGGCGGGGGTAGAGAGGTCAGTGATGACGTACGGCTCCATCACATGACCGCAACGTCATCTCTACCAGGGAACACATTAGATTCCAATGCGCATGCGCAGGGCACTGCTGCTAACTATTGCGCATGCGTGTGCCCTATTCAGAGTGATTTTCGGACTGCAAACTGGGTATGATTTTACATACATGTTTAAACTTTTTTTTAAATCAATTGCAGCCCTTATATTGGGGAAGAAACTAATGAGGGAATGTTTGCTGTTAAATATATGTTCTGTTCATTGGCAACACTTAGAGCTGAAGTTTATTTTTGCCTTTCCTTCTCCTTTAAACTTAATACTGAAACAAATAGTTATATGCTGTTTCTAGTTTGGTATACGGTTGCTCAGTCTTGCATTGGTTGCAACTTTTTTCTGCACATGACAAAGCCTTTTTGGTACCTCTAGTCTAGGCAAAAGCATTGTATGCCCAATTCAGAAGTATTACAACCTAAAAGCTCTTAGCTATCAGCTTCAGTCAAGTGTATATTCAGACTTTTCATCAATTGGACCCACCTACTAAAACAAAAAATCTGATTCAGTTATGCACAAACTCTGACTTTCTTTGAATAAAAAAAAAATCTATAAGAAAAGGCAGCTTCTTAAATAAGAAAAGGTATTTTGTAAACCACATTCAATAATCTGTGTCTAAACAGTATGGGCACTTTATGCAGGGCATGTACAATACATTTCCCATTACAATGACCAGCATAAGGTGAGTCCACAAAGTGTCGGATTTATACAGATAGGGTATGGATTGGTTACTGTGCATTGGAAACTGCTGACTGCATAAACAAAATAAAGCATACCATTTATTGTTTGTAATGAAGTACAGTTGATAATAAAACAGCATTCGTGCACACTGTGTCAATTTTAAAAGTCTCTCTCATAATTGTCCAGTCCCCACCATCACTTTGCATACAGGACAAATAGTGGCAGAGCAAGTAGAGAGGAAACGAAGAGCTCCTTTGTAGCATGATTGATAAATCCATCCTATTTGTGCATCAAAAAGCTTTCTGCTCTATGAATATTTATCAGAATGAAGCACGAGCCTGACAGTTTTGTAGCTGTTATCTCAAAGATGTTTTCTGCCTGACACGCTTTCACATATATTGCCAGATTTTTTTGTTTTAAATGTAAACAGAAACATTGTTATAGTCATCCTTTGCTCAAATGGTTTCAGTGGAGTGTGAACAAAAATAATCCTTAAAATTTCAAAAGGACTCAACGTGGAACAAGTTTGACCTATCAGAACAATTACATTTTCTGACATAATTGATAAAATGATAATTTATGTTTTTTTCTGTTATGCAGTTTAGGGGGGATTTAAGTTAAGGTGAAGGGGCTCCATTTGAGAAATGTGTACTCAGATTTCCCAAATATCTTTTCCTGTCTGCTTCAGGTTCCTGCAGTGCTATGTGCTCCTGCAGGTGCAGGTCAGAACTTACCATTACAACAAGAGTTGTGACTACACACATCTCCTAGTTTCTACATCTTTGGACACAGAATCAGATCTATCACCTCAGGGTATGAAGGGTCCAATGCAAATTCCACATCCATAAAATGTTAACCAGAGCCAGCAGAATACAATACTGTAACTAGTGGTTACTGGGGCTTGGGATGTAGTGGGTTTATGTACAAAATACCATAGTTTCAAGGGGTGGCTCAGAATGTAAATACTATGGGGATATTTCTTAGAGTATTTAATGTTACAGCTAAAACAACTGTAAACTTATGTGTAACTTTATATACATACTTCTGTAATAACTATTTATAAATATGCAAATGCAAAAACCTCACCAAATGTATGAATTAAACTTTCTTGGCGAAGCTCATTGAAGTTTATAGGAAGCAACCAACACCTCCATAGTGACCTTGCATAGAAACATTGGTTAGTAAAACTGATGGCTTCAACAGCTTTAACTGACTTTTACAGATTTTAGTTTTTATGTTTTAAACCTGCTTCATGTAAATAAACCATTTTCATCATAATATACTTTTTTAGTAGTACAGTATGTGCCATTGGGTAATCCTAAATAGAAAATTGCCTTTTTATCCAAGGATTCACGGTGCACACAAACAAACCCTACATGTTAGGTCACATGAGCCAATTAACAGACAGAGTTCTGTCTTTTGCTTCCACACTACTTCCTGTTACAGTTAGAGTTGTAGTATGTCTGGTCAGGTGATCTCTGAGGCAGCACACAGACCATCACAAAATGGTGGTTCAAAGCAAGAGATGTAAAAGGGCAATATTTACTTAAATATACTGTATTCCAGTTTGGTAAGATTCATTGATATGCTACTTGATTCAATATAAACTTTTGCTTTAGTATTGACTGTGGGGGTATAGTTTTACTTTAAATATACCAGCTTTTACAACACCTTGTGCTATATAAAATGTCACAATGTTTTGTGACTATGGCCCAAGTACAAATGCAGATCAAATATTTACATTTTCTGATCTTGTTGGCATTTAAAAGCTGAACACTTCAATTTAATAAGTTACCCCCAATAACACATAGGGGCACATTTACTAAGGGTTGAAGTGAATTCGAAGTGAATATTCGAATTAAAAAACTTTGACTTTCAAAATATTTTTTGGGTACTTTGATCATCGAATAGGCCAAATTCGACTTCGATTCGAAGTGAAAATGCTTAGACTATTCAATAATGGAAGTACTGTCTCTTTGAAAAACTTCGACACTTTGCCACCTTAAACCTGCTGAATTGCTATGTTAGCCTTTGGGGACCTCCTACAACATATAGCCAACATTTGGCTAACTTTTTCAAAGTCAAAGTGAAACTGTACAATCGTAGTATTAAATCGCTCGAATCGTTTGTATGATCTTAAAAATCCTTCGAATTCGACTTCGAATGTCGGACTAGTCTATTCGATGGTCGAATTTTGAATTGACCCTTGATAAATCTGCCCCATAGTGATTGGTATTCAGAAAAAAGAGGAAAAACATTCCTCATACAAATCATTGAAACCCAGAAGTTCAGTAGACATTACAAGTTGGGAATTGCCACAATGTCTGTAGAGACAATATATCTGTAGAGGACTTTGATTTTCTTTCATAAAATACCTTTCATACAAGAAGAAAAGAATCTATGCATATAAAGGCAGATGAGCAGCTTCTTGTAATAAATAAATAGTGTGCAAGGGGAATGTTGTGGCTTTCTAATTGTGTACACTAGCTTTGCCTGTATTTGACAGCCAGCTAATCTCTCTCAAGATACAGTCAAGGGCAGGAGACACAGAGGCATTGCTCTCTCACAGGTATATTCTTCACCCACTTCCCACCACTTTTTCTGCAGATAATTTATGAGCAATTGCATATTTAAAGGGAAAACATACCCTAAGATCAAGTGTAATTTATTTAAGTAACAATTTAAAGTTCACAATTCCATCATTCCATTCAGATTCAGCTTAGCATTGAGACGGATGGCTTCGGCATTTCTGCAGGTAATTTTGTTCTCCGTTGTGGATTCTCCTTAAATGAACCCTTTAAATGATTAGTAACAATGTTTATTCCTAATTGATAGTTCTTCTGTACAACCATCAGCCAAATCCCCTATTTAATCAATATTCCTCTGCAAAAAGAAAAGTGGGACGTGGAATACTGAATGCCATTTACAGGAACATGCCACTCAGCTGATTCTAACCAGCTTTCAGACCAACTACAAATATCTTTTCTTTTCTACCTAGAACATTATTATTTTCATGCACAGCTTCCTGCTCGCCGTTCTATCAAAGGTTATTCATAACATTATGGATATTTTACTGCCTTGATCTAAGTTTCCACTTTCCTCTTTATAAAACCCAAGAAGCCACTTTGGCAAGCGCTGTAGTCATTAAATTATGCTGATTTGCACTTATATTTTTTTATTCCATGGTATATTCTTAAACACAGTATATGCCTTTACACAGTTTGACTCTGCTGATGTAAGTTTTTTTTTCCCAGACCACTTTTTAATAAAGGAGACAGATTGGCCTTCTGCCAGCACCGTGTAACTTGCCTGAGCAAATTGAGTCTTTGAAGATTAAAATTAGTGATCTAGTTATTACTGTACTAAGCTCCCTAACAAAACCTTGGTGTATGCCATCTGGATCAGGCATACTGCCTACCTGTGTTTTGTGTTTTATACCTTTGATTTCTCCATGCCCTCGTTAATATTTAAAAAATCATAGGGTTGCACTTTTTATCTGAGCTTAGGGAAAAATACCTCTGCAGTTGACTGGGGTTACACTACTGCAGTCCTTACACCTTGTTTTACTTATTGTCGCAAGCATGTGCAAGCATATGTCATGACTTTAATTTGCCTGTTTGCACTAATGTTTTTGTTTTTAAACTTCCTTTGCCAGTATACTGTATGTTGGATAATAATTCTTGTGGTCATGTAACAGTGAACAGTATACAGATTCAACAAGTTTGTATAAGCTACAAATGTAATTGGCTGAGCCAACATCGCAGTCTTGGTGCAGAGTATTACAGTTTCAGGGGTTGTTTCTGCCCTGGGACAATGGTCCATATATGGTAGACCTGTCTCAAGGCAGTTTGCTTTTATATAAGACCATATACTAATAATAATATTATAATTATATTCTCTATTCTTTATATGTTAATTTAAAGGGGTGGTTTGCATTTAAGTTAAATTTTAGTATATTATAAAATATGTATTTCTAAACGACTTATCAATAGTCTTTCATGTTTTTTATGATTTTTGAATTATTTGCCACTGCTTTGCTGACTCTTTCCAGCTTTCAAATAGAGGTCACTGACCCATCTAAAATCAAATGCTCTGTAAAGCTACAAACATATTGTTATCACCCGTTTTATTACTCATCTTTCTATTCAGACTCTCTCCTATTCATATTCAGTCTCTTATTTAAATCAGTGCATGGTTGCTAGGGTAATTTGGACCCAACTAACCAGATTGCTGAAATTGCAAACTGGATTTTGAACTGATGAATATTATATTGGATTGGATTTTTTTAACAAGAAGCCAGTATTTCTTTATATATCGATTGCTCTGTCAAATATGGCAACCGTGGATCACATATTGATTTCAATGTACCTTTTCACTCATTATACCATGAATGATTAATAACAAATGGAGCTGGAATGGTTTGTATGATAAGGCAAAACACAGGATAAAAAGGATGCAAGTGAGACGAGTAAATGAGTAGGAGAGTTAGTCTGATATAGTTTTATTCACTAGGGATCTTGCGCTCAGGTCAATTTGCATAGGGCTGGAAATTTAACGTTGTATGGACGTCTTTATGTTAAATGTTGGTGCATATACTGACAAATTACACTTTTTAAAACACATGTCCAGGGAGCCTTAATAAAAACAATAGAGATATTCTAATGCAAAATTAATGTTCCATATGTTTGCAAATGTATGGGGAAAACCGGTTACTCAAAAAAGTTAGGTCTTTTGCAGGCAATCAGGCTGAAAAAAGGAAAAGACGCCAGCGTTTTTGGACTTTGATGCATTTTGGCTCACAGAATATAATGTAAGTGACAGAAGATTGAGGAACATCTAGCTACTTTAATACACTTCGTCTGGTCTGAGGTGGTGAAGGCAACTCTGGAGAAAGAGGTAACGTTCAATAAAACCCGCACTTTCGTGAATGTGTTGAGTAACGACCGATCGACAGAGCCAAAAGTCCACTGGTGATAGAGTGCAAATGACTGCTAGTGTCAGTCTCTTTCGCTAGCGAATTGGTTGCTGCGGTGGAATTGTCGCTAGCGTTAGCCACTTTGCCCTTTAGTAAATCTGCTTCTTTGTGTGAAAAGTGCAATGTACGTGTGTCCTCTATGCAATTCATTCCACTAACCAATATATTTCAACCAATATATCTTTCTGTTACCTATGTTTTCGCTTATTTTTCACAATTCAATTCAACTCAAAACCGCTTATCGCTTCAAGTCTTTTGTGATAACTTCTGGTTTCCCTTACACCACTTTGAACTGGCGAACTCTTTCTCCTATTTATAAAGCCTTTTTCGCAATCTTTCCGTCTTCTATTCTCACACATGCGCCTTATCGCACAAGTTTTTTGAAGCCACTTACAGTTGCACCAATGTATATTTTATTAACAAAAGTACTGTCAAATGTTTTTAAAAAATACATTGATTCCAAATATATCACCTTATTTTTATTTCTTACATTTTCATTTGTCTTATTGTTTTAAATGTACTACATCACAATTTTTTTTTTAAACCTAGCAAATATTTAGTGTGTGTGGTGCAACCTATAAGACGATACAGAGGATATGGTTTAGAGTGCAAGTTTACATTTTGAAAGTCCTTCAATGAAATGTGAGGCTGAAGTTGTTTTTGTACACAGTGAAGTGAACATGGTTGGCTTGTGGGTTGTTAGAATGCACATGGGTGTGTGATTTGCAAGGCTATACGTACCTGGAATAGAGAACATGAAGCACGCAAGGACTTGCAGCATGGATGGCAAAGGCAGTCGCAGAAAAAATCTCCATGGAAGGCTGTAGAAGGTCCTCTTTGGCCAGTATGGGGTACACTATACGTGGATATACAGCATATGGTTAAGTGAGCAACTGAAAAAATGTAAGTGTGAAAAAAGAAAAGAGGTGAGGTTGTTTTTGTACACAGTAAAGTGAACATGGTTGGCTTGTAGGCTGTTAGATAGAATGCACATGGTTGTATGGCTTGCAAGGCTAAGCATACTGTACCTGGAATAGCGGACTTGGAGAGCGTAAGCACCTGCAGCATGGAGGGGAAAGGCAGTCCGATAAATCTTCCAGAACAGCAACTCCTTTTTATAGCATTGCTATGTCTGGGTTTGGTATAGAGCATTGAATTAAATCAAGCCTAAAGTTACAAAACTCTGAGCAATAAAAGCAAGAACCATTATTGCTATCTTTTTTGGCATAAAAAGAGGTCAGCGTGTGATTGCATATCATACAAATGTATAAAGTCAAGGGTACCTCAGCTTTATGGTAAAGTTGCCATTCATTTCAGACCTTGACTGCCACTGACATTGTCAGCAGTGATGGCTGAATTTGTTCCATTTCGATTCGCCATGAATTTCGCAAATTTCCGGCAAAATTCGCAAAACTGGTGAAAAATTCACAAAATGGCGATTTTTGACGCCGGCGACAATTCGCCGGTGTCAAAATGGACACCGCCTATTAAAGTCAATGGCCGTCGATATAACATTGACGCTGGTGTCAAAATCGTGATGCCGCCGAATTTTCACCAGCTAATTTTCACAGCTAATTCGAGAATTTATTCGACGGCGGCGAAACAGGCAAATTCGCTGAATAAATTCGACCATCACTAATTGTCAATCTTTGGCAGCCCTGTATCCAAATTAAAGGTTTGTGTTCCACTATAATAGTGCATAATATATTTAAAAGTTTCATTTAGAAAATAAACTGTGCCTGTAGTTTATTATGTACTGTATCTTGCAGAATTGGTTTGAGGCAATAGGCAAGAAACAAGTATGGCAGGGATTTAAAAGTTAAAAATCCAATACCTTCTTGCCACAGCCATCATCTGTCTGGGTCGATTGGTGACTATCTTAGCATGCAATCTTTACACTATCAGCATTTCTACTAGCTCGTTTTTACAGCCATGGGCTCCCATTTTTAGATGATTGAATGAGCTGGATAGATTTCTTAGAAAATTTGGAGACATTACATTAAGGACAATAATGTAGTATTAGATAAAGATTTTGGCTCATCCACAGTCTAAGCAAATATTCTTTTGTTTTCTTAGAGGTTAATCTCACTGTATATTTGGTCCCCAGAAAACTCCCCAACTTGTTCATCTCTGTCCCTATGCTATGCTGTATCTTATATTAATTTCTGGATCTGGAGACTGAAACCACAAGTTTCTAATTACAGAACAGCTGTTCCTGTCAACTGCTTCAAAGAAAATAAAGTATTTTTATCTAAAACATACTTCATCATGTGCTGTTTAACCAGCAGTGTGTTAATTAGGGTATCACAAATAAACTCCTGCAATAGCTTAGACAGACAACCTTTAGTATTTCACATGCTTCACAACTGCAATTTCAGCATCCATCTTGTAGTTAAGCTGGGACAAGTATGATGGGAGACGTAGCCATAAAGCTAAAGATTGTTTTAAGAACTGTATGGCCAGTACTATATCCTTCAACAGAACAGGAATGATACATACAGCAGTGTTCAGAATTATAGCAGTGTGTTTAAAAAAGTGAATAAAGCACAAAATCCTTATATGAGCTTACATTTCCATACATGTAAATGCATTAGGAAAACTGCACATTCTATTTGAAAGCAAAACATGAAGAAAATTTGATCAAATTTGTGTTATTACAGAAAGTGAAGAAATGGGAATATTAGGCCATTTAAAATATAGCAGTGTCTGCATTCCGCTTTACAAACGCAAACATTCACTGGGTAAACTGAAAAATCTTTCAAGATTTTGCTTTCTTTGAATCACTGAGCTAATATTTAGTTGTACTGTATAAGCAGTGTTTCTAAGAACTGCTGCAAATGTGTGTTGAGTGGAGTCCCCCAACTTCTGGAATATTTTACATTTCATAATTCTTGTGTATTTTTGGTTTTTCCTCAGAAACAGCATTTTTGATTTCACCCCACAAGTTTTCTTTTGGATTAAGGTCTGGGGTCTGGGAATTGGACTGGCCACTCCATAACATCAATCTTGTTGGTCTGGAATCAAGATGTTGCTCTTTTACTGGTGTGTTTGGGATTGTTGTCTTGTTGAAACACCAATTTGAAGAGCAATTCCTCTTCGGCATAAGGCAACATGACCTCTTCAATTATTTTGATGTATTAAAACTGATCCATGATCCCTGGTATGTGATAAATAGGCCCAACACCATAGTATAAGGGGTATACATTTTCTGGAGGAGGGGGTCATTCTTCCACTGTATAGAGCACTGGTAAGGCCCCATCTAGAATATGCCGTACAGTTTTGGTCTCCATCATTCAAACAGGACATTATTGTATTAAAGAAGGTACAGAGAAGGGCAACTAAGCTGGTAAAAGATATGGGAAATCTTAGCTATGAAGACTGGCCAAATTGGGGATGTTCACACTGGAGAAGAGGCGCTTAAGGGGGGATGTGATAACTATGTATAAATATATAAGGGGATCATATAATAATCTCTCTAATGCTTTATTTACCAGTAGGTCTTTCCAGCTGACAAGTGGGCACCCATTCCGATTAGAAGAAAGGAGGTTCTGACTAAATATTCGGAAGGAGTTTTTTACAGTGAGAGCTGTGAAGATGTGGAATTCTCTCCTTGAATCAATTGTACAGGCTGATACATTAGATAGCTTTAAGAAGGGGTTGGATGGCTTTGTAACAAGTGAGAGTAACTTCAAGCAGGTATATATCTCTGTTTTTTCTGACAATACATGTTTTAGTTGCTGTATTCTGTCCCCCTCTCCAACTGCATGAGCTATTCTTCACTTTGTTGCTCCTACTTCTTGGACAGAGAGCTCATTCACACCCCTTCTTCTTTCTGTAGATGATTACTTATTCCTATCAATCATTCCATGTCCTGTGCTGGCTTCTTTAGACTGAGTGAAAACAGCCCTTCTGTTTTTATCTGTCTCAGAGCATTCTGGGAAAGATATGACTACTCTATGGTTTTGCTTACAAACTCACAAAATGCACCTGGGTATTGGTATATTGGAATATTATTTGGACACCAGAGTAGATATCTTTTTTAATGCAACATATCACTGTGTTTTGCAGTTTTCTCAAAAAAACCATACTGCAGTCTTTATTAGAAGAGCACCCAGCAATTGACAATATAATGTTTTTGAGTGCATGTACTATGGGGTCTATTTATCATACTGTGTAAAAATCCGGTGTAATAGTAAGCAGCTGCTTGAAAATGCAATAGGGAGATATGGCATTGATTCATTGCATTTTTTTAATGTTTCCAGAATGACTTATTCCAGAACTTATGTGATGCCTGAATTTTTGACGGATGACATGAGATCTGAAGTGCTAAAATATAACAGCATCATAGCATTTGAGGCTTTCAGGTGGTGTAAACTAGACTATGGGGAGACAGTCACTTGTGTGAAACATACAACCTTCCCTTGCGACCAATAAAATTAAAAACCCCAGACTCAGTTTTCCTTTTCTTTATGGGTAGAGATTGGCCACAGCTTTATTAGATAACCCATCCTTGCCATATTATGCCAAAACATAGGTTACACCAAATGCCAGTCACCGCAGCCACGGTGGGCATGTAAAGTGAATAACTTTTATTAACAAGACCCAAATGGTAAGGACCAAAATCAATTACCCGCCAGCATCTGTGACATACCACATCACAATATATTGACAAATGTAAGCAATTTTGTTTTTAAATTCAAAAATAAAAACCAGACCAGACATGTTGCCAAGCCTGCACATGGCTCTAGGTTCCTGTGATGCTGAAAGAGGAGGAGGGTAAGTGATATTTTTACTGTATATCAGCCCTCCTATTAGTGTCCATCACCTCACCTCCACATAGTTATACCCAGAGTTCCCTCTGCTCCCCAGCACCTCACCACAGTCCCTGGCACCCTTCATAAACCACATTGGTGCCATACAAAACACAGCTTAAAACAGTGTAGTCTTTTTGATGTAAAAGTAACCACAGCAGTTTTCCTATACTACAGCCACCATACCTGAATGTAAACATTTTAAGCAGGATTCACATCTAGTAGTTATTGAACCTCTATGATAGAATGTAGGTGGTAGAAGCACATAACCACTCTAGGCAGAGGGTGATATAGTCCTACCAACATAACAACAAAGGCAGGGTCTTGCTGCTATTGTTTGCTGAATGCTCTGACCTATGTTCAGAGCTACAGTATGTAACAAAGAATGACCCATACATTTGGAATAGTACAATGTTATATCTTTGCTGCAGACAGAAATACATATACATATTTTCATTAACGGTCATAGCACCATAAGCAAGATAGCAATAACTACACCTCAGCTTGTATTTATACGTAAGTGTTTGCATTTAAACTGGACTCTGATTAAAAATAAACATAATTTAGCCTGATCAGCCACACAAAGTACACTGTATAGCATTCGTTTTCTTCTTTGGCACCGCAAAGAGCAGCCATTACTCAAGATGCAGCCAAGTTTCTACACTGAGAGAGACAATTAATTCCAGGGGGCTGATTAAAAATGATATAAGATAAAAATAAGCAGAGCTATTTACAATTTCACTGAAGATAAATGCTGCTCAGAAGGTTCACATCAAAAAGGTTTCCTGCTGTTGGCTAATCAGGACCATTTAAATACCTGCAAAAATGTATCTTTCTATTATTTCTAATACTGATTTACAATCAAAGTGTAACCCACTCACTGCCTGTAGAAGCTCTGTGTGGAATTAGAAAAACTTTGTAGCAGGCATGTCTCAATAGGGCATAATAAGGCTAAAGACTTTGGAAAAGGGGATATGTTTGCATGTTGTGTTCTGTGTCAATGTCTCCATGTCTCACCTGTATGTCATCCCTTACATGGCAGGTGTAAGTTGTTCCCAATTGTTTGTAAAGGTATGGGACCTGTTATCCAGAATGCTCAGGTCCTGGGGTTTTCTAGATAACGTGTCTTTCTGTAATTTGGATTTCCCTAACTTGAGTGTACTTGAAAATCATGTAAATATTAAGTAAACCCAATAGGTTGTTTTTGCTTCCAATAAGAATTCATTCTATCTTAGTCTTTATCAAGTACAAGCTACTGTTTTATCATTACAGAGAAAAAGGAAATCATTTTGAAGAATTTGGATTATTTAGATAAAATGGAGTCTTGAGAGATGGATTTTCTGTTATTTGGAGCTTTCTGGATAATGAGTTTCTGGATAACTGTTCCCATGCCTGTACTTGCTGCATATATCTGTAGCAAATTATTGCACCAGTTTGCAGTGGGCTTAACATTGGAATTCAAGGAAAGAATGCTACTTTGGACATAAAACAAGGCAAAATATACTGATATTTTATAGTTGTTTAGTATTATTGGCAGAGAGAAGTTTCAATTAAGAAAATGTTTATACACAATAATTTGTTGTTCAAAAATGCTGGAGCAGACCTGCTAGAACAGATTCATTATATTTTAAGACCAAACCCATAGTTGCACCTCCATGATTTCCTGTGCCTCACTGATATGATAGCTCTCACAGTTAGCTTGTCATGCACATATTACTAGTACATCTCTTGTGGCAGATTTGTCCTTACAGATAATGAATACACCACAGAGCTATTAAACCCTTATAATATCTTTAGCTTGTATTTCAAAAAAAATAGTTAAATGGGTGGTTCACCTTTAACTTAACTTTAAGCATGTTATAGAATGTTCTATTGCTAGCAGCTTTGCAGTTGGTATTCATTTATCATTGTTTAATAATTTGCCTTCCCTTTCTGATCCTTTCCAGCGCTCAGATGGAGGTCTCTGACCCCAGCAGTCAAAAACCTATTACTTTTTGAGGCTACATTTTTTTTGTTGTTGTTGCTCTTTTATTACTTATCTTCATATTCAGTTCTCCATCTTCATATTCCAGTTTCTTATTCAAACCACTGCATCGTTACTAGGTTAAATACAACAATAGCAACCAGATAACAATATTGAGTCATAAGGGCGGTCATAAGGGGGGCTCGGCTACCCACTAACAATTCATTGCTCATTGAAAATCTCACAAACTCATTACTTATCATTTTGGATGGACTGGACAGGGGAATATATAACATTTGTGCGGCCAAAGCAGTCCTATTTCCTAAATACTAATCCAGCACAAGGTTGTATGGAGCTACATTCGATGAGACATACAGCCTGATGGAGCCTTGATAACAAGACCCTAAATAAATCCCAATTTTAGGTATTATTAAAGTATGACATTTCTATATAGATAATGATTAGTGTTAGATGGGTTTTCATAAAATAGGAGATTATTTTTAGCAGCGGTGTCAGGAGCTGTTATTGCAGTATGTACCTTTAGCTCATGTGCATAAAATTGCAAATGGAGTATGTATTCATCTAATACTAATGTTTTCTGGGAAGACATCTACAATACCTGCAACCTTCATTCCTGGCACGTGCCTTTGTGTTGTTTTTTTGTTTTTTTATTTTTTTATTACAAAACAGAATGCATTGTTCTGGAAGCACAGTGCTTCTGCAACTTTAATAGTAATGTGACATCCTCTATATAATTTTTCATTTCAGAATAAATAATTGATATCAACAGCAACATGATTTATTGACTATTAGATGTGCCTCAGATGCAGTTCTAGTAATGATAAGATACAGAAAGTCAAAGATGCTCCTCCGGTGAAAATGAAATATTGCGTGGCATATAAACAGTATGGTAGAGCTGCGAGAGAGGAAGAAAAACCGGGATGAAATTAAAGTGCAAATGTAAATACAGTTGTCTGCAAAGCATACACAGGGACATATTAGATTGCTGACGGGGCATCAGCTCAGTAGTGCAACATATCATTTTATATAATTCCATTTCAGTTTTATGTCTGTTTTTTAATGTTTAGTGTATAACACCAGCAGGGCATGATTGATAAAACATGGATAAAATGCAATGTTCACAGATGGATAATAAAGGTATTGATGACAATAAGAATTTCAAGGACTAATAAAGAGGCAAAATGGTCAGCTGGCCAGTTGACCGTTGTTCAGATAACTTGATGCTGTCATATACAGAAATCTGAAGGGGTTAGGTACAGGTATGGGATCCTTTATCTAAAAACCTATTATCTAGAAAGCTCAGAATTATGGAAGGGTTGTATCCCATAGACTCCATTATTTCCAAATAATCCAAATGCTTAAAGATGATTTTTCTCTGTAATAATAAAACAGTACCTTCTACTTGATCCTAACTAAGATATAACGAATACTTATTGAAATCAAAAATGGTCTTTTGGGTTCATTTAATGTTTTCATGATTTTCTAGTAGACAAAGTATGAAGATCCAAATCACAGAAAGATCCGTTATTGGGGAAAATACCCGAGCATTCTGGATAACAGGTCCCATACCTGTAGTAACATAGCTTCATTTGCACCAGTCCATTAACAAATCAGATGGATGGAATAACAAAACCAAATAGTTGATTGGTTTCTATGTGATACTGGAAAATGGAAATTATGCTAATATTATTATTATCTCTGCACTAACTAAGCCTAATCTCCATTTTCAAAACAAAAGTCAGGATTTAGGAATCTTGACACCATAGAACAGACCAAAATCTAATAACAAGTGATCCAAAGGTCTCTTGGTCAGTGTTCGGTTGTCAAAGCAGTAAACATTGCACCGATACCAGGGACCTGGGCAGCATGGCTGAGCCTACAACAGGATATCTGGACCTATGAAACATTTTGGGTCATATTCACTAACAGGTGAACTTTTGCCAGCAATCGCTTCGCCACACTCTGCGGCACTGTGCTAGGCGCAAATTAGTTACCACTACACTAATTCACTAAAATGCGAAGTTGCGTCTCAGCAGCGGAACTCTGGCAAATTTTCACTAGTGTTACTTCGACTGTGCAAGCATTTCATAGCGAATTTTCGCTAGCGTTTATTTCTGCCTATCGAAACTTCGCTAGCACTCTTGCGCCTAGGTTAATTTGAATAGGGCGGGTACCTAAGAGTCATATGGACGTCTTTAATAGTAATGTTGGTGCAAATGCTTTTTAAAACAAATGTCCGATGAGCCATATTAAAGACAAAAGAGATTCTCTAATGCCCTAGACATGAGCCAGCCCTTTATATAAATGTGGCTTGCCCCTCAAATCAGTTAAAAAATTTGTTCACACATAAATCTTTAATAGTTTGGACTTTTGAAGGCAATCCCGCTTTAAAAAAAGAAAAGCTGCCAGCATTTTTGACAACTTTAATGCATTTCTGGCATACAGGATATGATGTCATAAGATTGAGGAAGATGTTGCTAAGTTTTATCAGTTCGCCTGGTCTAAAGTGGTGAAGTAAACTCTGGTGAAAGAGGTAACGTTCAGTATAATTCGCACTTTACAAAATTTCCAGAGTAACGACTCTTTGCCAGAGTGAACTGCTGATAGAGTGTGAACAAACGCTAGACTGTACGCCTCTACGCCTCTATTGACGATGTCCTTGTAGATGGGATTTCTGGCAAATTATTGCTAGCGTTGGCCACTTCGCCCTTTAGAGAAACTGCCCCTTTATGTTTCAAAAATGATGCCAAAGTGGTCTTAACTTTAGAATGTAATCGTGAGATGTAAGATGATAAACTGCATAATGACTATTTAAATATTTCTTTAACTGCTACTGCTGAAATCAACATATTAGGACACAAAGGAAGTCAAGCTCAGTTACCAAGGGCCAAAGTGCAGTGACTGCAATTTGAGGAAAATCACAGTTTTTTTCAAATCATATGCCAGTATTTTTCACAGCATGACACCTCTGTGCATCTTTGTGAAACTGATTAAATGCAGGGTCTCAGCAGATGCCTTGTGAATGAGGCACAAAAAAAAGAAAAGGATATAGCATTTTTATACATAAGGATGGAAAAAAAGAAGTCCCTATAAGTGTTTGGAGAATTTTTAAGAGGATTTTCTGAGAGACTTGTCTATTCATCATTTGATAACTATCTCACTAATATGTGTAAAACTATACAATATTTTTAACAGTCACAATGATAACACACCTCTACTGTAGATACACATCTTAAAGGGGCTACAGCTCAAAATTTAAATAAAATCCATTGGCAGCCGGAGACATTTATATGTGTAATTTCTCAATGATCGCTACTTAAGTGAAATTTTTCAGGGCTAATCAGAGCTAGGTTAATTGCGTTTTAATTAAAATAATCCTGAAACCATTTAATTTGAGAGTCGCGGAATTCAGTAAGCTGCTTGTTACAAGGCAGATGCTAAAGTGTGAAGCAACACCTATGCATGCAGAATGCAGAGTTTGCTGGTTTGCTCTTTGGTAGGAACATCATTGTGTGTATTGACTATTAAGGGAGTGCCTCCTGAAACGCGTCAGGTCATGCCGTAGTGCCACTTGTCTTGTCTTTTGAATGAGGTGTATCCGGACATACATTTTTCGGGCGGTAATTATCATCGTGACTATTGACATGTACAGACATGTCTGGCCATCTGTTTTTTATTTTAAGCCTCTTGCCTTGTCTTTCAGGGGTAGTATCAAAACATATCTGCTCAGTCAAACAATTAATATCTTTAAGATGGTACATATAGGGGCATTTTACTAAAGTTTGAATTCTCTCCTTGTCTAATGCCAACAAAATAGTCATCATGACTTAGTTACCAGTGTATTTAACAGTTACAGTAAAGCAATGACTAATGTGGGATATTGGCATGCTTGTTTGAAACAGTAGGCTTGTCTTTAACGGAATTTGAGACCAACTGCAACTGAGACCGTCCAGGGGGTCATAGTAGGCATGGGGAGGTTAGGTTCCACAGCAAATAGGGTGGTCAGGAATCAAATACATGTGCATAGGAAAAATGTGCATACAGCAGCTTAGGAGGTATAAAAAAGTTTTACTGTTCTAATCCACAAGTTGCAAAGTTCCTTGCTGCAGAACTCATTGTTAATGTAATTATCTATCTATATTTCTGCCCCTTTTAAAATATCCAGTAAAATAAGCTGTATGAGTAAGTATAAAATCATACTTACGTACAGAAACATTGGGGCTCATTTATGAACACTGGGCAAATTTTCACCTGGGCAATAACCCATACCAACCAATCAGTGATCACTAGTGATGGGCGAATAAATTTGCCTGGCACTAATTCACAGCGAATTTGCGCGTTTCGCCAACTGCAAATAAATTCGCGAAATTTCGAAGGCGTCAAAATTTCCTTGGACGCGTGTCCGAAAATTCACTCATGTCAAAATCGGCACGTGTCAACACAATTCGGAAGCCCATTGACTTTAACGCCAGAGTCAGCTTGGACGTGGGCGTAAATTTCAGATTTTCATGATTTTTTCGTGAAAATGTCAGATTTTCTAATTTTTTTGGTGAAAAAGTCAAATTTTCAAAAAATTTTCGTGCAAATGTCTGCATTTCACGATTTTTCCGTGAAATTTTCAGATTTTCCCACTAATTTTTCGGCGAATCGAAACGGGAGAAATTCGCCCAGTAAAAGTCAAAATAAAGTGCCACACTCACACTGCTTCGCTGTTTGGAACACGCTGTGATCCTCTCTGCAGAGGTTGAATCCACACGAAAATAATTGCTGGAGCAGCACTCCAATCTTTGATTTAAACTTTTATTTGTGCAAATAGCACGGCCGTGCACGGATCGAAGTGCTGCTGCAGCAATTATTTTCAGGAGAAATTTGCCCATCACTAGTGATCAGTTTTTTATTCCAGCTCCAAGTAGAACAATGAAAGCAAAGATCTGGTTACCATCGGTTACTGCCCAGGTGCAAATTTGCCCAGGGTTTGTAAATTAGCCCCAATGTTTTAATTGGGCATTTAGTTGCTGTTATTTTTCAGAGCACGTCAAACAGGATGAGAACCTATTCAGGTGTGCTTAGTCCCTCTGTAAATCAATATAATTAAACCATAGATAAAGTACAACATTCATAACAAATACAGAATTGTAAGGTTGCCTGTTTCTCTGGTTACAAAGTTATTGAGTGTGGCATTACAGAATACTAATAGGTAGGATTTGTGCTCTGACACTGTTAGGGGCAGCTTTACATAGGGTCGAATATCGAGGGTTAATTAACCCTCGATATTCGACTGCCGAATGCAAATCTTTCGACTTAGAATATCGAAGTCGAAGGATTTACCGCAAATAGTTCGATCGAACGAAAAATCGTTCGATTCGAAGGATTTTAATCCATTGATCGAACGATTTTTCTTCAACCTAAAAATTGTTACAAAGCCTATGGGGACTTTCCCCATAGGCTAACATGGCACCTCGGTAGGTTTTAGCTGGCGAAGTAGGGGGTCGAAGTTTTTTTAAAAGAGACAGTACTTCGACTATAGAATGGTCGAATAGTCGAACGATTTTTAGTTCGAATTGTTCGATTCAAAGTCGTAGTCGAAGGTCGAAGTAGCCAAAAAAAACATTCGAAATTCTAAGTTTTTTTTATTCTACTCCTTCACTTGAGCTAAGTAAATGGGCCCCTTAGTGTTTAATAGTGAGCTGCTGGGTGTCATGGCAATTTTTAAGGTTTATAGTGGTTTTCAGTCTGTTACATAAAATTTAAGGGTTGCCATTCATATGAACTTTAATACTTAAGGCAGATGTAAGAATAGTCCATTCAGATACAAGGTTTGTGAAGATAAGGCAGATTTAAAGGAACAGTAACACCAACAATTAAAATGAGTTCAATGAATGATAATATAATGTAATGTTCTGCTATACAACTGGTGTGTTTCCTTCAGAAACTCTACAGTAGTAGCTGCTGTATAGCCATGGGGGCAACCATTCAAAGATGAAAAGGGAGAAATGGCACAGGCTACACAGCAGATAAGCTCTGTAGTATACAATGGTATTCTTCAGAACATATCTGTCATTTACTGTTTATCCTGTGCTTGAATGGCTGCCCCCATGTCTACACAGCAGCTTGTTTATATAAACTATATTGTGTTTCTGAAGCAAACACACCAGTTTTACCAGTGCAGGACAACACTACATTATATTTTTACTCCTTTAAAACACTTTTTATTTTTTGGTGTTAATGTTCTGTTAAGGCAGATTTAAGAATAGTCCATTCAGATACAGGGTTTGTGAAGATAACATGATTTCTGTGATGTGCATTTTACCAAGTCAGTAGCCACCAGCCTAGCAACTAGAACTGCTTCAAGCACAGACCTTAAGGCCAGTAGTTCTGATTGGTCAATAGGTTGGTAGCCACTGACTGAGTTTTAAAACATCAGATTAAAAAATACATACAAAAGCATGCAAATACATACTAAAGCATGCCTATAATAAGCAGTGTGTCCCAGCAATGAAGCTTCTTTCCCTGCAACTTCAGCATGAAAATGATTTTGTCTGAAATGCTTCGGTGGAAGAGAATACAGTATATTTTGTAAATTGATTACTAACATTTTACCAAGTAACAACTACCCTTATCTAAGAGACCAGTTACTAAACTGATTTACTGCCTTGTCTCCCACCAGCTTTTTGAGCTCCCAAATTGTTTTTGGAATGGTAAATGCAGCTCCTAAATTATAAGTTAATGCTAATTGATTTATTTATTGAAGTGAACTGAAACGTTAAATGTAATGAAACTATTAGCCTACATTGTTCCCTTTAATGTGCTTTGAAGTAAATGTTCCAGCTGATCAATTGTACCGTTAGTTGGATTCAGATTGTTGTGTGTGCTAATATTTTTAGCTCTTATCTCAGCTTCTTGTGTTCAGAATTGACTACAGAGTATACCTGCCAACGAGATTCTAAGTTATAGAAGTATAGCGGCCTCATAGGGAAGCAAAGAAGCTGCTAAATCTGTGTATGTGCGACACAAGCTCCTAAATTTGCAACCCATGCACATGATGTCAGGCGCAAATGCCTACGGGAGTTTTTTTCTCTGCTCTTCCAATTTTATTTTGCTAAAAATCATGAATGTGAATAATGTTTAAAAAAACTTACACATTTTCAACATCTATTAAGCCAAAAATGAAGAATGAAAAACTTAAATCTAAAACTTTGGCGTTTAAAGCCAAAATGTAACCGTTTATTGAATTTGAGTTTTTTGAGGTTTATTTTGAGCGTGTAAGCTTACTAAAAATGACGAGTAAAGCACAAATTTGAGGTATTCAGGATCTTTTTCTCCACGATTTCATTCATTCAAGTATTTTATATTCCTTTTTTTTTTTTTTAAATACATATGGTATTCATGGTATATTTTTGAATTGCAAGTTTACTTGAAATAGAAAAAACCTCTAAAATGATGCAAATCCGATAATTAGGCCTTCCGAACTGCACACAGTGTTCAAAGGCTCTATTTATAAAGCACTTGACAATAGAAAAATAAGTAAAAATTGTAGAGTTTAATTAAAAACCCATTTAAAAGACAAAAGAATGGAAAGATCGGTAAGAGTGCCTCTTCTACTACCAACCAGGAATATACAATGCAGCTGTAGGGGTGACATAGCACATGTTAATGATGTCAGATGGAATTTAACTGACTGAATTTCTCTAAAGGAACAGCAAACTTAGTGTGAATAGTATTGTTCCCCTAAAAATAACTATTACACGAATTGCACCTTCTACATTCTACACAATGTACTAAATCGGGTGTTGAACAATGCCTAATTAGGAAGCAACCTTATGATCTTAGCTAAATGCAGAGGGTAGCTGGAATTTGGGCAAACTGCGTAGCAAATCCACCGAGAGAAGCTCAAATGCCTCACTATCAGGAAGGCACAGGGTACGCTTTCTTTGGGTTGGCCACATCACTTTGGCCATAGATAAAATGTGTAATCTCTTTCTGTTATGTATAATGATGGGTGAATCTGACCCGTTTCGTAGAAAATTTGCCAAAATACATTGAAGTCTATGGGCGACAATTTTTTTTTTTTTTTTGACACGCGACAAATTGTGTGACAAAATTTTGACGTGCGACAATTTTTTTTCTATGAGCATCATTTTCGTGGCGAAACTTGGTGAAAAAATTTGCTCATCACTAGTTATGTACCATATATCATTGGGCTCATTTATGTGTGTTTTAGTCATTCATCTTTATTTTATAACCCACGTTGTTTCAAGAATGCTGTTCCCCTATTAAATCAAACTTGTTCACTTCTGCTGACAAGAACTCCACTTACTTCACTATTCCAGTAGCTTAATTCTCATTCTAGTTTCCCTTATTTGAAACATGGAAATGACACAAAAACTAAAGCTGTTTTCTATAGTTAAACATGCTGCTAATGCCTCTCTTTTAATTTGACATTTGGCTTACAGCGGCCGGAATAAATGTCTCCATATTTCCATAATTTGTCCCATTGATTGTTATGGAAAGGAAGAAGCACAATAATGGTATTTCTTTGCATTTATGCAAAAATGTAAAGTAATATTTTGGGAGTTTTTATCTCCACCTTCATTTTAAAATTTCCCCAATATGTGCTCAAAAACTAAAGCAAATAAAAACCTTGTGTCACAAAGGTTTATCCCAGAGTGGCTGGGATCAGAGCACTTAGCTCCCACACAAATGGCAGTATGACAGAGAGGCCAACTCAATGCACAAGCTGCTGTTTTCATTTAGAGAGTATGCATTATTTACACTGCCATTATTCCACTCAATTTGAGTTTGCGCTTTAGCCCTAATTTCACTATAATCAAAGTCAATGAATATTTAATCAGCATTGCTTCCAGAAATGGAGTAATGTCATTAACATAATGTCCCCAGGAATACAGTGCTGGTTTCTCTCCAGAGCTTGGGACATTCCTTCAAATGCAAAGCAAAAATAGCTCATGTTTGAATAAAGTGGAAATAATTAGATATAAAGCTGCCTGAACAGGTTACAAATATCAACATCTTAAATGCTTCACCAGGCATTTCCTGCTTGGAGACACAGTCGGTCATTTGTTGCAAGAAGCTGCCATTTCTTTTAATGCAGGAAAGAAAGAAAAAAAAATATTCTTCAAGAAAAGACAAAAAACATGAGTACATTTGGATATATCGTCTCCTTTGGATAAATAATAATCATAATCATAATCATATTTGCTTCCAAAATTCCTATAATGTAAGTTATTCTGAGCAGGGACCTCATGTTTCTTTCTAATCATAAATTCTAATTTTCTTGTAAAATACACTGCTGCATATGGTGGCACACATTAAATATGTAGTCAGATATACATTATCAGCTGCATGCCATAGGACAACAACTCTTTTTTTTTTATATATTTTTTTTTTTTAATTGATTTTCAAAACATAACATAAGACATTGGTTCCATATCTAATCATATGCGTATCAGTAAACCAAAATTCAGGGTATTTTGTAACACAGTTCTCACATCTTGCATTCTTACAGACATTCTAGTTTCTTAAATAGCCTAATCTTAGCTTTACATAAGGAAGCAATATACTAATATCAAATCAATATGAGACCTGCTGCTTACAATACTCATGCTGAGGCTTTTTGGTATATACTGTCCGCTGCCATTACCTTCGTCAGTTTTGGGTAGGAACCTGTAGTATAAGGGGAGAGCTGAGAAAAAAAAAGGGGGGGGAGGGGAATAGCAGGCAAAGAGAGAACAAACATTACCTATTAGAGGAAAACATAAAGTTGAGATTAACACCATAATATGTTTATAACAATCTATTACATTCTATCATCTATAACCCATAAGGCAAAAAGTGAGCCATTGATTGAGATACTATAGCAATGGTCTTCAGTGTGAATTGGAAGTTTAATTTGGCAGAATGTTTTAGGGTCAAGATATTGTATCCAAAGATGCCAAGTGGCCCAGTGTTTCAATGTGAGATTCTCCAATTCTTCCAATTTACGTATCTCTTCCATTTCTTGTGTCCAGTAGGTGAAACGTTACTGTTCCATTTATGAGGGATCAATATTTTGGCTACATTTAATGCATATTTTGTTAAGGATTTCTTAGAGGATGAAACAGAATCCATATTGTGGTTCAGAAGAATTGTAGCTGGGTTGTTAGGTATGACCAGTTGTAATTGGATCCCAGGATCTGTGTCCAAAAGTGCTGTTATTGGGGCAATCCCAGAAGATGTGTAGCATAGTGCCTGGTTGTTGTGTACATCTCCAACACTTATTTGTTGTGTTTGAAAATAGTTTGCGGAGCTTTGAAGGGGTGTTGTACCAGCGAGAGAGTATTTTATAGTTGTTTTCCAGTATTCTACAACTTCTTGGCCCGGTAAATGTTTTAGCAATGATATTCTAACAGTTTTGGTCAGAGAGGGTAGAATTCAACTCACTCTCCCACTTTTTAGACCGTGTTACAGGAGAAGTTTTAGCAGTTGTCTGTGTTAAAAGTATTTGATATAGAGATGTGATGTTGCTGAGGGGTGGGGACATCAGTTGTATAGAGTTTCAAATTCCGTGTACAAAGGAGCTTCTGCTGGGCAGTTTAATATAGCTCTTGTGAAACTTACAATTTGTTGGTATTTAAATTGTTCTGTTACTGGCAATTGAAATGTATTCTGAAGTTGCTCCCACGAGGGGATCGCTCCTTTGGGGCAAATATGAAATAGTTGTTCTACTTCTTTTCTTTGCCACTTTCTGAAGTAGTCCTTTTGCATTCCTGGAGGAAAGTCCCTGATGCATATCAAAGGAGTGAGAAGAGAATGCTTTGTAGTCAAGTTCGTTGTCTTTTTAATATCCCATTTGCGTAGGCAGTAATTAATGAGAGAGTAATCACTTATTAGTTGCCAGTAGATTTTGGATGAGAGCCAGGGAAGAATCCTGAGAGGCTGTGGCATGAAAGTTTGCTCTAATTGGATCCATGCCTTAGAGTTCATATGATAAGTCCAATCTATGATTCGTAGCAGTACCCTAGCTTGATGGTACAATTTAAAGTCTGGTAGTCCAATTCCGCCTGCTGATCGTGGATGCCTGAGTGTCTCTTGCTTTATGCGTGATTGCTTCCTTTTACAAATAGGAAAGCAACTCTATGGTGCTGACAGTCAGTGACCTGACTGCCAACAATTTACAATTTATGTATCTGGCCTACTGTTTGATTTCTGTGCTGCGCCATGTGCTCATTGGCAACACCTGATATATATACTCTGTCTATTGATACTCACAAAACTGCTCTATGGAGGAAAAATACAGTACAATAAAACTTCTTATTTTTTATTTATTTATTTTTATCTTCTTGTTTGAGATATATATATATATATATATATATATATATATATATATATATATATATATATATATATATATATATATATATATATATATATACATATATATATACATATATATATGTATATCCCATAGACTCCATTTTATCCAAATAATCCAAATTTTTCAAAATGATTTCCTTTTTCTCTGTAATAATAAAACAGTACCTTGTACTTGATCCCAACTAAGATATAATTTAAACTTATTGGAAGCAAAACCAGCCTATTGGGTTTATTTAATGTTTAAATGAATTTCTAGTAGACTTAAGGCATGGAGACCCAAATTATGGAAAGATCCGTTATCCGGAAAACCCCAGGTCCCGAGCATTCTGGATAACAGGTCCCATACCTGTATATATATATATATATATATATTATTTTTTTATGATAAATACAGCAGGTCTTTACATTTTTTTAAGGAAAATACTTTAAAGAGTTGGCTTTTCTAGTGTGGGTATTTATACATTTAATAAAATGTCCTATAGAGAGGTGCACTAATATTCAAAGTTATATTTAAACTGGACTGAATTTAATTAGCAAGTTTACTTTTTTCAGTGCAGCACAGTTCCTGTCTCCCATGTATTCTTCTATATGACTGTCCAACCATATTCACTCCCAGAATGCACCACAACCTAATACCCAATTCCCTCTTGCTCTCAAATCAATACAAAATCATTTTTTCTTCAGTTTTTTCAGTTTTCCAGTGTTAACCTTATTAATCTTTAAGCTTGGCAGCATGTCAAGCTTAAACGTGTGTGATTAAATATCTGGAACGCATTTAAGTAAGAATCATGGAAAGGCAGTAAGGGAAGACTTCTGCATCACTTGGAGAATAAACAAGGCATGGCCGTAATAAATAACTGTCATACACTGACTCTCAGGACAAAGCAGGACTTTGCAAAACAGAGGTTTTCTCAGTAGAAGAAGAGTAATGACCTTAAAGAAATCTACTACATTTATTGGCTCATTCTTCTGACACTATTATAAGCTTTCAAAAGGTCAATAACAAAGGAATTAATGTTGGTACATACAGTGCAGACTATGTTGTACATTCACACCCATAGATTCTGTTTTATTTTCTAGCTTGTAGTAGCTTTTGGCCCAAAGTCCACACTGTATTCTTAGTGAGAGGTGGATGCCACTTTCACCAAAAAAGAAAGTTCATTACAACATCGGCAATTTATTAAGTAGAGTACTTGAGTAGAGTAAAAGTAGAGTAAGTTGAGCTAGTTTTGCATTGGTGAACATGAATGTATTTTTGCCAGGCTCACCCCACACCCTGAGAAGGTTACACTTCAGTTTCACAGCTGGATTTACTTGAAAGTGTTCATCGGTGGGCTGGGGAATTTTTTTTCTTTTGTTTTTTTTCCAAATCTGTCGCCATAGGCACGGGCCCTCAGTTGCCTATATAGAAACAGAGCCTTGGTTACTGTATTGAATCATTGCTCAGTGTTAATAAGGGCCCCAATGTATGAAGCTAAATTTTCTGGATTCAGCAGCAGCACTTCCTGACAGGTGAAAGAATACAAAATATTTTTATAAGTAATTGTTTCTCATCAATTGAATGGTTTAGGGGAGAGTTTTACAAATCATCGTGGGCTATTTCGGCAATACTCGCTATGTTGATTGTGTTTCGCAAGCAGGTGTTTAATTGCACTACACAATGTTGAATACAATCCCAGTGCATTTTCCTGTTTGGCAGTTCCCTGACTGCCCCTTACAAATCTCTATCATACTTTATTGCTATCATTTATATGTAAATGTCTTTCAGCATCTCATGATATTTGCAAATACATTTAGGAGATAATGAGTTGAGTTGCATTGTGTAACAGTGGGGATAACCTGATAAATACCACAAACCAGGGCTCACAATAATATGGCAAGCAAGTTGTACTGAGGTCATTTTTACTTCTTTTCATTCTCTCATTTCTTCTTCTTTCATTTCTAATGTTTTTCTTTCAGACTAATCTGAACATGTATAAAAAGAAAAAATTTAGTAATTTCAATTGCTCTCATATCTTTAGAAAGATTTCAGATTTCAAAAGCCAATGAAGAACACAACCATCCTTATAACCTTCCAGAGTCCTCCTGCACTATTAAAATTCCCTTACGAGAATCCTGAAAGGGGTGTGATTTAACGTCAGTAGTCATGTTCTCATGTCATAGTTGCCTGTTCAGAGAGAAACCATAGAATTATGCAAGCATATATATTGCCTTGTACTTGAACACTGCAGTAGAAAAATGTATGTTTACAGTATCCTTATGATCCCCTAGCTTTCTTTCTAATATAAGACGAGATATCCAAGGACTTAAGAGATTTGCTGCATACTGATATAGTGACTGAAAATTAGACATACAATACCTAAAGATGAGATACCCATAAAAAATGGTTTTATACAATGGTTTGCAATAATCTGTTGGTTATCAGGTCAATGTCAGATGCTATGATTATTCTGCTATTAAAAATATTTTCTGCTGATTTTGCTGATGAAAAATGTAGTGTTAACTACAGCAGTTTAATCAAAAAGGAATTCACAGACAATGGAATATGTTTTACAACCTCTGTAAATTGTTTATTCTATTTACTATACACAATATATCATCTGGGGAATTTAAGGGTTTCGGTTATCTGGGAAACTGCACTCAGTCTTTTATAAGCATTAATAAACGAGTTGACTTTTTAATGCAGTTGATTCATATCTATGTAGTTTAGATGGAGATGTGTAAATACAGTCATATGAAAAAGTTTGGGAACCTCTCTTAATTCTTTGGAGTTTTGTTTATCATTGGCTGAGTTTTCAAAGTAGCAACTTCCTTTTAATATATAACATGCCTTAACAGTATTTCAGCAGTGACATAAAGTTTATTGGATTAACAAAAAATATACAATATGCATCATACCTAAATTAGACAGGTGCATAAATTTGGCCACCCCAACTGAGATATTATATCAATACTTAGTTTAGCCTACTTTTGTAAATGTAACAGCCTCTAGACGCCTCCTATAGCCTTTGATAAGTGTCTGGATTCTGGATGGTGGTATTTTTGACCATTCATCCATACAAAATCTCTCCAGTTCAGCTAAATTTGATGGCTGCCGAGCATGGACAGCCTGCTTCAAATCATCCCATAGATTTTCGATGACATTCAAGTTGGGGGACTGTGACGGCCATTCCAGAATATTGTACTTCTCCCTCTGCATAAATGATTTTGTAGATTTGATCATTATCCTTAAGAATTTGTTGACATTGGGTTGAATACATCTGACCCTCAACTTTAACAAGGGCCCAGTCCCTGAACTAGCCGCACAGCCCCACGGCATGATGGAACCGCCACCAAATTTGACAGTAGGTAGCAGGTGTTTTGGAATGCAGCGCTCTTCTCCCGCCATGCATAGCACTTTTTGTTATGACCATATAACTACATTTTTGTCTCATCAGTCCAAAGCACTTTGTTCCAAAATTACTGTGGCTTGTCTAAATTTTTTTGTCTACATTTTTTTGCCTTCAACAAGCGACTCTGTTTGTGGCGTGAGTGCAGAAAGGGCTTGTTTCTCATCACCCTGACATACAGATGTTCTTTGTGAAAATTGCGCTGAATTGTAGAACGATGTACAGATACACCATCTGCAGCAAGATGTTCTTGTAGGTCTTTGGAAGTGATCTTTGGGATGTCTGTAACTATTCTCACAATCCTCCGCATATGCCGCTCCTGTATTTTTCTTGGCTTGCCAGACCTGGGTTTTACAGCAACTGTGGCCTTCCATTTCCTGATTACATTCCTTAGAGTTGAAACGGACAGTTTGAACCTCTGAGATAGATTTTTGTAGCCTTCCCCTAAACCATGATACTGAACAATCTTTGTTTTCAGATCTTTTGAGAGAAGCTTTGAGGATCCCATGCTGTCACTCATCAGAGGAGAGTCAAACAGAAGCACAACTTGTAATTGGCCACCTGAAATAACTTTTATCGTGATTGGACACACCTGCATATAAAGTTCAAGGTTTAACAAGCTAATCCAACCAATTTGGTGTTGCCAGTAATCAGTACTGAGCAGTTACATGCATTCAAATTAGCAAAATGACAAGGGTACCCACATTTGTGCACAGCACAGTCATACCACTAAAAATCCTTGTTCAGAAAACACCCCAGTACTCAGATGTTCCTAGGAAATGAAAAACATACCACTGTTATATTTTTTGTTGAAAGTGGAGTAAATTATTATGCAGGCTGAGATGGGTTCCCAAACTTTTCCATATGACTGTATATATATATATATATATATATATATATATATATATATATATATATATATATATATATATATATATATATATATATATATATATATATATATATATATATATATATATATATATATACACACACACACAGGAAACTTCAGGTCGACTTAGAAAACGAAGCGATCCAAGTGCCAACCCGCCGTCAATTTACATTCTAGCAGGTGGGAAGCTTTTCAGGGACATTAGTCGCCCAAAGAAGAGGCAATTTGTTGACGGGCGACTAAATCTCCCCGAAACTTCACGTGTGTATCTGCCCGTAGGTGGAGAATATTTAAATTAGGACTGTTTCCACATTCGAATTTACATTCAAATAGGGGGATTCAAATTTGAATGTGTGAATTTTGAAACTCGAAAATTCTAATTTACCAATCGTCCCTTGATAAATCTGCCCCTTAGTGTTGATTCAGAAGATACAAACTTCTTCAGCTTTTGGCAATATTCCAGGTACTGCAGAACCTCTTGCCCACTTTCCAGTCTGTTTTATCTAGCAGAAACCAATTACAAGTAATGATTCTTATCAAGGGTAACGATGATTAACAGGCATACCTTCAAAGGGATCTTTAAACATAGAAAGGCATTTATACTACAAGGTCCATGTGGACAGGTGGCCTGTGACACTGTAATCAAACTGTTCTTTAGGGCAACCAGCCTCTAACACGCAGATCAGTCTGTCACCGGCTCTGAATACGTTTTTTTCCTCATAAATTGCCTGCCAGCCTTCCCTACTTGAATCATTAGAAACTGCTTTAATTTCCCTTATCTTCATCAGCCATGAAATTACTTAAGTAACACAAATTCTTTTACGTCCTTTTATTTGTGGATTATTTCAACACACACATTTTCATTTTGCTAGGAGGCAGAGCAATTTATTTGACTATCTTTGTGCCAATCTGGAATATCAGCATTCATTTGGCTGGAAGCAGTAATAGACAATTTTTCTCTGGTGTGGTGAATGGTGTCAGTGTTTTTATTGCTACTCTTGAAATAAATGACATTTTTAATAAACAAAGTTCCTAAATCAACATATATGACATGGTCTTGTAATATTATAAGCAGCAGGAAGGTTTGTAAATTCAAAGCAGTTTGTCTTGTTTTTACTTCAAAGACAAATATTTTTTGCTATCGTTTTGTTCTGTAGCCAAACTCAATTAAAGAGAGGGTGTTTGAAAATCTGTACTAAGAAAGAGAGATCTCTGTTCATTACTCCTTAACTTGACCTACACGATAATGAATTTTGAGCAAAACAAAAAAAAGAAAAGTAATGGTTATTTTAAGTAACAGCAGGAATGGCACTTGCATGCATTTAAGGCATTTTTTCAAGTGGATCTCCATCCCTTTGTCTCTTTATGCTAAAGAGATGATTTCCCTGAAATGGTGAATTACATCACAATTTATCTATGGTTCAGTAAAACTAGCTAAATGGGTGCCATTCCTGTGATTAATAAATTGTGATGCTTAGTCAGATATACAGTCAGGGCTGTAACTAAGGGTAGGCAAGTTATGTGTGCTGCTGGGCCTGGGTATGCTTGGGATGGGTACATCATGGTACCTACTGGGAGAAGATTAGGTGTGCCAGTGACATCACTGGTGTTTGCTGAACCCAATGAATCTTAGAGAGCTTGGGGTGGAGGCCACGCACATGCCTTGCCTAATCTTCTTTCAGCAGGTACCATGTAACCATCCCAACCCAGGCTCAGCAGGGCAGATAAAAATAAATAGCAGTCTGGCAGGGTACCAGTCCAGGTTGCATTGTTTGGTAGGTAATACTACATGGACAGCTCTGCAGTTCTCCAAGGAGCGAGAACATCAACCTTTGGAAAAACAGAGTACAGGTGCTTTTCCTTGACAGACTGTTTCAACATCAAATACATTATGTCAGGGACTGGGCCTGTCATGTTATTTGGCAATTAGGTCATTGCTGCAGGAGGGCTATAGCATGGGGTGTTCAATACATTTATTACACTATACCAGCATGGCACAAATTGCGTCTCTATATCAACCAGTGAAGGATTGTATGATCTCTATGTGTCACAAGTGCAGACTTTGTGCTTTATTTACAGAAATACCACATTCCAAATGTATTTAAAAAACCCTAAAGCTACAGCACAGCATGTCCAACTGGGAATAAATTCATTGAGGGTGCATAGCAAATATTGATTTTTAAAATAAAAATCAAAAAAAATCAAGTCTATTAAAATGTATTTTAGAAGAGGAGGATGATTAGAAGATAATGAGAAAATGGAGCAAAATATCAGAAAGGTACTACTTTACAGAAGTGGTGGCATAAGCATAGGACTCCCTTTGAAACCTGTGGTGTGGAGTAAATAAAGTAAAATTCATAGTCTTTGTGGTCTGCAACTGCGGTTTGAGCTTTGTGTATTGCTTTAATTAAAAAAAATTAAGCCTAATAATTAGTGATGAGTGAATTTTTTAGCCATGCATGGATTTGAGGCAATATTCCAAATTTTACCATCAGCAAATTTTTCAAACTTTGCCATGAAAAAACATTTCCCGAAAAAATGCAAGAAAAAAACACCCACTCATTTCAATGCCCATTGACTTTAATGCATTTGGAGAAAAGATAAACTTGAGCAAAAAAACCCGCCCATTGACATTAATGCATTTGGAGTGTAAAATATGTGTGCAAAAGGGCACAATATTGTGTGTATTTCATCAGCATTAGGGCCCTTACACATGGGCGTTTTGAGCTGCGCTCCTGCCGAGTGCAGGAGTAAACGCTCACCATTACTGTCAAGGGGGGCTGTACTCACACAGACGCATGTAAGCACCGAACACAGGTAAAATGCAACATGCTGCGTCTAAACCTGCGTTTGTTGCTTACATGCGTCTGCGTGAGTACAACCCCCTTGACAGTAATGGCGTGTTTACTCCTGCGCTCCCCTGCGGCTGAATGCATGAAACCAGAATGCAGGGGAGCGCAGCTCAAAACGCCTGTGTGTAAGGGCCCTAAGGCTGCTGAAATAAAAACTCCAAGGAAAAGTGTGTCACTGCAGCTAGTAAAGCTGTAAATTGTGTACTGGCTCAGGAAAAGATGGATTACAGGTCCCTGGAATGGATGCAAGAGAGCAGGGTGGGCTTACATTCCTTGCTCCATGAAAGGGTTTGCAGTTGCCTAAGATAGGTAGGTAGCTAAGTAATAAGCTAAAGTTAAAAGGAGGTGTGAAGCAACTTCTCAGAGCTTCCCCCTAGAGACCTCTTTGAGTGGAAGAGGGTTAGGGGCCACAAGTGAACCTCCTTGAGTGGAGGGAAGAAGGAGTGCTGGTGAGCACCTGAACAAGAGAGTGATTTCCCCTTGTGTCGGAGAGAGCTCCAAAGGACTGGAGAGGAAAAGAGAAACCCCTCCCAGGAGACAAGTGTCTTGAGTGTGTCCCAGAGAGGATTCTGGGATTTGTATTCCATATGTGAAAGCCAGTGAGGGCTAAAAGCGTGAGTAACGTGTACACTAGTGAGGGTGTGGAAGTGGGACTGTTTCTGTTATTCCCTATGTGAAGCAAGTGTGCTGAAAGAATTGTGTTTTGTGCAAATAAAAGCCAGCAAAGCGGCAATTTAAACTCTTCTAGGTGGTCAGTCTCCATCTTTTGTGCTGAAATCTCTGCTGGAAGCTCACAGGAGTGAGAAAAAAGTCAAGTGTGTAAAAAAAAAGTAGTGCACACAAAAAAATTGCAAGAAAACGCCTATTGCTACAATGCCTTTTGCAAATTTTTAACCATTTCACAAAATTTTCGGCGAGGTGAAACAGATTCTCTCATCACTGATGGTCATTTTAAATTCTCTCTAAATAACATGATTGAAGCAAAATGAAAATGTAATGCAGCAATAACACTTTGTATTGACATACTTTGCTGAAAATGCACTTGCAGCCATATTTGCTATTCTAAAGATCAGTCAGAACTTCCCTTTACTGTGTAAGGCTCTACAATAATTAACACCCAAGTCCAATACTATAAATAACACAGAGCCCAAGTCCAGGCTAATCTCTGCTCTGCTGTGGATACATCCAAATGACAACCTTTATGTTTAAAGGTGCATTAATATGCACTTTTACAAACATTAAGTTCAGGTGTGGTGTTATATCCTGCACTTGAATGGAAAATACCCGGCGATAAGCTCAAATATCAGGTCCAGGTATTCTTAACAGATAAGGTTTAGTTTGTCTCACGTGAAACCCTAGGATACTGTGCTTTTTGCTTTCTTAGCTTTGAAAGCAAAGCTTTACCTTAAATTGAAACCTGTGTCTAAGGTATATAACATATATTGATCCATATAACAGTACATATATTTTTCTAGTAGTAATTTCTAGGGATAAATACTGTAAACATCAACAAGAAAAAATAAATGTACAAGCTCAAGCAAGTCATGTACTTAGTAATTGCAGAACTGACAGAACACTAGCTTGGAGAATTAACAGGCGACGATAAACATGCTCAAGAGGTCCTCTGATCTATAGTCCAGGTTAGCGGAAATAACGATACAAGCACAGGCAAACTAAACAACTAGGCAAACCTAATTAGATCAGAAATAGGCTATGGAAGACCCAATCAACCCATGCTGAAGAAATTAAACTGCAGAGCAGTAATTTTTTACAGTGTAAAATCATGGAAATATTACGAATAAATGTTGTATCATGATAGTTACACCTTTTCTTTCAAAATGTGTCACAGACATAAAACAAACTCCAATTCGCTGTAAAGAGAGGAAGCGGATGAGAGGAGACAGAGGCGGTGAATATAATGTAAGTAATAAGAATGTCGGACCTGCAAGCTGCATGCATTCGACACGACTGTAAAATGAGAACGCCACGCGTTGCGTTTTCATGCGACAGTCGCGTCTGATGCACGCAGCTCGTAGGTCCGACATTCCTATTATTTACATTATATTCGCCGCATCCGTCTCGTCGCTTCCTCCCATCGCGTCGGATCAGAACAAGCCGCAACTTGGAGTTCAGCCCTAAATGTTGTTTCCTACATCCAGCTGACCTGGGTACACTGATTTGCATATTTAACTTCACTAAAACCCTAGTACAGCTGGTATTAAATAGTTGCATGGTAATTATCTGTAGCAGAATAGTTCAACCTCGCTTTGCGAAGGACTAGGTTATTTACTAGGTTAATTAAAGCATGTAGATCACAAAATTCGAGTTATGTATTAGCAGTGTAAGAAAACCAGCAGTCATATCTACCATATCTAGAAATAGTAATAGTGAAGCAGAACAGTGGGCACTGACTGATGTACAAATAATTCAAGAAAACTCTGTGAGCTCTGTCAACCCAGCAGTATCCTCCCAAATAATCAGCAGAGGCAAAAAGTTGTGGAATGTTTTTTTCTTCCTCTTGATCAACTAGCAGTTAAGCAGGTTAAATATAGACTTAAAAGGTTGAACTTGATAGACGTATGTTTTTTTTTTCCAGCCTATCTTACTATGTAAGGGTATTTAATGAAATGTATAATGTACTCAGAAGTAAAAGTCAATATATGTTTAATGGAGGTAGTTTTCCCAGTGTGTGGATGGTAGAAAGAGGTACCCTACCTTTGGGGGAGTTAACTACTTTTCTGGTGTTTTCATGATCCACTCCATCTGAGTCAAATAAGTGTCAGGGCCCAAAACAAGTTCTAGTGAATACTAGCACTAGTGTAGATCTCAATGTTTTGGAAGGTGACAGAAGGCACCCTTAAGTCTATCCTACTGCTTATCTTTATTTTTTTGCCTGTTCTATACTGCTCATGATCACCATTACAATTTCTTCCTAACTCTCTATTTACTTATCCTAATTCCATACATACTTGCACTTCCCCTCCCTTCTCTATTCTGTACACTAAGCAGCAGATTTATCAAGGGTTGAAGTTAATTCAAGGGAATTTTCTAAGTACATTTTTTGGATACTTCGACCATCGAATAGGATACTGCGACTTCGAATTTACTTCAACTTCAATGCAAAGTGGAAAATCATTCGAATATTCGATAATCGAAGTACTGTCTCTTTAAAAAAAACTTCAACTTCAATACTTCGCCAAATTATACCTGCTGATGTGCTATGTTAGCTTATGGGGACCTTCTACAACCATTTTCTAAGTCTTCACACATCGAAGTAAAATAGTTCGATCGTATGCTAAAATCGTTTGATCGAACGATTTTACTTTGATCATTCGATTGCCAAATTCAGTGAAAAATCCTACAACTTCGATATTCGAAGTCGAAGTATTTTAATTTGATGAATCTGATAAATCTGCCCCTAAGGGACCTGATTACTAACATTGAATTCATATTTTTTTTTTACACAAATCAAATTTGTTCAGTAAAAACTTGTGGGTCTTTTTTAAAATTTCAATAATGTTAGATTTATAAAGTGTAAAATCCACAAAAACTATTTTTCCCGATTTTCTTTCGCTAGCAATTGCCCCAAAAACTGGAACAATTAGAAGTTTACAAGATCTTCTTATTTTTATATGGAAGTTGAAGCTTTTCTTTTGTTTGTGCTTTTTATATCTGGATATTTTAATAAGTTACATGGCATTCGTGATTTTAGGATTTAATTATAGTTTTTTTAAAAAAAACTCTAAAACCACTAAAATGAGACTGCTGATAAATGGGCCTCCCATTTTGCCACTATGCTATGTTCTTCTGTCTTCAGCCTTACTCTCTCTCATCCTTTTTCCTTTTATTTTTCATCTGTTACATTTCGCCATCTCTGTAGGGGAGGACAAGCTGGCAAAGCTGTTTGATAATTCTCAATCATATTGGACAAGATTAGCCTTTGTGTGGACAATAGACAAACTGCTGTGTTAATAAATGGAGGGGGTTAAAAAGATTTGGTGTGAACACATTTGGTTGATGGCCCTAGAGGCATACGTATGTATGCAATTCACTGACAAAAATATCAGTCTGGAACCATAAAGATTCAGTAACAGTGAAGGTCTTAAAAAACTTCAGTGACTAGGTTTAATCATTGTATCGACATATAATGGACCATTCCATTCCATTAATGACTCCGTTTATATGGAGCAACCTGATCTGCAGCAATGAAACCAATACTCATTTGGGGATGAATTTAGACCACTGACCTTTTGTAATGGTATATATGAAATATATATTCAATAAAGCTTCCATGTTAAATGGAATGTTAAATGTATACACGCATACAGTATGTTAACACAAGCGCAAAGGAAAAATAACTCATTTTTACAAAGCAGTCAACAAGGTCATTCAATGTGATATGTTTTCTACAGTTACTGCCTGTGTCACTTGTTTCTTTTTATTGGTTTTAGCATTCAACTCTGAGCAAAATGAAATGGAATAAAATACACAGCTTCACAAATCCATGTTAATAAAAAGTACACAATATTCTTACATAAACTGTAAAAACTCTGTATTCACATAGGTACAGTAAGTGTACCTATAGATGTAGATAATATTGCACCCAATCTGTATGGTTTTAAATAAAATGATATTGCCAGGGACATAATAAAAACACACCCTCATACTAAAGCTTCAAGGAAAGATTTCTTCATTTTTTTTTTAATTATTTCTTCCACAAGGATTAGAAAACAAACTTCTTTTTTTTTTTTCAAATCTCTGTTTATTGAATTTTTTCAAAAACAATGAGGGAGAGGGAGGGTACAGAAAGAGAAGGGAGGGGGTAGGACAATAAAAAATTCACTTTTCACGTCCAAAATAACAGATGCAGGGGTTATTAACACGTCATATCTCCACATTACATAGTTCAGTTACTTCAATGAAGACATGGACTGGGAAGGTCGAGCATATCAAAGCATTTGGAATACATCTGGAGCATTACATAATATAAGAGAGGATCACAGCAAATTATAAAATTCCAACCAAGGCAACCAGGTCATTTTGTAGCAGTTAAGTGAATCCTGAATCAACCCAGTTATCTCTTCCATTTTCCTGGTTTCCTCAACCAAATTGGTCCATTCACATGTTGTGGGGGGGTCAGGTGATTTCCATTTCTTGGGGATTAAAGATAAGGCCGCACGTAGTAAGTGTTGTGAGAGGGTGTCTGGTATTAATCTATTGGACTTCCCGTCTAAATGGAATAATAGCAAAGTATGGTCATCAGGACTATATCTATAGCCAGTAATATTGTAAATAAGGGAACAAATTTGCTTCCAGTAGGTGATGATTTTCGGACAAGAGAACCAGATATGTTTGAATGATCCCACACCTAATCCACAGCGCCAACATTTATCCGTAGAGGAAGGAAAGATACTGTGTAACTTGGACGGTACATAGTACCACCTCGTTATGACTTTATATTGCATCTCTCTTATTCGAGAGGCTCTAGTTGTTTTGTGTATATGCAACATTATCTTATATCTATTAGAGTCGGAAAGGCTGATATCTAATTCACGTTCCCATTGGTCAAAGAACGCAAGGTTAGGATACGATTTATTATGTAGCAGTAAATGGTAAGTTTGAGATAAGGGTCTCAAAAATGGGAGTTTAAGTTCCAGAAAATTTTCCCAAACGGTAAGCGGTGCTGGATGTAGTCTGTGATAATCTTTACTAAGGAAGTCGTGCAACTGATTGTAACATCATACATCCCTCGGGTGACAACCCCATTTCTTCTGAATGTCGCCCAGGGGAATGATCGGAGAGTCTAGTTTCCTTGTCGTCCAATACACCCCACCTATCGAATGCTCTGGGTTCTAGACTAGGAGGGAAGTCAGGATTACGGAGCAAAGGTTGCAAGGTTGGAAAGGAGTGGGTCAACTTATGTACCTTACTATATTTATACCATATCTCGAGGGTGGGCATAATCGTAGGATGTAAACGAATATCTTTGGGTACATTCTGCTTTGAGGACCAAAGTAAATTACTGAGCGGTACATTAGTTGTAGCTTGTTCAACATTTAGCCATAGTTTGTCTGGTCGTCTCAGGTACCAGAAAAAGGTACGTACCAAGTGAACCGAGATGTAGTATAAGAAGGCATCAGGTACAGCTAGGCCACCCCTATCTTTCGGTAAGGTAAGTAGTTCTTGCTTGAGTCTGGGTGTTTTATTATCCCAAATAAACTGATTAAAAAGAGACTTAACCTGTGAGAAAAAGGTCCTGGGAATCCTAATGGATAACGTTTGCAGCAAATATAGAATCTGAGGCATGATGGACATCTTGATGGCTTGCACTTTGCCAAACCAAGAGAGGCCCAGGGTCTTCCATGAGTTTAATTGAACGGACAACTTACGGAAAATTAGCTTGAAAAAGGTCAGACAGATTGGCAGTAATTTGTACCCCCAGATATTTTATTTTAGTCGGAGCCCATTTAAAGGGGAAGTTACATGAAATATTCGACATCACCGTTTCAGATAGATTAATGTTGAGCGCTTCCGATTTGCTAAGGTTGACTTTGAAATTAGACAATTTACCGAATCTGGCTAGTAGAGGCATGACGTTTGGGAGAGTAAGGATGGGGTTGGTGATAAATAACAAAAGGTCGTCGGCAAAGGCTGCAATTTTATGTTCTGATCCACCAACCTTAAGACCCGCTATATCTCTGTTATGTCGAATGTGAGCCATAAGGGTCTCCATCACTAAGACAAAAAGTATAGGGGATAAGGGGCAACCTTGTCTGGTACCATTACAAATCTGCACCGGGGAAGATAAAGTATTGTTCACCCGAACTCTAGCTATGGGGTCCTGGTACAAAGCAGAGATTCTCCTAATCAAAATTTCGCCTAATCCAAAGCCTCTCAAAGTTTGATAGAGGAATTGCCATGACACTCTATCAAATGCTTTTTCAGCATCGGTCGTCAAGAGCATTAAGGGGATGCGATGTTGTCTTGCATAATGGATCAACGAAATAACTTTATAGGTATTGTCCTTGCCCTCCCTGCCCTGGGTGAAACCGGATTGGTCACCATGAATCAATTGAGGTAAGATACTTTTCAATCTGTTAGCAATAATTTTTGCATATATTTTGATATCCACATTAATGAGGGAAATTGGCCGATAGCTAGCACAGTTTAAGGGGTCTTTGCCAGGTTTGGGAAGAACCGTAATATGGGCCTCTTTAGCCTGGGCAGGGAATTGATTGTGATTGTCAATGGAACGGAAATATGTCAGGAGATAAGGTATCAGCTCGGTAGAATAAATTTTATAGTATAAAGAGGAGAAACCATCTGGGCCTGGGCTTTTGTTGGCGGGTAGAGAATTAATTGTATCCAAAAGTTCAGTTTGGGTAAAAGGGTCTTCGAGTAGTTGGTATTGTGATTGGGTCAGAGTGGGAAGATTGGCTTCTCTAATAAAATTATCAATCTCTTGTCTGGATTTGGAAGGCAGATTGGGGCTATCTAAACCATAGAGATCCTGATAGAATTGTTGGAAGCATTTGGCGATTTGAGGTGTTAAATGGCAAATTGATTGAGTTTTGTCCTTGATGGCTGGAATAAATGAATTGGGTTGTATTTTTTTAAGGATATTGGCAAAGTGCTTTGTACTTTTATCTCCCAAATCGTATGTTTTCTGTTTGCATTTCAGATAGGCTTTGTAAGAATATTGGTCCAACGGCGTTTTTAACTGGATTCGTTTCTCTTCCAGTAATTTAAAAGTGTCAACCGCTATAGAAAGTTTGTGGGATTGCTCCAAAAAGGCTATGTCTTTCAACAAATTCTTAACTTTCAATTCCCTGGCTTTCTTAAGTCTAGAACATAGGGCAATCAATTGGCCCCGAAGGACACATTTATGAGATTCCCATAATATAGCCGGGTTGGTGCCTGGCAAGTCATTTTCTTTAAAGTACAATTCTAACATTGTGCGGATTGCCTCTCTGTTCTCTTCTCTAAGAAATAGAGAGTTATTCAATCTCCAATTGAATTCTGATTTACAGGAATTAGGGATAGTAAAAGTAACTGCGACCGGTGAGTGGTCTGATAAAGTCATCTGTGAAATAGACGCTTCTTTGCAATATGGAAGCCAATTATGGGATATAAAGACATAGTCTATTCTGGAGTAATTCAAATGAGTTTTCGAGAAGTGAGAGAAATCGGGGGTGTGAGGATTCAGGCATCTCCAAGCATCTGCCAATCTAATGTCATTGAGAGCCTTCTTGACTCTTTTCAAACCTTTGTAGGAGATATTACACCTCTTAGAGGAAGTGTCCAATAAAGGGTTTAAAGGCACATTAAAGTCGCCTCCCAGAATAGTCAGGCCTTCCGCGAATCCCATCAAGGTATTCAGAAATTTACATAAAAACGGTATTTGATCAGAATTAGGGGAGTACACGTTTGCTATCGTAACAGGTTTATCAGCAATTTTACCTTTCAAGATCAGATATCTCCCCTCCTGATCTTTCAACTGATCTTTCAATACAAAAGGTAAATCTCTATGAATCAATGTCATGACTCCGGTGCTTTTTTTGCTCGGATTATTACTATTAGCAATAACAGGGAAATGCTTAAATTTTAAATGGGGAAGTTTTCCTTCTTGAAAATGAGTTTCTTGGAGTAAAGCAATCTTTGCCTTCAACCTGACACATTCATTAATAATCTGCGACCTCTTTACCGGGTGATTCAACCCATTGACATTGTAGTTTATAATCTTACACTCCATAGTGAAACCAGTACAGTATGATTAGTAAGATTATGACAAAATTTCCCAGTCGCACAAACCATAAACAAACTGGAAGTACGTGTTAGAACCCTTGTCCTTCGGGGGGGGGTGGGTATGAAAGGGGAGATAGAGGGGTAAACGGGGGAAAAACAATAACATTGAGGCCGAGCCAGAGACATCGAGGAAGATACTTCCTGTCTGGCTAAAGGAGAAAGTGGCCATAGCAGTGTGGGAGCGAGATTGCCAGCCGAGGAACGGCGGGGTCTGCGAGAGCTAAGATGGAGAGTCGTGGCTGCACGTGGGGGCTCTGCACTGAATAGCTAAGGGGAAACTTGTGCTACATGTAAACCATGAACATAAACTTATGTAAAGTAATGCAACTTAGATAAGATCAAGAGCAACATATTGTATACGTTACATATCCAATGAGCGAACGAGGTAGTAGAATAGAATGTCCAGAGATAACAGTCAATCCAAACTTCAGCAAACAAGGCCTGGAGATGGGTAATAAAATGGACCTTGACATCATTTGCCACACGAGGCTCACTGGACCCCTCCAACGGGTGAATCGAATCTGTCCCTAGAACTGGTAGGTTTCGGGATCCTCGGAGTGCGTTTGGGTGTACGTTGAGTGGACCAGTGAACTTGCAGTTCAAAGTCCATACTGTGCTGAGCGGTGGGTTCAGTCGTCCAACCTGGAAGAGGCATCTGTGTAATCTGTAATTTCCGCAGGAACGAAATGGTGTCATCAGGGTATCTGAGAATTGCTTGGCCTCCATCTGTATTGACAATAAGAGCAAATGGGAAGCCCCATCTATATGGGATGTTTTTGTCCCTGAGAATGTCGGTAATAGGCTTGAGTGATTTTCTTTTCATCAAAGTCGTTCGGGAAACGTCTTGGAACAGCTTTATATTGCATTCAGCAAAAGAAAGATTGGGCAAGTCCTTTGCCTTAAGCAGAATCTCCTCTTTAAGCCGAAAGCTATTTAAACAACAAAGCAGATCCCTGGGAGCGTTCAGTGGAGCAGCTTTTGGCTTCTGCACCCTATGTGCTCTCTCAATTTCCATCACGGCATCTGGATCTTTGCCTAGAATGCCGTTAAATATTTGTAGCAGGGTAGGGAAAATTTCCTCCGAAGAAACCGTTTCAGGTAGGCCTCTCACCCTGATGTTATTCCTCCTCCCTCTGTTTTCCATATCCTCCAGCTGGCGCTGGAGATCTGTAATAGTGCGGGCTTGAGTGGAAACTTGGGAGTGGAGTGAGAGGTCATTTTGGATAAGCTTATGTTGATTCGTTTCCAAATCATCAGTGCGTCGTGCCATATTTAACATGTCCCTTTTAATGTCTTGCAGCTCGCCTGTGAGAGACGCAGTCATATTTTGCAACATCTCTTTAATGTCCGCTCGAGAGGGGAGATTAGCAAGGTAAGTCTGAATGTTTACCTCTTCTTCTCCATCTCCTTCACTCTCCGGATCCGAGGAGTCGCGCGCCATGTCAGCAAACTGTTCTCTATCCGCATTAGCAGGCGCCATCTTGGAAAGTGCGCGATCAGCTTTTTTCCGCACAAACAGCGGTGCAAGTTCTTGTTGGGACAAGGTCTGGCGTCTGGAGGGTGCTTTATCCTTCTCCGGTCTGCTTTTACCGGTTTTCCCCATCATAAACGGTCTTTTAAGGCCCTCTTTCAGTGCAAAACACCCGGAGCTCCTCACTAACACAGCCGCATCGCTCGATGGCAAGCCACGCCCCAGAAAACAAACTTCTTAAAGAAAGTGCTTAGAATTACTTACTTCCCATATAGAGAACTTAATCCACTAATAGCTGCATACACTGTAAGCAAACTATTTGTTTTAGATTGAACTAAAAACTTTGTGAACAAGAGTTTCCCATCTTGTTAGGAGTGTCAGTGACACTGGACATGCTCAGTGTGTTTTGAGTAGCTTTTGAGACGCTAAGCTTAGAGATCATCAAGCAGAAAAGAAGTTCCCATGTCATAGAAGCTGATGCTACAGGGCTAATTATTATATTCTGATGAAGAATGCACTCATTCCTGAACTGTCATTGAATATGAGTCTCAGTTTACTAATCGGCCTTGAATCATGACTACCGGTATATATTCTAAATCCTTTACAGTGCACTGGCAAGGACCCATCTAAAATATTAATTCCCTTAAAAGTGACATTATTCAAATAGAGACATTTTCATCACCTGGAGCTGCCACTGCTAATAAACACACCAATTTGCCCAATGTAAAACCAATGGATAAAAATACATTATTACACATTCATCCAATACAAGTAAAATGATGTCACTGAGACAGCAACAGTTGCGTCCAAGTAGGAATGGGACATTCCCATGCCTTGGATGCAGCTGCAGTTAAAAAGGTGCAACTATGGGGCAGATTTATCAAGGGTCGAATTTTGAAGTTATGGGAATTTTTTTGAACTCCCATAACTTCAAAATTCCAAACAATTTATCAGAAAATCAAAGTTTTTTATTTTGGGTGAAAAATGGTCCGTATTCGTTCAAATTCGAATCATACGAATCAAGGAATAGAGCATTAGATCGAATTTGATTCATAGTTTTCCCAAAAAATGTATAGGTGGTAGAATTAGGGCGCTCTTAGAAAAAGAAGCAAGGTGGATACGTAGGTTAGAAACATTTGCACCTCATGGCCTTAAGGAGATACTGACACCAGAAAATAAACTATTTAAATATATATCATAACATTATCTTTGAATGCTATTTATAATTTTGCCATACAAAGTATCTGCCCGATGATTTTACATTACCTTTTTTACCCCATGTTTCTGTATTGGGGGCTGCCATATTTGTGCAGCAGAAGTCCGTTCGCATTAGAAACTCTAACTGACAATTTGAGACAGTCAGGTTGACAAAACAGTCAGGTTTAGGAACTTCAAGTAACAATTACTTATTAAAGCAGAACTATAAGAGAAAATCAACATGACCAATTTTTTTTTCTCACTAAAGTGACAGATAAGTGGCACACTTTATATTGTTGCTATGGAAATATTTTAATTGCATTGTGGTGTAATATGGTGTTTTACCAACAGAGTTCACTGTGATGCACTGTAAATGTTTGAGCATGTTCTGCTATGAGTAGCTCGATAAAAGACTATGTTGTTTTGAAACATTGCTTGACCAGGTCAGATTCCATAAATAAAGGCTTTTAAAGAAGATTTCTCTTCTGGAGTTGCTGTCAATTGGATATGTGTTCGGATGGATGTGGCCATCATGTGACCTTCACTCTGTTAAGTATATGACAAAAAAGGTGTTGATAAAAATGTTTTGATCTATTATTAAAACAGCAGCAACTTAAACTATGGCATGTGCACAAAGAGGTCTTTAAAAGATGAATGCTTCATAAAATTGACAAATCTAGGAAAAAAAATTCTTACAATCAATGAACTCCAGAAGGTTTTTGCAGCAAAGACCGCAAAAGAGCTTTACAATTTTCCTTTCTAAAAGTCTTTTATGGTGCAAAATTATTATTTTGAAGCCCTAAGCCCACTTCATGTATGACACATAGAATGCTGCAGGTCTAAAACATAAATCATTTTTGCTATAAGTCAGTCAAAAGGTGCCTTTAAATGGTAAGCACTAGATTCATTTACTTTCAGCACAGGTAATGGAGTGAGGAGCCAGAGCTTACTGTGTTGTACATAAGGTTGGCACAGGTTAGTACATCTCAAGGAAATCCATTAAGCCTCCATTGTCTCATTAAACTTATGCAGTCAGAAAAACCAACACTCATTAGGGAAGCTATTTTTGTAGAGTAATGATTCCTCTGTCTCTATGATACAAATGAATGTCAAAGGCCCTTAAACAACACAAGCTGAATGCTTCAGTAATTACTGAAGAACTTTTCCGCAAACCCATAAAAATAATGCTTTCGGCAGTTCCCCTTGAAAATATAAACGCTACACTAGATGAAAAGATTATCTTTAGCCACAGTAACTATATTTAAATGCACATAAAATATAATGGCTAGCCTTTAGCACTGCTAAACAGAAGCTCATTCTCCAATATAAACACATACTAGGAGGGTGCTCATGAATTGCTTATTGCCATGGGGATGGAATTAAATCCTTTACATGCTGTACACAGTAATATCTAGACTGCTAACTCTCAAGTTACAGAGTACCAGCTCCATAGGTTTTAGGTTGAGGTTAAAGAGGCACAGACATCATACCTGGGGAGTCAATAAAAATACTGACAACGTTCCACAAGTCTATAAGACTATATATAAAGTGGTGTGCCTTAGTTTTACTGTCTTGGTGTAAGGCAGGGATCCCCAACCTTTTGAACTGTAAGCAACATTCAGAAGTAAAAGGAGTTGGGGAGTAACTGTTTTGCAATGCACCTGGTTTTTATACAACCAAAACTTGCCTTCAAGCCTGGAATTCAAAAATAAGCACCTGCTTTGAGACCACTGGGAGCAACATCTAAGGGGTTGCAGAGCAACATGTTGCTCATGAGCTACTGGTTGGGGATCACTGGCGTAAGTTATAGTGACAGTCCACTGTATCTCATGAGTTTGCTAATTGTCACGTCACTCATAAATGGTTTTGTGAAATGTTGCTGAGTCACATACACAATAGTGTCTGATGTTTTGGTGCCTGTGCATTGGTTATGGAAGACACTGAACACTTATAGCCTGGCTGTCTGAGTATTCTGACTCCTGCTTGAACTACCTTGTTTCATCAGTGTTTATTTGTTCAGAAAAAAAGCAATCAATGTAAGAAAAATTGAGCTTAAGATCTCTCTCTGGTTTTCTTACTTTGTACTGATCAAACCCAACTAATCTGGCTCAATACCCTCCAGAATTTCAAACAATGGATTATATAAGGTGAAGTAAAATCAGAAGCATAGTTCTATCAAAATTCCCATTATGGATACAATGGGAAGTGCCTCTTAAAACATGGGGAATTTCTTTGTACCTTTAACTTACAGGTGAGTATGATTTTGGTCTGGATTTTGGCTACATTCATCCAACTGCAAAATCAAGTTTTGTGTCAATTATTTAAAAAGTCGACCCACTTGACTACAAAAGTATAGTGCAACATGCTCACTAATGGTTAAACCATTGTTCCATCATTATAAACACACCCATTTATGTTTTTCGCTAAGGAACCGTTACATTTTTCAGTTAATACATAAATGTAATAAAATTTGCAAAGAGATCAAATGTGCGCACAAATAAAAATGTGCATGTCACAATGTAATATTCTTCATTTGACTTTTATTACATAGTGAATCTTAATTGAGCATTGCAAACTTTTAACAAGTGCTTGAAAAATGTAACAACTTTTTCATTAAGATGTTTTATAACATACACTCCGCACTGACTATACAATTTGCAATTGCGATACTACTCTCACGTGTCAAAATGTTTGCAAAGTCAAAAATGTTCGTAATGAGAACATTTATTTGCATTGTGAATGAACTGTGAATGTTTTTTTCTGTTAGCGACCTGTTTTTGCATACCCCCAATTAACTCATAAACAACTCAATTTACATTCAATGTTTATGGCAGATAGGGTGTTTGTTTGTCAGCACAGTGCTTGTATTCTCAATTAAATGGATACCTGTAGAAACAGATTTATAATTACAGATAGGTTCATGACAGGCTCATTCTATTCTAACCTTAGGCATTACAAACATGCTTTCCTTATGTTTGCTGAAAATACATATTTAAAATTGATGTATTATCTTTATATACAATAAGTATATATGAAAACTGCTATTCACACTGCAGTAATGAAGCTTAAAAAGAGACATAACAAATCAGGAGGTGATGGCACTTTGCTGTGGGCAGATCGCTTTACCTCTTAATTCACAAATAAGACATTAGTTTGCCAGACAACATGAAAGGCTCAAACATGCAAAGATTTAAATGGGCAGGGGTTTTTACCATGTGATTATGGTTTCATGACACATCTACATGGGTTTCTGGTATACCCCCCTCCTCCAAGACAAAACCTAAGGGGGGTGTTTCCTTCCCCCTGAAATGTTGCACAGGATTGCTTGAAATCAATCTTTTTAATAGACAAGAACTAAAGCTGCTATACATGGGTATATAAAGGACATTTGGCTATGAATGAAAGTTTAATTTGACAAAACATACTCGTTTGGCACAACAGAATATGCACTGAAATAGAGAAGAGACCAAATACCAATCACATGATTAGTAGACTAGAAAAATACGCTGCATGAAATAAAAACGTGAAAGTGAATATCTGATTGGTTGCTATGGTTATATTTACTGTTGCATTTAGTCAATCAAGCCACTATGTTTTATTCAGCAGAAAGAATTTTAATACACATGCACAACAGTATAGGAGCACTCTCTTTTGAATTATACATTCAGCTGAACAAATGAGAAAGTCCTATTTTCTGAAGACTACAGCTTTCACTAACTGAATCCTGTTTATGACTTTCCCTTTTCTGTTTCAAAATAATTTACAATATACATTACTCACAGGAATCATTCACACTTCACAAATATCCACTTAAAGGCCTTGACACTAAAAATGCTACATACCACTGCACTCAAGTGAATGAGAACCTCTTATACTGAATATATACGGTATATACTATATAATATATATATATATGTATATATATATATATATATATATATATATATATATATATATATATATATATATATGTATATATATACTACATAAATAATAAAACTTCATTAGACAATGACAAAATGAGGAATGGCTAAAAATTGCTTAAAGGAAAACTGTACTTCCAAACAATGCAGATCTCTATATAAATATATTGCATGAAACAACTCATATATAAAACCCTGCTTTGTCAGGGAGCCGGGAGCTCCCTCCAGGGAGGTTGTCAGGATCAAGGAGGAAGCCCTCTTGAGGGAACAAGGTCGCGGTGTCCAAAGGGTTAAACGAAGAATAGTCAGGATCAGGCAAGAGTTCACAGGCAGGCAGAATACAACAAGGTCCAAGGTCCAGGCAAAGGGGTCAGGAAACAGATCAGGAACAAGATTTGGCAAAAAGGTACACAGGAAACCCAGGATACACTTTAGGGAAGGTAATCCTATACTTGGGCGCCATTCTGGCGTCTAAACAGGCTTTTTATTTGAATTTGGCGCCTTAGTGACGTCATTGACGTCCTTGCGCCGACGTCGGCGCACTGACGTCATCGCGCCGGCGCCGCTTACCCACGTGGCGGCCATGGGCGCCGCCATCTTGGGAGCGACGCCGGCAGGAGAGGACGCGCCGCCCGGAGCTCTTGGACCTGCTCCGGGCGGCGCTCGTGACAGTACCCCCCCCCTCACGGGGGGCCTCCGGACCACCAGGATTTGGCTTCTGGGGAAATTTGGAGTGGAACTCCCTCACCAGACGAGGAGCGTGAACATCACGGTGACCTTCCCAGGAGCATTCTTCAGGGCCAAAGCCCCTCCACTGAATGAGGTACTGAAGAGACCCTCTGGAGATCCTGGAGTCTAGGATTCTCTCCACCTCGTACTCGAGTTGACCCTCCACAGAGATGGCAGGAGGAGGAGATTGACCGCCAGAGAACCGGTTGGTGATGGCGGGTTTCACCAGAGACACGTGGAACACGTTGGGGATTCTCATCTCTGGTGGCAGTTGGAGTCTGACAGCCACAGGGTTGATTATCTCCAAGATGGGAAATGGACCCAAGAATTTTGGACCCAACTTGGGAGATGGTATCTTCAACCGGATATTCCTGGAAGAGAGCCAGACATTATCACCCACCTTGTAGGGAGGAGAGGATCTTCGACGACGATCCGCGAAAGTCTTATGAACAAGAGCGCTCTTCTCTAGGTTCAACTTGGTAGCAGCCCAAATAGCAGACATATGGGCTGCGGAGTCGTCAGCAGCCGGGACATCAGATAGCACAAAGTCTTGGGGAAAAGCTTGAGGATGCAGACCATACACCGACATGAACGGAGACCTCCCTGTAGAGGAATGACAAGCATTATTATGAGCGAATTCCGCCCATGGGAGGAGATCAGACCAGTCATCCTGGCAGAGGGATACGTGGTTCCTCAGGAACTGTTCCAGGGCTTGGTTGACACGTTCAGCTGCCCCATTCGTCTGCGGATGGTATGCAGATGAAAACTGAAGAACAATTCCCAGGTCTTTACATAGGGAACGCCAGAATTTGGCAGTAAACTGGGTGCCTCTATCGGAGACGATCTCCACCGGGAAACCATGCAGGCGGAAGATGTACTGGATAAATAGCTGGGACAACTCCACCGCAGAGGGCAACTTCTTCAGAGGGATGAAATGGGCCATTTTGGAGAAGCGGTCAATAACAACCCAGATCACAGTATTCCCACCGGAGGGAGGAAGTTCGACAATAAAGTCCATAGAGAGGTGCGTCCATGGACGAGAGGGTATCGGCAAAGGCTGTAACAACCCACTGGGGCGGGAATGGCTAGGCTTAGAAGTGGCGCAGACATTACAAGCAGCCACAAAGTCCTTTACATCCTTGCGGATATCAGGCCACCAGACTAGGCGCCTCAAAAGTTCAAGGGTCTTGGCCGGACCAGGATGTCCAGCTTGCCTGGAGCAGTGGGTTTGTTGCAGGATGGCCAGGCGAAGTTCTGGAGGGACGAAGGCCATGCCAATCGGAGTATCTTGAGGAGCCGAGGACTGCCCAGCCAGAATCTGGTCGGCAAATTGGGGATACAGAGAGGCAATGATCTTGACTTGTGGAATGATTGGTTCCTGTCTCTCAGGGTCACGGTCCACCGGAGTGAAGCTACGAGACAAGGCGTCGGCCTTCAGATTTTTGGAACCTGGGCGATAAGTCAAAACAAAGTTAAATCGGGAAAAGAAAAGGGCCCACCTGGCTTGTCTGGGATTTAGCCTCTTGAGGGACTGTATGAACTCCAGATTTTTGTGATCAGTGAAAATCTGGACAGGAATTTCAGAACCCTCCAGGAGGTGACGCCATTCTTCAAGGGCAAGCTTGACTGCCAGGAGTTCTCGATTTCCGACATCATAGTTCTGCTCTGCGGATGAGAACTTCTTGGAGAAAAACGCACAGGGGTGCAATTTTCCATCAGAGGAGTGTCTCTGAGACAGGATAGCTCCGGCTCCGACTTCAGAAGCATCAACTTCGATGCAGAAGGGTAGTGCAGGATTGGGATGTCGAAGAACAGGAGCAGACGTGAAGGCCTCTTTCAAGGACTGAAAGGCTTCTATGGCAGATGGAGGCCACAGGCTGGGTTTACCCCCTTTTCGGATGAGGGCCAGGATAGGTGCAATGCGGGAAGAGAACCCCCGGATGAACTGTCGATAATAATTAGCAAATCCGATGAATCTCTGGATTGCTTTGGTACTCAGTGGGAGAGGCCACTCCTGGATGGCCGACACTTTCACGGGGTCCATCTCAAATCCCTCTGGAGAGATAATGTATCCTAGGAAGGGGATCTTGGATACCTCGAAAACACACTTCTCCAACTTGGCGAAGAGAGAGTTCTTCCTCAGACGAGAGAGTACCTCCTTCACCTGGGAGCGATGACTTTCAAGGTCCTTGGAAAAGATCAGGATGTCGTCCAAGTATACGACTACGAACCTTCCTAGGAGATCTCGGAACACATCATTCACAAACTCCTGGAAGACGGCAGGGGCATTGCATAGGCCGAAGGGCATAACGAGATATTCATAGTGCCCATCCCGAGTGTTGAATGCCGTCTTCCATTCGTCACCCTCCCGGATGCGAATGAGGTTGTAGGCCCCCCGGAGATCCAACTTGGAGAAAATCTTTGCCCCTTTCAGCTGGTCAAAGAGCTCGGCAATCAGGGGCAGAGGGTATCTGTTTTTCACGGTGATCTTATTCAGACCCCGATAGTCTATACAAGGCCGAAGGCCTCCGTCCTTCTTCTCCACGAAGAAGAACCCAGCCCCTGCAGGAGAGGTAGAAGGGCGGATAAACCCCCGCTGGAGATTTTCTTGGATGTACTCCTTCATAGCGGTAGTCTCTGCAGGAGAGAGAGGGTAGGTGCGCCCTCTGGGGGGCATAGCTCCAGGCAGGAGTTCAACCGGACAGTCGTAGGAGCGATGTGGGGGAAGGAACTCTGCAGACTTTTTACAAAATACATCGGAAAATCCCTTGTAAGTGGAGGGTAAAGTCTTTAATTCCGCAGAGGAGACATTCACCTTCTCGAGGGGTTTTGGCGGAAGGCAATGTTGCAGGCAAAATGAACTCCAACGAGAGATCTGCCCAGTGGACCAGTCTATGGTGGGGTTATGCAGACGTAACCATGGAAGACCCAATATCACTGGAGTAGAAGGACAGGGGATGATGAAGAATGAAAGTTTTTCTTGATGCAGCGCCCCAACTTGTACAGATAGTTCCGCCGTGAACTTTGTGACGAATTCAAACTCCAGGGGTTTGTCATCTATGGCAGTAATTCGCAGGGGAGAAGACAATGGAAGCAGAGGAATCTTCATGCGTTCGGCAAAAAAGGCATCCATGAAATTGCCATCCGCTCCGGAGTCGAGGAAGGCCCTTTCGAAGATAGACTTACTTGCCAGGTGAATCTGCAAAGGAAGAAGAAGCCTGCGTGAATTTTCTTGATACTTCTCCAGAGAACCTCGAGTGATGCCCCCTACATGAGAAACCTGAGACATACCTCGGGGTACAAAACTCTTGGCTTTGGCAGGACAGGCGTTGGCAAAATGGGAATGCCCACCACAGTATAAACAGAGACCTGCCATACGTCTTCGGAGTCTTTCCTGCTCGGAGAGGCGAGTCTTTCCTACTTGCATGGGTTCCTCCAAGGGAGACGTCGACACATGGGTCACCGGAACAGCGGGTGTTTGCAGAATCGGCCTTTGAAAGCGAGGGGCCAACATGGGAGAAAATCGTCTACTGCGCTCTCTCTCCACCTGGTGCTCTCTGAGACGAGTGTCCACCTTAATGGATAGAGCGATCAACCCTTCCAGGGTGTCAGGAGTCTCTCTGGAGACGAGATCATCTTTGATGCGGATGGATAGGCCTTGGTAGTATACGGCCTTGTAAGCGTCATCACACCAGGAAGTCTCCGCCATCAGTGTTCGGAAGTCTATAGCATACTCATTGACACTGCGGCTTCCTTGCCGGAGCTGCAAGAGACGGGCAGGGGCGTTCGTAACCCGACCTGGAGCATCAAAAACTATACGAAAAGCCTGGAGAAAGTCTTTAACATCAAAAGTCAGCGGGGAATTCTTCTCCCAAAGAGACGTGGCCCACTCTAGTGGCTTGCCTTCCAATCGAGACATCACATACCCCACCTTGGAACGCTCGCTAGGAAACTGTGTGGGTTGGAACTCAAATTGAATTTGGCATTGCGTGGCAAATCCCCTGCAGGCTTGTGGGTCCCCACTGAAACGAGGGGGAGGTGGAATGCGAGGCTCACCTGTCGGGTAGCTTGTGTTCGTGGGGGCTGCCGCCATGGGGGGATCCCCAGTAGGTGGAGCAGTGGAGGACGCAGAAGGCACTTGAGCCAGCAGGACATCGAGTGCTTGCCCAATGCGAACCTGCTGGTTTTCGTAGTCCTCCATGCGGGATGCCAGTCCGCGGAGCGCTCGTCCGACATGAGGTGTGGCTTCCTCAGAAGGATCCATGGCCCAAGTATAATGTCAGGGAGCCGGGAGCTCCCTCCAGGGAGGTTGTCAGGATCAAGGAGGAAGCCCTCTTGAGGGAACAAGGTCGCGGTGTCCAAAGGGTTAAACGAAGAATAGTCAGGATCAGGCAAGAGTTCACAGGCAGGCAGAATACAACAAGGTCCAAGGTCCAGGCAAAGGGGTCAGGAAACAGATCAGGAACAAGATTTGGCAAAAAGGTACACAGGAAACCCAGGATACACTTTAGGGAAGGTAATCCTATACTTGGGCGCCATTCTGGCGTCTAAACAGGCTTTTTATTTGAATTTGGCGCCTTAGTGACGTCATTGACGTCCTTGCGCCGACGTCGGCGCACTGACGTCATCGCGCCGGCGCCGCTTACCCACGTGGCGGCCATGGGCGCCGCCATCTTGGGAGCGACGCCGGCAGGAGAGGACGCGCCGCCCGGAGCTCTTGGACCTGCTCCGGGCGGCGCTCGTGACATGCTTCATGTAAGTAAACCTTTTTTCATAATAATAAACTGTTTTGGAAGTATGTGCCATTGGGTTTCCCAAATAGAAAATTGCCATTTTAAGAAATAAGGGCTGCCCCCTAAGACTCACGGTGCACACAAACAAACCGTACATGCTAGGTCACATGAGCCAATTAACAGACAAAGTTCTGTCTTTTGCTTCCACACTTCTTCCTGTTACAGTCAGAGCTGCAGTATTTCTGGGCAGGTGATCTCTGAGGCAGCACAGAGAATATCACAAAATGGGGCTCAAGGGAAAATATGTAAAAAAGGCAACATTTGCTTAAATATATATTACAGTTTGGTAAGTTAATATGCCGCTTAATATGATGTAAACTATCTGTTGCTTCAGTATTCATTTTGGGGGTATAGTTTACCTTTAACAAAAATAAAGGTTTCAATGTGATCAATTATTAGGCTACAGCAAGAACCAAAGAGAAATAATACATCTGATTTACAATGTAGTACATGTATGGGGCTGGATACCAGATACAGATAATAGATCTTTCCATCATTTGGATCTTCCTACCTTAAGTCTACTAGAAAATCATGCAGTAAGGATTCAATATATCTTAGTTTGGATCAAGTACAATGAACTGTTTCATTATTACAGAGAAAAAAAGGAAAGCATTTTTAAAAATGTTAATAATTTGGATAAAATGGAGTCTAAGGGAGACTCCCTTTCCATAATTCAGAGCTTTCTGGATAACTGGTTCCCGGATAAGGGATCCCATACATGTAATATAGGAAGCAGTATATAGTGAAAATGAAGAAAACACGTAAATATGAGTACTAAATCAGAAAGGCCTGTAAATTATGAACATCAGTCATCTGCAAGACATAACGTATTAAACATATCCCTGTCGTTTTCGACAGATGCAGCTACTTCACAACATTCACTGGGTACAACAAAACTCACACTGAATATAAGGTATGTGGCAACTCAACCCAGATTCTGTATTATATGTTCCTACCGCACACTCGCCTTTCCTCTCACTGCGTTGGTGGTGCTGGTTTCTCCGTTGACCCCGGCCAGGTCCCTTAGCAACAGCAAACAAGAAACGGATCCGCACACACGCTATGATCAGCAGTTGGGGGGACACCCCTCTTTATTATATCACCTCGTGATCAACGTTTCGGGGGGATAAACCTCCCTTCATCAGGATCCTGATGAAGGGAGGTTTATCCCCCCGAAACGTTGATCACGAGGTGATATAATAAAGAGGGGTGTCCCCCCAACTGCTGATCATAGCGTGTGTGCGGATCCGTTTCTTGTTTGCTGCAACTCAACCCAGACCATCAATATTATTAATGTTATTGCATATCTGTACCCAAATTCTGTATTCTGTTCTGTACTCCGCAGCCAGCATTTTCCCCCAACTCCATTCACCCTTTCTAGCTCTCATTTTAGGCCGATATGGAAGTGTGGCTTTCCTAACTGTCCTACAGGGAATGTCCAGCATTCTCGACCTCTCCAACAGCACTTGCATTGATTACCAACCACACAGTGCTGAAGGGACATGTGAGCAGTGACGTTATCCAAGCAAGGCATAAAAATAAGAATATACAAGCAAAAAAACTGCAAGTAGAACAAGAATGTTATGAATATTGCTACCACAACGTTGAATGCTTTATCATATGAACATTTGCTTGGGAGGATTTACTTTCCATTTAAGATAATTAGGTTTGAAAATAGAAAACTAGGACAAAGATCAATCCCAGTAAATCAATAGCAAAATGAGCTATCACAGAATATATTCAAGATGACTCAAAGAATATAGTTGAGCTTTAACCAGTTCTTTATTTCTGACACTCTTTTATCTAGTATGGTACCAGTGGACTGAAGGAAAGATGAACTAACTCTAGTAATTCAAGCTAGGAATTAAAGGTCAGTGAACAGATACAGTGACTATAAAAAATGTATACCATTTTGTAAGTTTTCATCTCAATTATTAAAAAAAAATAAAAATACTATTTTATCACATTAGTGAAGCAAAATGAATGTTAATTACACAATATAAATTATTTGAATCTTGTTTCCTTCAGTCTGGAAATTCATAATTATAGCAAGGTAGCAAGAGCCATTTTGTGGACACTGTTATTAAGGCAAGCCTTGCATCATCTCAGAATCTTTTGTTTGTGCACCAGAATGGGGGGACCCCAATGTCCATCCCCATGCACTGGCTACACAATTAAATGGTGAAGAGAATGGGGGAATGTGGGGAGAGCAGTGACATTTAGGAAGTGCAGAATGAAAAGTAAAAGTAATTGTCTGCACTGCCTCTATGCCTAAGGCATAGAGGAGTGGCAGACAATTTTTGATTGACAGTTGAGGTTTTTAAATGACCTTACAACAGCTATGAATACTTTAATAAAAAATAGAAATTGGATTTCATGTTTAATTTGAAAAGGACTTATTATACAGCGTTTTATGTCTGGGTGACAGGTCCACTTTAACAGAGTTCTGTCTTTAGCTTCCACATTTCTTCCTGTTACAGTTAGAGTTGTAGTATTTCTGGTCAGGTGATCTCTGGGGCAGCACAGAAACCATTATGAAATGGTGGCTCAAGGCAAGAGATGTAAAAGGGCAATGTTTACTTAAATATATATTCCAGTTTGGTAAGATTTTTTAATATGCCACTTAATATGATATAAATGATCTGTTTCTCAAGGATTTATTTTGAGGGTATAGTTTTCCTTTAAGATGGTAAGTCACACATAGAGAAGAGGCAGGGAAGAGACTAGGAATCCAGAAGTATAGTGAACAACAAAAAGGTAAATGGTCAGGAGATCGATAAAAGAGAAAGGGGATTGTGGAGACAAAAACTAAAGGAAACATAGCACAGATAATATTATTACTGAACTAGGACAAAGTGTAAAGAGAAATCAAAATGAAGAGGTGATGCTTAAAGTAATAGCCAACCTTTAAAATATACAAGATAGATGAATGCAGTGGAAAACAAAAAAACATACAATATGAAGAACTACTATACAAACAATGAAAATGTACAATTTTGAAAAATGTTGATGACAGGTCACCATTAAATTAACTTTCTGACTGTTTTAAATCTATCAGTAACTTTGCAATTGGTCTTCATTTTGTATTTTGTATGGTTTTTAAATGACCTTTTCTTGCTTTCCATGAAAATAATTGCGGGGGTCACTGGCAAACAAGAACATTATTCTCTGTAAGGATATATATACGGGAGTGCTGGTTCTTCAGAGAATTCAAACATATATATATATATATATATATATATATATATATATATATATATATATATATATATATATATATATATATATATATATATTATACATAGATACACATCTTATTTGTCTTGTTCATTGTACCTTCTTTGCTATGAGAAGAAGTCATAGCAGCCACATTTACAAAGGTTTTTTATGGTTTTCAAAATATATCTGGCACATTGCTTTTCTTTTTAAAGGGTTGACTTTTGTGCAATTGTCTCCTTCCGACTTGTCAGGGGCGACAAATCAGTTTTTACAAAAAAGTCCATAGACAACTATATACAATAAAATGTTTGTTGCATGTGTGCTATTTGACAGGAAACAATGAATATATGTTTATGTATATCATATCCATTTCAGAACAGTTCGTATTGAAGCATATTAATGTAGCATATGTGAAGCTGAGCCCGTTGTATCATATGATACAGAATTCCTTTTTTTACATAAAATGGAAATGTAGTTTTGGTCACTGTGGCCCATATTATGGGTGCATTTTAAGGCATAATTGCAGTTTAGTTTAACAACTCAGAAATGAAAACATTTGGCACAAAATGCAAGGCATTAGGGCAGCAAATCTACCCCTGTGTTAGTTTGCTTTTATTTAAAAACAAAAAAACAAACCTATATCTAAGTAACATGCATGGAGACATGATAGCACCTATTAAGTGTTACCCTTAATTCTCAAGTAAATCATCCTTTTACTTATCTAGTAGAATTAAGTCAAAGGCAAATGGACATTTAGAGTTTTCTTGAAAATTTTTCACTCATCCGAGTGGCTTCTTCAGTTTAAACAAAGTGGTAGGTAATTCCCCAGCATTAAAACCCTTGAGGGTAGTAAAGTCACAGACATCCAATCACAATGGTTCCATTGAACTTCAGTAAAGTCTACGCTGAAACTCACAGATGTGTGAAAGTGTGGTCCAGTCATAAGGTTACAAGGCAGGTGTTAATCTTTCAATGCACATGACTGGAAGTGTGAATTGTTGTGAAGCCGCCGGGGTAAGGATGTCAATGTGGCATTGTATGTTGATGACAAACGGTGTCGCAGGCCATCTCCACTGTTAAGGCATGGTTCTTCCACTTTGGCATAAATGGCCTCGTTCACACCTCTTTCAAACCATCTGTCCTCTCTATCCAAATTCTGCACATTGTTGTCCTCAAAGGAATGGCCCTTTTACTTGTGATATAAATAGACTGCTTAGCCTAGTCCTGAGTGGTTAACCCTTATATGTTGTCTCCCCAATGTATAAATTGGAGCATTTCTCACTACACGGGACAGCCTAGACCACATTGCTCGTCATGTGCTTTGGAGTTGAGTGTTTAGGGTGCACCAACTTCTGTCTTAGGGTGTTTCTGGGTTTGAAATACACAAGAATGTGAAAATTATTCTAAGTTTTTCCGATATTCCACCCACATATGGGATGACTATGTTGCTTGGCCTGCTTAGCTCTTCCCTCCTGTTAATTGGTTTGGTCTTTTTGCTTGGCTTAGATTTTGTTTTGATAAAGGCCCAGTCTGGGTAACCACAAGTTTTCAGGTGTCCTTTCGGATGTTGGTATTTTTTCTTTTTCGATTCTGCACTATTGGAGATACAGGCAAACCCATGACACAGCCATGTTTTTGTCTATAAAAGACGTCCTTGTGCTTGAAATAAGTGGTATTAAGGCATAGGTCCAGTAAGGAACAAACTTGTTATGGCTCAGCTTTGTTCTTTGCTGAGGGTGGTGTTTTGCATCAGTCGTTCCCTCATTGTTTCATTTGCCTCAATATGGGTAGGCACATGTATAGAGATGTAACATCATAGGGCACCATAGTCTCATTGGTCTCCAGTTTAACCTCGTGCACTTTGTTGACAAAGTCCAAGGAGTTCTGAATGAGGAGTACCGTGCTGCCAACTAAGGGGGCTAAGATGTTGGCCACATATTTGTAGTCATGGAGTCACAATCGGCCTCAGAGGGGCTCCTTCATTGTGTATTTTTGGGAGTCCATATGGGCATGGAGTGGCTTTACCTGGGTAGAGGCGATGATACAACACTGGACTAATGACCAGTTATTCTCAAGCTTTTGCAAGCAGTCTATAACATTTTTCATGTAGCTGCTTGTAGGGCCCCTCTTGAGTTGTTCATATGTATTGGAATCACTGAGAAGTATGGCCACTTTAGAGTGGTAGTCTGAAGTGTTCAGAACTACTGTACATCTCCCTTTATCCGTTGGCACGATGGTGAACTTGAATATTTAGCAAGCAATGTCAGAGCCCTCCTCTCAAACTTAGGTTTGAAGGTGGAGCTTTAGCATTAGCTAGGGCTGCCGATACTTTAAACCGGATGTTTTCAGCCTCATAAGAAGGTATCTTAATCAGTTTTTACAAAAAAATTGGCCCTGTGGCTTTTTTTTTTCGAAGGACCCAGGCATAGGCTGCATGGTGTGAGTCTCTGATACCGGCATCATAGGTTAAAATGTAGGTGGTTTCTATAATTTGCAAGTTTTCTGGCCTTGTTCTCATTTTTCTGTACCACTTTCAGAGTAGTCTCCCCAAAATGAGTAGCAATATGTCTATGAAGATTCTCATTTATCCAGGTTATGATATACAGTATATAGTAGAATTAAGTCAAAGGCAACTGGACATTTAGAGTTTTTCTTGAAAACATTTCACCACTCATCCGAGTGGCTTCTTCAGTTCAACTGAAGTGGTAGCGTTTCCTTACCCCGGCGACTCCACAAGTCCTGCAACTTTTTTGTAATCTTTCTTTTTAAACCTCAAAGTTAAAAGCATGGCCTGTTCTAATCTGATATCCACAACACATATATAACTGAACACTACTTTTGGTTCTCACTCTGCAATAACATCAGATATTGTCTGCGCAAATGGAAAACAGACACATTTAGACCATATAAAATAGTCAATGTTTATTGCACATTATACTTTGCTTCTCTCCTCTCTTCATTTTTACAAGACTTGTTGATATCCATTATTTTCTCGCAGATATATTTGTTGACTTTGGATAGCCTTTGTGCAATTTCATTTTCATCCATAGTCTCTCGCGCAATTCTATCATACATGCATTCTACGGAGAAAGAAGAAACACATTTGTTTTAATTCTTTGAAGTGAATCTACTTTTACAGTTTTTAACTAGTAAAACATGGCTCTGCAATGTAAGACTACAAAGTGCAATCAACAAAACAATAAAAAGCAGGGCATGTAATAAAGAAAACAAATACCTTTTCTCCTGCTATGTCACATTCAATTTTTTGCTTCGCCTGTTACATTTAAGCTATTGCTGTAGACTGATGGCTTGTTATATCTGTTTACATATTTTGAAATATACAATAGTTAATAATGCTCTACTATTTCCAAAACTCCAGTGCTCCAGATGGTGCTAGACATACACAAATTTGATGATAATGTGATTGCAAATTAGATTTTTCATGCTGAAAAATGTGAAAATGTACTTAATATAAGCTCTTTTTCAATGCTGTTTCCATGTGTCTGTCTATTGCATTGTTTTCATTTCTATTGCATTTATTTTACTAGAGCATGCCAATGCTAATATTACCATCTTGTTTTAGGGCTTGTATCCAAGGTAATCTAGTCTATAAGCAAAGTGCTATTTTATTAGCCACTTTCTTTTGCATCACTTTTTAGATTTTATGTAGTCACAGGCTCCAACCTGGACTGTTTAACCAGTTTAAGAAGGGTGTTGTCAGACCTGCTTCTGACTTGCTTGTGGGGAGTTAGTCAAGGGAAACAAAAAAACTATATTTTAAATGTAATTTTAAGTATTTATTTTTTACTTGGCATGTGTTATTTCTTTGATCATTAATTGGCTGTGGAGAATCTTTAAAACAGGGAATAGCTGAGATAAAGCAGATGTCTGATAATTTGGAAGTTGTAGGTCATTCTGCTAAAGGCTAATAACTGGCAAAAGGTTGCTGTAGCTTTGGGTTAAGCATATGATGAGCCAACTACCTCTCTTTGGATTATATTTTAAACCCTTCTATATATTTACAGGAAAATTGAAGATCAACTTATACAATATGCATTTACATAAGTGTATGTATTAGTGGTTTTCAAACAAAATATAAAAAAAGCTTGTACTGTACAGTAACTTTTCATTTTTTGTAATCCAATTTATTTTTAGAACTTAGATTCTTCATGATACAATAATTTGTACAAATATAAATGCATTGAACTTTCTACCTCTGACTACGCTCAACTTGTGAGGGGAGAGTGGTGGTTTGGGAACTGCATCTTTCTTCTTTTTGGTTGCCACACCAGTGACACTGCGGTTTTTTAGTACATCTGTGCCCCAAATCATTACAGCCAAATTCTTTGTATATTTGGAGTCTCCCTGTGTTGCCTGAAGTTGGTGCCATTTTTCTTCATTCACCCACACACCACTGCCAAGGTGGACCTGCAAAAAAAATATATATCACATTAATCGCCATTAACATAGATCATAACCAAATCCATAGATTGTATTGACCGATTTAAAAAAAAAAAAAGTGCAATATGAGTTTCTAAATAAAATAAAAGACTAAAAATGGCTTAAAAAATGTTGATCATTTCCTGGTTGCCACGGTTGTGTTGTCTGCTTGCTAAATGGAAATTTACCGCAAATAACATGCAAAACACCAGCTGAGAAGGGGTGGGTCATCAAGATTAAGGGGGTTATTTATTAAAGTCTGAATGCTAAAATCTCGAAAAATCGGAGGGTTTTATTTACTATAAAATCAGAATTTTTAGTGGGGAAAAAAAACCTAAAAAAATTGAGATTCATTATATCACGAGCATGGAAAAAGTCAGAATTAGAAAATCCAGCATCTCAGACCTACCAAGGTTATATATAAGTCAGTGGGAGAGGTCCCTATCCTATTTGGAATTTTCTGCGGTCTGCGCTAGGAATTAAGCCTGAAAATCCGACTATTTTGGACTTTTTGGCCAAAAATCCGAAAAAATACAGGCTTTTCAGGAAAAAGACTGAAAATAATTGCGATTCAGGACAAAAATATTAGGGGGAAAAAAAAAACAGCACAATTTGAACTTTCACTTGTCCGCAATCCAATTGAAATGTGCTTTTTAATAATAAATAAGGTACAATGGTTGATTCTAGTTTTTGTAATTAAAATAATCAGAAAAACTTGTATTTTGATTAATAAGGCCCTGAGTGTTGAAGAAGAATCAAGGACTCATTAAAAATATGCTTCCCAGATGAAAACCACAGATCTTATTTTTGATCTGGGCTTCATTTGCAGTGGGCACAAAGATTAGCCTTCATCACACTGGCATTTTGTTTGATTAAAAGGACAAATCAACTCAAATTCATAGGGTGGGGGGAGTGCCAATGTGATACCACAGAGGATCACTGGGATACTGGCAGAGACAGTGGTGTGATGCTCAAAGTATAGAACTCTGGGTGGTACACTTTTCAGCAAATGTGCTGGCCTGGGGTCTAAAGTGATTATATTCACTGAAAGCTCACCTAACACATGGTAGGTACATAGAGATCTAAGGCTATGATCTTGTAAACGTGTAAATGAGCTCTTTGATGTGTAAATATTAAGATAATTGATCTAATTTTAGGGATTAAAATGTATTTTATAAATGCTAGATTTTACAGTAAAAAAAATAGAATAAAAGCATTGCATTAATGTGTGTACTGTGCATTTGAAGCAGAGGAGTAATCCATGTAAAGATCACAATCTTACCAATGTCCATCAATATTAACTGTTTATTTTTACTTCAGCGTGCATTGTTAAATCAGTTTTCCTGGTTTAAAATAATTAAGACTGTTCCTTCTGTAGAGAAACCATACATACTAGTCCTGTAATGGGATGTATCCAGCAAGCATGGGTATGGATGTCAAATCAAGATCAGCATTGTTAATGGCAATATGATATGCTAACAACGCAAGCCATGGCAAAAATACCAAATCTAATATATATATATAGATCTGTTAGATATATAGATATATATATTTGTATGGTATAATACCTTTCCATTTTCTAGAATATATTTGTCCAGCACAGGAGCTGGTGTAGAGAAGAAAGAGGAGGTGCTTGCCTCTTCATTGCTTATCTTCTGAATTTCAGGCTCAGGCTCGGGCTCGGGCTCAGGATCACAGTAGTCTGACTTATCGATCTGCAGCTCAATTGTGGGACCTGAAAGAAAAAGCTACTAAGATTAATGCAGAATAGTGTACTGACAAATGCAAGCATTAAAACATCAGCCAAAAAACCCACATGCATAAGAACAACATTGTTTGGTATGCCTTCTTCTTGAAACAGAAAGATGCAATTTAGTGGTTTGTAGCTCATTCCTCCCTTCACTGGTTGCTAATCAATAGCTCAAATGCTAACACAAAACAGATTCTGTACTGAAGGATGGCTGTACCTCAAGTGGCTTGGTGTTATTGATATGGCAAAAAAACAGTACATACTGGTGTGCAAAGCAATCACCATTTTACAGAATCCATATCCTACAATATTTATTTGCAGCACGTTACTTTTTTTATGAATTTCTTTACGTTTACAAAGATCTCCAATTACTGACCAGTTCACTGAAATCTGCTACAGTGATAAAAAGACTGAAGGCAGATTTACTATTGATTCCGGGAGAAATCATCAGTCTGGATTTACATATGTTTTCTGTCAAAAAAAAATTCTGCCACTGTACAAGCCTATTCGGTCTGGACATTTAGGGGAAGATTTACTTACGTTCAAATGGTAAATTCTAATTCAACTTTTCTTTTTGGTCAAAACTCACAATTTCGAATTTAAAACCACCAACTCGAATTTGAATGTGAGATTTATCACACTTCAACCCTGAAAACCGTTCTAATTCAATAGGTCACCTAAAAACTGATGAATTCATGTAGAAGTCAATGGCAGAGGTTTGTTGAACCATTTGAAGATGGTAATAGCCTTCCAGACATTCAAGTCTATATTCGAATTTGATTCATATTTTCAGGTCGTTCCTACTCAATCGAATGTTAAACGTTCAAATTTTTACTTAAAGGGGTTGTTTACCTTCAACAACTTTTTTCAGTTGCATTGTTTTCAGATTTTTTACCATAAACAAAGACTTTTCTCAATTGCTTTCCATTAATCTTTTACCGTTTTGACAAAATTTAAATTTAAAGTTTAATGTTTGTGTCTCTAGTGTTTCAGTCTGGCTGCTCAGTGACCAGGAGCATTCTGAACTGTTACAATTTGCTACATTTAGTTGATACAATTAGTTGATGCATTTCTCAGCAGAATTTTATTAGCTGCCTTTACAGGGGACCTGTCACCCAAAAAAATTATTCAAAAACATATTTTATCACATTAGTCAAGCAAAATTAACTTAAATTACACTATATAAATTTTGTGGACACTGTAATTAAGGCAAGCCTTGCATCATTTCAGAATCTTGTTTGTGCACCAGAATGGGGGACCCCATGCCCTGGTTACACTATTAAACAATGAAGAGAACGGGGGAATGTAGGTAGAGCAGTGACATCTAGGAAGTGCTGAATAGAAAGTTAAAGTAATTGTCTGCCCCACCTCTATGCCTAGGCATAGAGGAGGGACAGACTATATTTGATTGACAGCTGATATTTTTAAATGAGCTTAAAGCAGCTATGAATGCTTTAATAAAAAATAAAAAATAGAAATTGGATTTCAAGTTTAATTTAAAAATTAATTTTAAAAGTGACAGGTCCACTTTAATGAAATTCAAGGATTCTGCTCAGCAGGGAAAAAGATAACAAATGTATCAATTTAGATCAGTTAAAGAGTCGGCAACCCCTTCTCCTAGAAGCTGCTTTACATGGTTATAAATGAAACTTTACACTTCAATATTAGAAAAACAAATAGAAAATACAAAGTAATTTGAAAAAGTCTTTATTTCTGGTGATCTATCTGAAACCAACTGAACTGAAAAAAGTGTTTGAAGGTAAACAACCCCTTTAAATAACCTCCCATCTGAGTGGGTACATTCAAATTTATTACAGTTAAAAATTCACATAACTAAAATTTGACTTTTGAAAAATAACCCCCTTAGAAATAACATTTAGATTTAAGCCCAAAGAAAGAAGTGAAATGTGACTGCTCATTCTGAGGTTGCAAAAAAGATAAAAACTGTGAGGACGGAAATGCTTTGATAAATTGGTGAAATCCCTAACAAAATTCCACAATGTCAAGAAAGTTTAAAAAAAAAAAAGATAAAATTGGAACTGCTGCAAAAATACCAGGAATCCCACATTGACATTTGATCATTCCCCAACTGATGGTGTTAAAGTGGTTTCAGAAGAAATGGAAACTGTTTAAACACTGCAAACACTTGGGGTGATCAACCCATTGTGTTTAAGATGCTTAGTACAGGTATGAAACGAATTATTCAAAATGCTCAGGACCTGGGGTTTTCTGGATAAGGGATCTTTCTGTAATTTGGATCCCCATACGATAAGGGGCACATTTACTAAGCTCGAGTGAAGGACTCGAACTAAAAAACTTAGAATTTCGAAGGTTTTTTTTTGCGTACTTCTACCATCGAATAGGCTACTACGACTCGAACTAAAAATCGTTCGACTATTCAACCATTCGATAGTAGAAGTACTGTCTCTTTAAAAAAAACTTTGACTACATACTTCGGCAGTTTAAACCAACCAAGGTACAATGTTAGCCTATGGGGACCTTCCCCATCAGTTTTCTAAGGTTTTTTTTTGATCGAAGGAAAATCCTTCGATTGATCGATTAAAATCCTTAGATCGTAGAATTTGTGGTAAATCCTTCGAATTCGATATTCATATTCGTAGGATTTTACTTCGAGGGTCGAATTTGAGGGTTTATTAACCTTCGATATTCGACCCTTAGTAAATGTGCCCTTAAGTCTACTGAAAAATCATTAAAACATAATAAACCCAACAGGATTGTTTTACCTCCAATAAGTATTTATTATATCTTAGGAAAGATATTGTTAAGAAAAAGTACAAGGTTTCATTATTGCAGACTAAAAGGAAATCATTTGAGTTATTTCATTAAAGGGGTTGTTCACCTTTAAATTACCTTTTGGTATGATATGGAGTGCTATTTTGGGACAATTTGTGATTGTTTTCCATATTTTATTATTTGGGGTTTGAGTTGTTAAGTTTTTTATTGCAAATTACCCTAGCAACTACCCTGCATTGATTTGAATAAGAGACTGCAATATGAATAGTAGAGGGCCTGAATAGAAACATAAGTAACAAAAAATAGCAATAACAATAGATTTGTTTTTGTAAATGGAGTCAGTGACCCCCATCTGAAAGCATTAAAGAGTCGGATGAAGGCAAAAAATAAAAAAATAAACACTATAAAAAAAGAAAAAAAACTAAGACAATTGTTGCTTAGAATTAGTTATTGTATAACATACTAAAAGTTAACTTAAAGGTGGGCCACCATTTTAAAATTGATTATATGAGGGATGGCATTCCTGTAATTCAGAGCTTTATAGATAACATGTTTCCAGATGAAAGATTTCATATTTGAAGTAGATTGTTTAAGGGAAACTATACCCCTGAATACTGGAGGTCTTTATAAAAAAATATAAAATAAAAAGCCCACATGTAAAACACTGTTCATATAAATAATGTATATGTTTCTATATGTATGTGCCACTGTATAACCCCTTATAGAAAAATTGTCATCTTCTGTTTTAGAAGTCTTCTTAGTTCTAGAGTCTTCTTTCTCACCGTGCTCACACACCCACCAAGGGCACACATACATGCTAGGTTACATCAACCAATGGACTACCTTAGAGCTGCATTATTTCCTGTCAAGTGATTTCTAAGGGAGACCATCACAAAATAGTGCCTCAAAAGAAAAGCTGTAAAAGGGCCTAAAGGATATGTATATGTTAAATAGATCACAAGGTTACTTATTGTGATATAAAATATGTTAGTTAAGGGACTTATATGTTCAGATTTGTGTAATTTTAGATGTTTCATTTCTACTTCAATTGAATTCACAATTTAAGAAAACATGAATGTTACCTTATCTATGAGCTATGAAAAAATCCAAATATAAAATATATAAAATCTTAAAAGATTTTAGATGCTGACGTTTTCCATTGGAGTTTTTACATTTTGAGTTTGTGAATTTTAGCACTAAAATAACTTGAAATGTTGATAAATCAGCCACTAAGTATTCACTCTGAATGCATCATTTATTTTAAAAGCATTTTTCAAGAAGAAGAAAATCACGTGAAACCTGATATTGACTGAAGTTGTTTCACAGAATCTCTTTATTGAATATCCACACACGGTGTTACTATATACACTAATCCTTCACATTCATCACTAGTAATGACAATCTTTTAAGGATATATTGGTTGACACACCAACTCTTTAGGGTCCCACTACTAAGCATTTTAAGCCACTGCAGATCCTCTACTGGTCACCAGTTCTCAAAAAGCAGTCCTACAATGCAGGATTCTTTTTTTTTTAAATTATTACTTAGAGCCCATATTATCCACAAAGTTCTTTTTTACAAAAGATATTGGGGGAATTCACAAAAGTTGTGATATTGAGACATAGTAAAAGTGGAGACAGAATTGTCATATTTCCTGCCATAATCTGTCTTTTAAACAGAACAGTTTCCAAATTTTGTCTTTGCAACATTCAAAGAACATTTTACCAAAATTGTTTTCTGAATTTGCCTTCAGCTCTTCCTAAACCTAGAAAAGAGATTTTTGTACCTTTCGGTCACGGTAGAATGCCCGTGTCACGGCCTCTGTCCCAGGTAGAGGCTGGTGCAAATGCGAAATCTTTAGAGTTGTGAACAAACAGGCTTCAAACTGCAGGTGCTGTGTTAAAATAAAACTTGCAGCACAGCATCTGCAGTTTGGAGCCTGTTTGGTCACAACTATTCCTAAACCTGCCAGTCCGTCATTAGGTGACTCTCGGCTGTACATTTGCCTTATACTAATTTGGTGCCTTTCAGAGAAGGGATTCCCTGTCAATTTAAAAGGCCAATATGGAAGAAAACACACTTGATCACAAATCCATTCCCATTATTTATCTCATGTAGGAACATACTGTATGCAGTAACGCAAGATCCCAGTTTTGCCTTCATTTAGTAAAAAATAGCAAAATAATGCAAATTTGAGGTAAAAAACGTGTTTTTCTCATCTATTTTATGTTGGCAATAAATTACTTTTATATATAAAAATAATATATGCTGTTTTTTTGTTTATAAAAGTTTTGATATTCAGTTTTGGTTATACAGAAAACAGGGCTTGAACCCTGACAATAGGATGCTAATCCCCATGGATATGCTAATTAGTCCTCCAAACTGCACCTAAAAGTAGACGTTTTTTGTCTCTGTTTTTGTCATTTTAACAACATATTCACGAAATTCTCTGTTAACTGCTCTTTCTTTCACCAAATAAAAAGGTTTTGTGCTTGATAAGCTAAAATGTTATACTTGGACACATAATTATAGGTGGGTGTCTATGGACCTGAAGTCATTATTTTATGACGATGATTATATAGACATACAGGCCATAATAGATAAGGTTAATCACTTTTCAAGCTATTCAGTAGACCTCATTATTTTTACTTTGGCTTTGGAGTTCCTCTAGACCAGTGATCCCCAACCAGTAGCTCATGAGCAACATGTTTCTCTCAGTGGCCTCAAATTGGAGCTGATTTTTGAATTCCTGGCTTGGAGGCTAGTTTTGGTTGCATAAAAACCATGTGTACTGCCCAACAGACCCACCTGTAAGCTGCCAGTCCACATAGGGGCTACCAATAGTCAATCACAACCCTTATTTGGCACCACCCAGGAACATTTTTCATGCTTGTGTTGCTCCCCAACTCTTTTTACATCTTAATGTTGCTCACAGGTGAAAAAGGTTTGGGACCCCTGCTCTAGACCTACAATTCTTTTTATTTTGATGGTCGAGTTTAACTTTCAGGGGTGCAGAATTGTGGGGGGGGGTCTGGTTTGTACCCTCTTCTACCACTCCCCTTATGGGTTAGTGGAAACAGTCCCACATCTATTGAGGTGATAACCACTATTGTGACCATATATTGTATGGTTGCTATATAGACTCATCTGGAGAGGGCCAGAGACAGTGGTTTAGCTATCCAAGGCCAGGCCTGGGAGCAAGCTGTGCACCCGGCCCCCCTGGATGATCTTTTCATTTTATTTTTTTTTATCTTTACCTTTATTAAGCCACTTGGAGCAAAGCAGTATTGCAATTACCAGTGCACTGTGAGAGGCTATATTTCACAAATAAATATTGTGATTTAGTGCCTCTTTAAGTTAAAAAAGAGGGAAATCTACTAACGAAAGGTACATAGAAAGGAAAAATAAATGGCAACCATTAACAATCATGGAATTCTGGTTGTTACGGAATCTTGTTTTAGGGATGTTCCTAAATGAGGGACAGATGCAGCAAAATACAAAATGTGTCCATGAGATAGATCTAAAAAAAAAAATAGGCAAAATTAGATAAGGAACAGATCTTTCTGCATCCTAATCCAGTAGTATCTTAAAAGAATATTCTATACATCCAGTGGCTCTAAATTTGTTGGAAAATGTATGACAGGTCTTCATCACCCTTGCAACAGATTTCTTTGGACCTTGAACAATGACTTTAATGTGTTTACTTTAAGTAAGTCAATGACTAGAGCTTGAAAAAGCCTCGGGAGGGCCACTATAAATACTCCAAATGTAATAATACTGTTGAAGACATATGATCAGCACAGCTTTCAAATGTATGGGGATTTTAAATCATTATCACACACCTAGAGATGGAGCAGGCTTTATTAGTAGAATATATCTCAAAAGAAGCAAAATATTACAGCTGGATATTATTAAGTTCAATGGAAAAGTGGTGTCATTTGTTATTTGACCTGACTTACCAAATCTAATCTTTATGTATTTGCAATGTTTTCAAAAATGTGTTATGCCACTAACTAAATATAGTAGATGCTGTACAATATACCAAAGCTCTGCACAAGCTGCACAGCAAATTCTGTACCTACAATAGTGCAACTGATTCCTTTTAAATTAAGCAGTAAACATACCATCATCGTAAGGGGCAGATTTATCAAATTTCTAATTTTTTTATGTTCAAAACGGTCAAATTCGACTAAGGAGTTGTTCAAATTTAATTAGAGTTTTTTAAAAAAATTCTAATTCGATTTGACATCTATCATACTCGAATTAAAGAACTCAAATTTGACTATTCGCCACCTAAAACTTTCCGAATTGCTGTTTAAATCAATGGGTGATGTCCAAGGATCAATCTGGAGTTGTTTGCAGCCTTCCTGACATTTGAGTTTTCTTCTGAGAAAAAACTCAAATTTAATTTGATTCAAGTTTTTGGGTCAATTTAATTCATCCGAGTTTGAAAAAAAAAATCTATTTGTTTTTAATAAATTTCGATTGGTAGAATTCTGAATTAATGGGAGTTTAGGGGAGTTTTTAAAAACTCACATGATTTCGAAAATTTACCTTTCGAGAAATGTGCTTCTAAGTATTATAATGTAAAATGCTGGGAAGAATCAGGTACCCTAAATGTTGGCTAGATCCGTTTTATCAGTGTAAACTGATAGAACAGATCTGGTAGAATAAAGTGAACTGTCCTGATGTTTTCCAGGATAAAGTGGCTAGAGAACAAGTCTGAGGTAAACACACCATTAATAAAGGACAAATGTAAAGCTGGTACACTCCGACCATATTTAAGCTCACTGGTTTGACACACAAGGGAACATAGATAGAAAACTGTATTTAATTACAGTATGTTCAGTATGTATTTTAGGGCTTTCAATACAGATATTTGATGCACTTTGGGCTATTCTTTAATCCAAAACACTTACTTTTAAAAATATTTAAAATTGTAACCTTATTTAGGTGCAACTGCCATTAGACTTTTAAAGCAAGGTATCGACTACCAGTTAAGGGTGTCTGACCTGCATTTCTTCTTTTGACCAGTATTTTTCTGTTCTATTAACACCTGAGAGGAGATATGAACTCCATTGGATCTGTAACTCCAGGATGAAACTAAGAAAAAAATATACAACAAAATTAACGTTACTACTAAATAGGTACCGGTCTTAAACATGCACCGTGTTCTTAAAAACATCTAGTGGAGATGTATGGTTTTTAATTCTAACACCTTATTTTAACCTTACCATTTTTAACAATGCACACAAAGTTTGAGTTTAAAAAACAGATAGCAGCAGAAAGTGCTACACTTGCAAAGTATTGGTCATTATTGCTGAAAGTTATCCTGTTTATTTAAAATTGCTACCTGTTTAGCTAACCCCCCTTGGAGTTAACAATTCACCTAACTCTAACACACTGTAGACAGGCCAAAGCCATTTATAACCACCACATTCAGAACCACTTTTAAATTTACCCCTGCTTCACATTAAAAAGAATAATCCACGTTTTTTACCTTTGCTGGCAAGTATAAAAAAAAGTAATGTTCTAGGGTCACTGCGTAAAGTCCATACAACAGCCCCTCTTAGGGTTGCCACCTTTATGTCTGGCTGAGACCGGGCGGGGGTCCGTGACATCAATGGGCGTGTCTGTGACGTCAGTGGGCGGACCCGTGATGTCAGTGGGTGGGCTCTGGCGTCAGTGGGCGGACCCGTGACATCAGTGGGTGGGGCTATGACACGGCGATCAGCGAATGGCCGATCGCAGTGTCAATCGAGGGAATCCCGCCCGGTTTTCCTTAATTGGAAAACCGAGCAGGAAGTATAGACCTGGGCAGCCCCTCAAAATACTGGGCTGTCTGGGTCAAAACCGGACAGGTGGCAACCCTAGCCCCTCTGAAGATAAGAATTGTTAGAAAAGGCTTTAGTCATATTAGATAATTCATCATATACAGTGCAAAGCATTCCTCCAACCAAGCCATAGTGCAAACATTGTAAAAATGTATGAATCTGCATAAAATATAATAACAATAGCTAAATGGGTTTACAATAATGATGTGGTCAAACACTGGATCTATACTGCAGCCCAGTGCTAATATAACCGGCAGCACAGAAATATCCTAAAGCACAGCAGAACTAATAACGGCTCCTTGAACACAGCATTATTATAAACATTGGCACATTCATTGACTGAATTTTGTCTTAACAGTTACATACTCAGCTACTAGCTTACATTATGTGACATTTCTGCTACTGGTAAAGGATCCTTATCCGGAAACCCATTATCTAGAGAGCTCCAAATTACAGGAAAGCCATCTCCCTTAGACTCCATTTTATCCAAATAATTCATTTTTTTTTAAAAAAGGATTTCCTTTTCCTCTGTAATAATAAAACAGTACCTTGTACTTGATCCAAACAAAGATATAATTAATTATTTTTTTAATCAAAAACCAGCCTATTGGGTAAAGATTTGTTATCCAGAAAATCCGAGGTCCCGAGAATTCTGGATAACATGTCCCATACCTGTTGGTGTACCAGTACTACTGTATATGCTCTCTAACCACTCGCCTGTTTTTGATAATATAGTTGAAAAGAGGTCAGAATTATATTTTAAAGTGATACTGATGCTAAAAACTACTTTTTAAAATATGAATGTACATTTAAAGTTTTCTATAGGGCATGCTGATCATTTTTTTGCGGAAAGGTCTGTTTTTGTTAATAATTTTTAGTTGATGTTCCTAAACCTGACTATTTTGCCAACCTGACTGTCTCATTGCAGCCTATCAGTTAAAGTTACTAGTGCTAACGGACTTCGGCTGCACAAATATGGCAGCCCCCTTATAGACTAAATATAGTAGATGCTGTACAATATACCAAGCTGCACAGCAAATTCTGTACCTACAATAGTGCAACTGATTCCTTTTAAATTAAGCAGTAAACATACCATCAGCGTAAGGGGCAGATTTATCAAATTTCTAAATTTTTTATGTTCAAAACGGTCAAATTCGACTAGGGAGTTGTTCAAATTTGATTCGAGTTTTTAAAAAAATTCCAATTCGATTTGACATTTATCATACTCGAATTTAAGAACTCGAATTTGACTATTTGCCATCTAAAACTTTCCGAATTGCTGTTTAAATCAATTGGAGATGTCTCATTGCAGCCTATCAGTTAAAGGAAAACTATACCCCCAAAATGAACACTTAAGCAACAGATAGTTCATATCATATGAAGTGGCATATTAAAGAATCTTACCAAACTGGAATATATATTTAAGTAAATATTGCCCTTTTACATCTCTTGCCTTCTGCCACCATTTCGTGATGGTCTGTGTGCTGCCTCAGAGATCACCTGACCAGAAACACTACAACTCTAACTGTAACAGGAAGAAGTGTGGAAGCAAAAGACACAACTCTGTCTGTTAATTGGCTCATGTGACCTAACATGTATGGTTTGTTGGTATGTTTGTGAGTACAGTGAATCCTACGATCCCAGGGGGCGGCCCTTATTTTTTAAAATGGCAATTTTCTATTTATGATTACCCAATGGCACATACTACTAGAAAAGTATATTATTATGAAAATGGTTTATTTATATGAAGCAGGGTTTTACATATGAACTGTTTTATGCAATATCTTTTTATAGAGACCTACATTGTTTGGGGGGTATAGTTTTCCTTTAAAGTTCCTAGTGCTAACGGACTTCTGCTGCACAAATATGGCAGCTCCCTTATAGACGAGCACGGGGAGTCAGATGGGTAATGTAAAAGCTTTGAGCAAATACGTTATAGCAAAATTATAAGTAGCAAACAAAGCCAATACTATGATAGATGTAAAAATAGTTTAACTTCTGGTGTCAGAATCTCTTTAAGTGTGAGTTTCTGGCAGATTTTTACATTTTTATATGCATTACATTCTCAGCCCCTGGCAGCTTTTTGGGATGTAGCCAGTCTGTTCCGCTTTTCTGATATAGGGACTGTGTTTCCCCTGTTTAAGCTTCATGTTGGGCAACGCAGATTGATTGGGTTGTAAAGACCTATACATATAACCATATATATTAAGGGGAATTACGAACAAACAGACTCTCTAAGGCAAAGCAGAAGAAAAACGAATGTACCCAGAAGACACCATTAAACTCACAGACCTAAAAGTCAAAACATCAAATGTAAAATATGTAAGAAAGGCATGCTACAAACCAGCTCTCATAGGTCAATGGTAAACATCAAGGGTTGTTGTTCAAAGAGCATTTGTGCACAACCAGGTTGTGATGCATTTAGGCCCAGTTAGAAAATAGTATATCTATGACAGCTGGCCCTGGCACCACTTAATATGTGTCAGACACGTGAGTAGACAGGAGGAGTAGACAGCATGTAGTTTCTCCTTTCCAGAAGGTTCTTAAGAGAGAACCGCAAAGTTACAACATGTACTTGCTTGACACATTAGAAGCACGGTATAGGGTAGATCAGTTTAGGTTTAAAAGCAATAGACATATATTTTATGGATTGTGAGAAAGAATAAATAGCAAAGGGTGTTTAACCCACTTATTGGCAGCCCAGGTACTGACCTAGTGGTGTTTATAGTGCATAACATCAGTAGTTGAAACACAAGAGCAGGTGAAATTATTACAAAAATAAATGAAAAGGTTAAAAAGCAACAGCAAAAATCATTTAGGGTATGAATCCACAGGTATATTTACTTGAATTTCATGTGTTCACAACATGGCAAAGCAAGTGTTCAGTGATTTTATTCTGCTCTTTGAGTCTGTAAATTAATGCTGAATGCAAGAGAAATTGGTCTTGAACACATTTTTCTGCCCACAGGTATAATCCCAAGGGACAGATTGAATCAATTAACACTTTTTTACAGGGCAGTGGAAAACAAAAATCCACCAAACATTAGTTATATATATATATATATATTTACATTCCTTTGTTTCTCAGATGTACTTGAATAAAGTATTCCAAACACATAAGAGGCAGGAAACATTTCCAACAGCAAATGAGCTTCCAATTTATTTTACCCAAACTGTTTTGAATATTCAAGCTAGTGCAGGTTTGGGACCTGGGGTCTTCTAGATAAAAGATCTTTCTGTAAAATAAATCTTCATACCTTACGTCTACTAAAAAATCATATCAACATTAACTTAATAGGCTTGTTTTATTTCAATAAGGATTGATTATAATGGAGTCTATGAGAGATAATTCATCGCTTTCTGGATAATGGGTTTCTGGATAACGGATCCCATACCTGTACCCTGTACATCCATCAGACTGAAATTACTCCTTACCTATTAATAAACTTATTGAACATTGCATGATCTCCAAGGCAAAAGTATTCACAACAACAGGAGACCTAAGTTTGAAGAGCTCAGTTACTATACTTAAAGGGGACCATATTCTACATTTAAATAGCCCCTATGAGAAAAAAGAAAATATTACTTTAAATGTTCCAAAGACCTGATAAGCCACGGATCAACCCTGCTTAATTTCTCTTGTCTGTGCTCTCAGCTCTCTGTAGGGGGATTTCCCAGCCCAGGACATGGCAGGCAGCCAAACAAAAAAATAAATAAAACTGAACTGTAGAGATGTGTGGGATGAGAAAAACTTGACACGCCCAAGCACCTGACTTCAGCCTTCCTTTTATAGACTCGCACCAACATGATGTCACAAAAGGGGCGGGGAAAACTGGAAACCAGAATATTAGTAAACGGGAGTTTAAGGTCACTGGCAGAGAGAGCACCTGCAAATGGGGCAGCGAGGGCCGGCCCTCCATCTCTTGTTTCATTTGCATATCTTTGATAGGATTGGCTGGCAAGATTTGGCCAATAGGATTAGTGAAATGAAGCAGGAGAGGGGAGGCATGCGCAGTAACCAAATCAGTGTTAGCTTCCTGTATGGGCAGACTGTAAACCGTGTTGGTGATCCCCAGCAGAGAGCAGAGGAGAGAGAGAGACTTTTAGCAGTAGCGATCCACAGCTTATATGATCTGTAGTGTCAAAATTATCCATTTAAAATAATAAAGATAAATTCTGACTGGGGCTATACAAATTTAGACTTTATGTTCTGAAGGTGAACCTCCCCTTTAAGGTTTGTCTTTCTATTCTTGACATTAATTGAGCTGCTGCTGCCGCTGCTGCTGCTGCTGCTACTACTACTACTACTACTACTACTACATGCTCATCTAAAGCTGCTGAATCTCATCCTCACCATCAAAGTTCTGCAATGATGATACTTTGATTTACCATGTCTAGCTGCTACATAGTTAAATAGTTACATAGTTAAATCAGGTTGAAAAAAGACCAACATACACCAAGTTTAACCACTTCAAATGAAATCCAGCATCCATACATATAGTTACATAGTTAAATTGGGTTGAAAAAAGACAAAGTCCATCAAGTTCAACCCCTCCAAATGAAAACCCAGCATCCATACACACACCCCTCCCTACTTTATATAATTAAATTCTATATACCCATACCTATACTAACTATAGAGCTTAGTATCACAATAGCCTTTTATATTCTGTCTGTCCAAAAAACCATCCAAGCCATTCTTAAAGGCATTAAATGAATCAGCCATCACATCATCACCCGGCAGTGCATTCCACAACCTCATTGTCCTGACGGTGAAGAACCATCTACGTTGCTTCAAATGAAAGTTATTTTCTTCTAGTCTAAAGGGGTGGCCTCTGGTACGGTGAACCACATTATGGGTAAAAAGGTCCCCTGCTATTTGTCTATAATGTCCTCTAATGTACTTGTAAAGTGTAATCATGTCCCCTCGCAAGCGCCTTTTTCCAGAGAAAACAACCCCAACCTTGACAGTCTACCCTCATAATTTAAGTCTTCTATCCCTCTAACCAATTTAGTTGCATTTCTCTGCACTCTCTCCAGCTCATTTATATCCCTCTTAAGGACTGGAGTCCAAAACTGCACTGCAAACTCCAGATGAGGCCTTACCAGGGACCTATAAAGAGGCATAATTATGTTTTCATCCCTTGAGTTAATGCCCTTTTTTATGCAAGACAGAACTTTATTTGCTTTAGTAGCCACAGAATGACACTGCCCAGAATTAGACAACTTGTTATCTACAAAGACCCCTAGATCCTTCTCATTTAAGGAAACTCCCAACACACTGCCATTTAGTGTATAACTTGCATTTATATTATTTTTGCCAAAGTGCATAACCTTGCATTTATCAACATTGAACCTCATTTTCCAGTTTGCTGCCCAGTTTTCCAATTTAGACAAATCAGTCTGCAAAGTGGCAGCATCCTGCATGGAACCTATAGTTCTGCATAACTTAGTACCATCTGCAAAAATAGAAACAGTACTTTCAATGCCCACCTCCAGGTCATTAATAAACAAGTTGAAAAGCAAGAGACCTAGTACAGAGCCCTGCGGTACTCCACTAACAACACTGGTCCTATTAGAAAATGTTACATTTACCACCACACTTTGTCTATCTTTTAGCCAGTTCTCTATCCAGGTACAAATACTATGTTCCAGGCCAACATTCCTCAATTTAACCAGTAACCTTTTGTGTGGCACTGTATCAAATGCTTTAGCAAAGTCTAAGTAAATCACATCCACTGCCATCCCAGAATCAATGTCTCTACTTACCTTCTCATAAAAAGAAATTAAGTTAGTCTGGCAAGATCTATTACGCATAAAACCATGCTGGCACAAACTCATAGTATTATGATTTGCTATGAAGTCCCGTATCTTATCCTTTATTAACCCTTCGTAAAGCTTTCCTACCACTGACGTCAGACTAACTGGCCTATAGTTTTGAGGCTGAGAACGGGATCCTTTTTTGAATAGAGGCACCACATTAGCAATTCGCCAGTCTCTTGGCACTATGCCAGATCTCAATGAATCCTGAAAAAATAAGTAAAGAGGTTTGGCAATCACAGAGCTAAGCTCGCTAATTACCCTGGGATGAATACCATCTGGCCCCGGACCTTTGTTAATCTTAACATGTTCTAGTCTCTTTAAACATGTTAAATTCATCTGCTTATACACTGACTATATGGAAACAAAATACAGGTCCTCCAAATCACCAGTGGTTATTTTCAGCAGTCCAGTTCCAAGGTGTATATGGGAGAGCCACAAGCACCTCTAGGTGGATTAAAGTTATTCTGCAGATTTTCTTCAATATGAAGTTTAGTATGGAGTCTTCTATGCTTTTAAAGACTGTAAACATTCATTTTACCTGTTTATAAGATAGGCAGCATTAACAAGCAAAGCTTTAGGCTAGAAACGATCTACAGCAGTGCTGTCCAATTTTCTGGCCTTCGTTGTGGAGGGCCGACAATGGAAGCCAGTGATGATCACTCCCTGTTTTTAAGCCACATCCATGTTACCACAACATCATGTCAACATTAATGGTGGTAGCACACCAAAAAAAAAAAAAAAATGGTTGTTGCTCACTGCAAGGATATGACACATCACTTATATGTGGAAATGTTAAGTCATATTGAGACATACCTTTAAATCCATATTTCTCCCCCTCCTCTGTGGATAACACAGCAATGCCCAGTACATGATTAAACATTTTAGGGGCCCCCAGAACAAATCCTACAAGGTTCTTGTCCAACAGATAGCGTAGGGCACGCAGAGTATGACACACACAGGGAGCATAGGACAGGCAGAGTATGAACAGTTCATACTGTGCTACACATAGCAGGTTGTCTTAAGTGTGAAAACATTCTGGCTCTCAGGTGGGAACAGTACAGGGCTTACAGAGGTGTTACAGGTTTGAGTGATGCAGGGAAAATTACAGGTGTGAACAATGCAGTCAATACTGTCTGATTTTGAGGTGTAAACAATGCAGAGGCCAGTTTATCTCAGTACCTATTAAAATTTACACAAGGGAAGCATTCACATGCAGGATGACTTTCATGTGGAGGGGCACACAAGGGGGTCGTCAGTTGGACAGCACTGATCTAAAGTATAGGTATCTATTATCTGGAATGCTTGGGAATTGGGGTTTTCCAGATAAGGGATGTTTCTGTAACCTACATCATTTAAACATTAAATAAATACAATCTGATTGTTTTGCCACCAATATGGGTTTATGTAGATTAATTAGGATGAGGTACAAGTTTTATGATGAGGTTTATGACAGAGGAAAAGGATATCATGTTAAAAATCAGAATTATTTGTTTAAAATTGACTCTATGGGATATGACCTTCTTGTCATTTGGAGCTTTTTGGATAACGGGTTTCCAGACAAGGGATCCCATACCTGTACCTTGCAAACAGGGCTATTTATACAAACCAGATTTACAGTAGCTTAATGCCAATGTTATAAAAAATATCCTACATGCCAGTCAGAAGAGCTACAGAATGAGAGGGTTGAACAACCAAACAGCTTCAAAAACTGACAGCTAGGATGTCAAAGGTCTGCAAAGATGAATTGCTGCAAGGAGAATTCTGTTGAACGGAATGTTTGATGAATGGAACAGATACATGAAAAGAATGTTATGACATTGTCAAATGACAGTCAATACACTGACAATCATTTCTGATTTATTTAATGTAAATAAAAGTATTATTTCAAACATGTAACTCTCTGGGTTGTTTTAAAATTTGAACACTTGTGAATATTAGGCACATGGGTTTAAATATAATCCTTTGTTGGGTTTTACTTCTGTTACTACAACAGCAAAAAATTCAACCAGCATCTTAATATATGAACAACCCTTCATTCTGAGTTTGAACTTACCGCTGCCCAGCCTTAAAAGTAGCACGTCCTGGAGCCTCCGATTGAGGACTCGAAGCTCCTTCACCTCTGTCACAAGAGAACCATAGTCTTTAAGCTTTTTTGCTTGCTGCACTAGCTGCTTCCGAGTTCTTTCCAGTTCGTGTTGAATGTGCTTCATTTCCTGTTGTTGCTGTTGGTAGCTCCTCAACAATTCTTCATACAAAACCCTTGGAACCACAGCTGCTTCTAACCTGTCCATATGTCCTACAGAGTGAAAAGGTTCTGAAAAAACCTCATCACAACGTGTGTTATGACTCGGTCCTATAAAACTCTGCTTTTCCAGTCGTGCCACAACAGCTTCTATACTTTTGTGAGGACTTTCCACTTGCTTTCTTCCATCTGCTCTCTAGATATAATGATGAACACAGTGTGAAAAAATTACTATCAATTTGCCCTGCCATTTTCTGAAATTGTTCACTCCATAAACAAACAAGAAAAGACTGAAAAGCTTTACTACTAGTTACATCACATTAAGTTCCAGCTACTAGAATTAGAATCTCACATAGCATGCAACTATAAACTTTAGTAAACTACAGGTATAGGATCGGTTATCTGGAAACCATTTTACAGGAAAGCCCATCTTTCCAATGGACTCTATTTTAATCAAATAAATCACATTTTAAAAATGTGTTTCTCTGTAATAATATAACAGTTCTATTGGGTTTAAATAATATTTAGATTATTTGATTATTAGTAAACTTAAAGGAGAACTAAACCTCCCATTGTGATAAGTCCCCATGGGCCCCCCCTCTGCACATTACTGAAGAGAGGAAGATTGCGCCCGTGAGCTCCACTGTGCTCACTCTGCATGTGCGGTCGCTATTTCTACAGGGGAAAGAATTCAGGGGTAAGACTGTGCAGGGGGAGGCAGGGAGGAGGGCCAGCGGAGGAAGGCAATGAGGGGGGTTTAGTTCTCCTTTAAGATATGGAGATCCAAATTACGGAAAGACTCCTTATCTGGAAAACCCCAGTCCCAAGCATTCTTGATAACAGGTCCTATATCTTAAAGGAACAGTTCAGTTTGAAAATATAAACTGGGTAAATAGATAGGCTGTGCAAAATGAAATAAAATGTTTCTAATATAGTTAGTTAGCCAAAAATGTAATGTATGACATATGACATGTAACATAATAGCCAGAACACTAATTCCTGCTTTCCAGCTTTATAACTCTGAGCTAGTCAGCGACTTGAAGGGGGGCCACATGGGACATATCTGTTCAGTGAGTTTGCAATTGATCCTCAGCATGCAGGTCAGATTCAGAAGCCACAGATATGACCCATGTGGCCTCCCCTCAAGTCTCTGATTGGTTACTGCCAAGTAACCAGGGTAACCAGTCAGTGTAAATCAAGAGAGCTGAAAAGCAAGTATTGTTCTGGCTATTATGTGAGACATCCAGCCTTTATACATTACATTTTTGGCTAACTAACGAACTATATTAGAAACATTTTTTTATTTTGCACAGCCTATCTATTAACCCAGTTTTTATTTTTACACTGAACAATTCCTTTAAAGGAATTGTTAAGTTTAAAAATGAAAAATGGGTAAATAGATAGGCTGTGTGGAATAGAGAGAAAAAACTTTTTTTTTAACTTTCTATACATTTGGATATTTTGCAGCAATATGTAAATACTACCATCAAATATAGCACCGGCAAACTACTCTGGTATACTGCTAGCAGAGTAGATGATTTACAAAGTCAGTTTCACAAGAAGCTGTCAATTTATCAGTTTTCAGGTGAAATAATAATAAAGTAAAAAACAAAAAGGAAATTGATATAGAGGAGACAAAGAAAAATATCTAAGCCTTAAAATCCTTAATATAAGTATGAACTGTCTTTTCATCAGAGTTCAATTTTATCATGCAAAAAGGTCATTATATGACATAGTCCTGGGATATTTTTAGTTGTTGAGTAAATGGTTACCTTAAAGTGTCGAAACTCAGAGTCTTCCTCATCTTCATAGTCTTTATATTCCCAAGGCTGTTCTGAGTAGTTCAGAGATAGCTTGGGGATTTTTATTTTTTTCTGCATTACACGATTTTCCAAATCAGTTTTATTTTCTATATTAAATTTAAAAAAAGACATATTAAAAGGTTTTATAAAACTTAAATGACATAACTATAGCAATCCAAAAGATGTACCTTACCAGACAAGACCACCGCAGGTGTACTAGCTTTGTCCTGTCATATTATTGCTTTCAATCTTCATAGCAGACTGCTTACTTACTTAAACGTTTTCAATGAGGTGGTTAGATACCACAGAGTCTGCTGGGGAATCATGTCTGACTGGACATGACAATGGAAAGGCTATTATATTAATACTAGACCTCACATAAGAAGGCAGGCCATCTGCAGTCTACCATAGTATAGAGATATTTTTTTTCAATAGCCTGTATATTTTTACCACTAGCCTGTATATTTCCTTCTCTGCATTCACCAAAAGTTTTTTGCAGAGTCGGACTGGGCAGGCAGGCAGGACACCAGGAAAAAACCCAGTGGGCAGGGGGCAATGAAGGTTGGTGGGATGGGCCCCGAGGCAGCAGTCCCCAGTCTGACGCTGGTTGTCTGGAAGACCATGTGGGAATTAATAGTAACCTGATGTTTCTAAATCTAACCAAAAAAAAAACAGAGATTGTGCCAGTACCTATTGCTCGACTGCATTTACTGGGCCACTTTAAGCCTGAAGAATTTCCTGCATTTTGCCACTTCCCAGTCAGTAATTTTTACCATTAACAACTGTTAGTACCAGGATGAAACTATAAGTGCAAAGTCCAGACCTGCAACTGCCTAATTCTATTCAGAACTGCAACTATCTTGTTCCAGTCCAAACTTGCAAGCATCTTATTTCAGACCAGACATACAAACGTCTTGTTTCTGTCTGGACATGCTAATGCCTCATTCCAGTCATGAGCTTCATGTGTCTAAATCCTTGTTCCAGTACACATTTACAAGTGTCTCCTTCCAGGCCGGCCCTGCTCAGTGTCTCCTTCCAGGCCGGCCCTGCTCAGTGTCTCCTTCCAGGCCGGCCCTGCTCAGTGTCTCCTTCCAGGCCGGCCCTGCTCAGTGTCTCCTTCCAGGCCGGCCCTGCTCAGTGTCTCCTTCCAGGCCGGCCCTGCTCAGTGTCTCCTTCCAGGCCGGCCCTGCTCAGTGTCTCCTTCCAGGCCGGCCCTGCTAAGTGTCTCCTTCCAGGCCGGCCCTGGAAAGTGTCTCCTTCCAGGCCGGCCCTGCTAAGTGTCTCCTTCCAGGCCGGCCCTGCTAAGTGTCTCCTTCCATGCAGGCCCTGCTAAGTGTCTCCTTCCAGGCAGGCCCTGCTAAGTGTCTCCTTCCAGGCCACATTTATATGCCATTATTTACCCTTTATAAAAGTGAGTATGGTGCAGGAGTTTTAAGCACTGCCTGTGGTTAACATTTAGATCTGACAGACTGAAGGCATTGCTGTGCTCAGAAGTCCTGTATGTCAGAAATGAAATGAGGGAGGGGGGTACAGGTTTATTTGTTAAAGGGTTGAATTCTCCTTTAACTACACTACAAAACCTAACTCTGTCCTGTACTGAACTCATAACATTAGAGAACAATGAGAAAACAGTTGGACCCAAGGGTTGAGATCTTAAAGAGGAATTTACTGCCACGTAATAGTTCATCAAGAAACAGTTGAGAATATTTAAAAGTGTTAAAATTGCAGACCTCTACTTGTAGTCTGCAATCTAAAACCAAGTTTTATAGAAGAGCTGCACCGGGGTTTCCTGACAGACAATTGTGCAAACCATTGTTCCATCTAAACCAGTGATTGCCAAACTTTGGAGCTGGTCCCAGAGCAGTGGCTTGTGTAGCCTTATATTGAAGTTTGGGTGAAACGGTGTCTACCTTTGATAAAAATATGTCCATGTTAATGAATAGGGCCTCAAAGCCCACAGAACACCTGAATGAAGAGTCCATTCAAATGATGCTTATAAAATGATACACATATGCACACCCACCATTTCCAGTGTATGTTTTTTTTCTTTCCCTCCCATTGGTATGTACCTCAAGTCTCCCTGTCCCATCCAATCACTGTTCTACCCATTTTGGTTCTGCATTCCTTTCTCCCCCAAAATCCTTGCTGTCGCTCATGTGTCATTATACTTCTGGCCCACCCCTTTCCCAAACAGGTCTCCCTTTCATTCATTAAGGTTCTAGTTAATGCTCTTCTTTTGACGTAAACCCTTGTCTGAGCCTCTTACCACCCCGTACCCCCTCAATTCCATTGCTGTCAGGAGTTGAGTGTGTGCGCAGCATTGAGTCTATTATCCACCTCCCCTCGCCTGTCTGCTTTCATTGTGTCTTCTCACCATCCCGTCACCTTTGTATTTATGTAGGATGCCTTTATGCAACGCCACCTCCCTATTCCTTATAGCGGCTCTCACCTGCCAGTGCTAGGATCTGCGCTTGTTGCGGTGCTCCAGGGAAGCCGGCCTCCTCCTCCAAGCTCCGGTACACCGCGTACACTCTCCGGCTATCAAAATCCTCTGTAGAGTGGGGATGAAATTCCCGGACCCGGGTCGCTGGCAGCGCGTAGCAGACGTTATCTTCTAAAAAGCGGACGAAGGCGAACATGATCCGCCTGCACCCGGGATTCGGCGATCGGCAGGACGCGGCTGCCCTGGCAACGGAGGCTACAGCGGCGGCCAGGCGAGAGTAATTGATAACGGAGTCACTGAGCCGCGGGTAACCTATTCGCTGCCAAGCAAGCTGCTCTCTGCACAACGTGTGCCCGTCACATTATGGATTCAATTACAATGAAAAACCAACGAGCATTTTCTTTAAACGTCATCGGTGTAATTTTACTGAATAAAATACCGAGGTGTGACGTGGTAACGCGAATTCGCGGCCTTGCGAGCGCCTCTTTCCATTTGCACGGATGGAGCCATTTTTTATACCACAGGATGCAGAATAGAATGTTTGCTATAGAACAGACATGGTCTACTTGCTGGAGACTTGTGCTGTCGGCCTGTATACAGGAAAACATTAGCAGGACCCTAATGTCACTAAAACCAAGTGTTCACTTGTGTAACCGCACACACAGATAAAAGGCACAGTTATTACTAATAAATATATATGTTTACGCATGGGTTTTCTCTGCCAAATTGTAAGCAGTTTCCTCACAACGAAAACTTCTGGCGACTTTGGAAATCCAAAGCGATTCATATTCTTGCCGTCGGGAAGGCATTTCGGGGAGATTAGTCACCCGCAATAGAGAACAATTTGTTGCTGTGTGACTAATAGGGTTGCCACCTTTTAAAAAAAATTCCACCGCCCGGTGGAGGGGGCGCGGACAAATGGGTGAGCCGTGGTCTCAAAAGGGGCGGAGCCACAACGCTCAAGTCGCAAGAAGCCGGCAAAAAGATGAGTTTTCACCAGCCTGGGGGGCAGGCCACTGGCTTTTGTTAGGTGTATTACAGATTTACCGGCTGCTACATTGCTGGTAAATTTGTAAAACCGGACTTGGCAGGTGTTTTACGGGCTATGCCGGTAAAATACCGGCCGGGTGGCAACCCTAGCGACTTATCTCCCTGTCTGCCACCACCCTTAAGCTGGCCATAGATACAAAGATCCGATCGTTTGAGGATTTCCCCATCTCCCGACCTGCCACTAACCATTCCGATCAAATAAAATAGAAAAGAACAGATCAGCCGATGTTCTGCCCCTGACAGCAATCGTACGAAAGTTATGTCCGACAAAAGCTAGTGACAGTCTCCCACTGAAAATCATCCGATCGGCAATACATGCAGAGATATTATCGGCAGCTGAAATGTCGGGACTCTCCACACACTGTCCGAAAATCCTATTAATCGAGGATTGCTACGATTGGATCTTTGCGTCTATGGCCAGCTTTAGAATGCTTGCTTGTAAACATACTGCAACAAGTTTTATCATGGTCCTGACACATTTGCATGGAAATTAAAATTAAAGGAGCAACAAAGTCATATTTAGTGGGAGGGGGGGGGGTTATAATCACTAATTTCAGCCCCCGGGCCACTGCTCCTCTTCACTGAAAGCTGCAGTGGCCTGAGGTCTCAGGTTAGATGTAAAAATCACTGGGGGCATCTAATAATTTGGTACCCACAATTCAACAACTAGTATTCCTTTTTTTACAAAAATCTGGATAAAGGTGGTTGTGTACATACAGATATTGTTATCATATACAAAGTTATGTACAATCATTGAGCAAATGATACAAGCAACAGATTTATGCCATGGATACTGATTACTCTTCAGACAGGTTAGAAAATGTGGGTCTTGCCCTCTGCTTCATATGTCAGAGCCTGTATGAGTATGGTTAATCTTGATAACAGTAGTATGATCCTTCCAGATTATTTCCTAACCAACCTACAAACATTCATATCCCTAACACTGGAGTCTTTACGTTAATGATACAAACTTATGATAAATGATCGGTTTTACAGCTATTTATCAGATACAATGTAATAGCTGTACATGCATTCAGGAAGGTAACCCAATGGAGCTAATGGAAGAACATGTTCTGTTTTGGAGATCTACTTTTCACTAGAGACTTTTCACTAGGTAGATCACAATCTACTGCAGTTGGGTTTGGTGAGTACACCAAGCCATCCCGCCGCAGCCTCAGTCCGTTGCTGTCACTGCACATGTCACAAATCAAGCAGAAAATGAGGTTTGTCTGTCATAAGATGACTAATTTTGGAGCTGTCATGTAATGAGGATCTGCATTAATTACTAATCAGCCTTATATCATGGTATTTATATGTATATACAGTAAATTGTGTGTTGTGAATCAGCAGAAGAGAAGATGGGGAGGTACTGGGGGCATTTTTGCAGGCACAGATCTCTTCATTGCAAAGGGATATGGTTGCCTTGGGATGGTACATCCCGTGCTGACAAGGTACAAGATCTTAATCATTAAATTCACAACTTAAATAGTTGTTACTCGCTCTGTATCAGATGTAGCGTTCACAACATCCAGAGGTAGCACTGGCTGCCTTGAACAATCTCCATCACTCTGTGAAGCCCACAGAAGTGAATTACTCAAAGAACCAATATACAGGGATGTAGCGAACGTCGGAAAAAAAGTTTGCGAACATATTCGCGAACTTGCGTCAAAAATGCGAACGGGTCGCGAACCCCATAGACTTCAATGGGAAGGCGAATTTTAAAAGCTAAAAAAGACATTTCTGGCCAGAAAAATGATTTTAAAGTTGTTTAAAGGGTGCAACGACCTGGACAGTGGCATGCCAGAGGGGGATCAAGGGCAAAAATGTTTCTAAAAAATACATTGTTGACACAGCGCTGCGTTTTGTGCTGTAAAGGGCAGAAATCACACTACATTTCTAAACCTGTGTAATAAACTGCTTTAAAACGTCCAGCGTCTACATGTAAAGGTTACAGCCTGTTCACACGCAAAGACGAAACGCGGCGCTTACTGCAACGCAAAAAAAAAACGCAAAGAGCTTTAATGAATGATACCGTCAAGTGAGCAAATAATAGTTGTTAATTACTAGTTGAGCTTGTCACCTCCAGGATGTTCGTCCTGTTGGTGGCAATATTTCTGTAGTGGTGTGTTTAGCAGTCACCGTGCTTGTGCGCACGTGCACGGTCAGGCAGAGGTAATTCAATGTACAGTGAAGTGAACCAAAAAACACTGATTCTGCAGTGTGGGCCCAGTTTTGGTCTACTTTATTGATCACCTGCGGTGACCATAAAAGATGCGATTTTGCCACTGTTGCAGAACCCTGAAAAATTAGGCATGTGTACTTTCCTGAAAAATTATGTTTTTTTTGTCGCAGCCACTGAAGCACAGAGGCCAGAAAAAATATGCCATGTGAATGCTAAAAATATAAAAAAATTTTGTCGCAGCCACTGAAGCACAGAGGCCAGAAAAAATATGCCATATGAATGCTAAAAATATTATTTTTTTTGGTCGCAGCCACTGAAGCACAGAGGCCAGAAAAAATATGCCATATAAATGCTAAAAATAGTCATTTTTTTTGACGCAGCCACTGAAGCACAGAGGCCAGAAAAAATATGCCATATAATTGCTGAAAATATTCAATTTTTTTTGTCACAGCCACTGAAGCACAGAGGCCAGAAAAAATATGCCATATAAATGCTGAAAATATTCATTTTTTTTTTGTCACAGCCACTGAAGCACAGAGGCCAGAAAAAATATGCCATATAATTGCTGAAAATATTCATTTTTTTTGTCACAGCCACTGAAGCACAGAGGCCAGAAAAAATATGCCATATAAATGCTGAAAATATTCATTTTTTTTTTGTCGCAGCCACTGCAGCACAGAGGCCAGAAAAAATATGCCATATAAATGCTGAAAATATTCATTTATTTTTGTCGCAGCCACTGAAGCACAGAGGCCAGAAAAAATATGCCATATAATTGCTGAAAATATTCATTTTTTTTGTCACAGCCACTGAAGCACAGAGGCCAGAAAAAATATGCCATATAAATGCTGAAAATATTCATTTTTTTTTGTCGCAGCCACTGCAGCACAGAGGCCAGAAAAAATATGCCATATAAATGCTGAAAATATTCATTTATTTTGTCGCAGCCACTGAAGCACAGAGGCCAGAAACAATATGCCATATAAATGCTGAAAATATTCTTTTTTTTTTGTCGCAGCCACTGCAGCACAGAGGCCAGAAAAAATATGCCATATAAATGCTGAAAATATTCATTTATTTTTGTCGCAGCCACTGAAGCACAGAGGCCAGAAACAATATGCCATATAAATGCTGAAAATATTCATTTTTTTTTGTCACAGCCACTGAAGCACAGAGGCCAGAAAAAATATGCCATATAAATGCTGAAAATATTCATTTTTTTGGTTGCAGCCACTGAAGCACAGAGGCCAGAAAAACTCAGGATTTACCTGGATTCAAATGAAACCAGTAGGGTTTGCACCCTAGTTTGTAACGGTGGCGGAGGGAGGAGGACGCTAAAGGACAGCTGTGTGTGGAGTCATGAGGCGTGCAGAGAAGGACAGCTGCATGGGGAGTCAGAAACTCAGAACAAGTCTTCCGGCGTGCAGTAACCCTCCGAGATCCACCCCTCATTCATTTTAATAAAGGTCAGGTAATCCACACTTTTGTGACCTAGGCGAGTTCTCTTCTCAGTTACAATCCCTCCTGCTGCATTGAAGGTCCTTTCTGAGAGGAAACTTGAGGCGGGGCAAGACAAGAGGTTCATGGCAAATTGTGACAGCTCTGGCCACAGATCAAGCCTGCGCACCCAGTAGTCCAGGGGTTCATCGCTCCTCAGAGTGTCGATATCTGCAGTTAATGCCAGGTAGTCCGCTACCTGCCGGTCGAGGCGTTCTTTGAGGGTGGATCCAGAAGGGTTCTGGCGCTGCCTTGGACTGAAAAACATTTGCATGTCTGACGTTACAGAGTGGCCAAAGTGCTTTGTCCTTGCAGGTGCGCTCGTGGCAGGATTACTGGCACCTCTGCCCCTGGAATGTTGATGAGTTCCTGAAGTGACATCACCCTTAAAAGCATTGTACAACATGTTTTGCAGGCTGGTTTGTAAATGCAGCATCCTTTCGGACTTGTGGTACGTTGGTAACATTTCTGCCACTTTATGCTTGTACCGAGGGTCTAGTAGCGTTGCGACCCAGTACAGGTCCTTCTCCTTAAGCCTCTTGATACGGGGGTCCTTCAACAGGCATGACAGCATGAAAGACCCCATTCTCACAAGGTTGGATGCAGAGGTATCCATCTCCGCTTCCTCGTTATCAAGGACTGCATCATCCACGGTCTCCTCCCCCCAGCCACGTACAAGACCAGGGGTCCCCAAAAGGTCACCACCAGCCCCCTGGGAAGCCTGCTCCTGTTGGTCCTCCTCCTCCACAAAGCCACCTTCCTCCTCTGACTCCACTTCTGACACCTCTCCCTGCGTTGCAGCAGGTGCCTGGGTTCGTTCTGGTGATTCCGACCAGAAATCGTGCGCTTCCTGCTCCTCGTCACGCTGGTCTACAGCCTCATCTGTCACTCGTCGCACGGCACGCTCCAGGAAGAAAGCAAAGGGTATTAGGTCGCTGATGGTGCCTTCGGTGCGACTGACCATATTTGTAACCTCTTCAAAAGGGCGCATGAGCCTGCAGGCATCGCGCATAAGCACCCAGTAACGGGGGAAAAAAATCCCCAGCTCTGCAGATCCAGTCCTACCACCCAGTTCAAACAGGTATTCGTTGACGGCTCTTTGTTGTTGCAGCAGACGTTCCAACATGAGGAGCGTTGAATTCCAGCGAGTCTGGCTGTCGCAAATCAAACGCCTGACTGGCATGTTGTACCGCTGCTGAATGTCAGCAAGGCATGCCATGGCTGTGTAGGAAGTCTGAAATGGGCCGACACCTTCCTGGACTGCCTGAGAACGTCCTGGAATCCTGGGTACTTCGAGACAAAACGTTGCACTATTAAATTCAGAACATGTGCCATGCAGGGCACATGTGTTAAATTGCCCAGTCTCAGTGCTGCCAACAGATTGCTTCCATTGTCACACACCACTTTTCCGATCTTCAGTTGGTGTGGGGTCAGCCACCGATCGGCCTGTGACTGCAGAGATGACAGGAGTACAGATCCGGTATGGTTTCTGCTTTCCAGGCACTTCATCCCCAAGACAGCATGACAACGGCGTACCTGGCACGTCGAATAGCCTAGGGGGAGCTGGGGGTGCACAGGTGTGGAGGAGGAGGACCCAGCAGCAGAGGAGGAAGAAGAGGAAGAAGACGAGGTAGAGAGCGAAGGAGGAGTAGAGGTGGTGGCAGAACCGCGTGCAATCCGTGGCGGTGACACCAACTCCACTGTCGTTGTTGAGCCACACATTCCCTGCTTCCCAGCCATTACCAAGTTCACCCAGTGGGCAGTGTAGGTGACATACCTGCCCTGACCATGCTTGGAGGACCATGCGTCAGTAGTCATATGGACCTTTGGCCCAACACTAAGTGACAGAGATGCGGTGACTTGGCTCTGCACATGGTGGTACAGGTGTGGTATTCCCTTTTTTGAAAAAAAATTGCGGCTGGGTACCTTCCACTGCGGTGTCCCAATTGCTACAAATTTGCGGAGGCCTCAGAGTCCACCAGCTGGTATGGTAAAAGCTGGCGGGCTAAGAGTGCAGACAAGCCAGCTGTCAGACGCCGGGCAAGGGGGTGACTCGCAGACATTGGCTTCTTACGCTCAAACATGGCCCTCACAGAAACTTGGCTGGGGGCAGATGACTGGGAATGGGAACTGGTGGTCAAGGTGGAAGGCGGAGTGGAGGGTGGTTCAGACGGGTCAAGGACAGCAGAGGTAGAGCAGTAAGATGCTGGACCAGAAGGAGGGTGGCTTTTAGTTTGCCTGTTGCCTTTGAGGTGTTGCTCCCAAAGTGCTTTGTGCTTGCCGTTCATGTGCCTTCGCATAGAAGTTGTACCTATGTGGCTGTTGGGCTTCCCAAGACTCAGTTTCTGACTGCACTCATTGCAAATTACAACACTTTTGTCAGAGGCACACACATTAAAAAAATCCCACACTGCTGACCTTTTTGAAGCTGGCAATCTGGCGGTAACAGTAGAAGTTGGCGGCGTTGGCGGCAATGGCGGGCGCGTTGGCCGGCTGACCACAGGTGCCGATACATGTTGTTGCCCTACTGTTCCCTGCGAGCTGTCCTCCCTGCTTCTTCTAAGTCTTATTCTCCGCCTGCCTCTCTGACTCTCCGTCTCTCCATCTGAACTATCCTCCTCTTGCTCTCTTCTACTGGGCACCCACAAAACATCAATCTCCTCATCATCATTCTCCTCAGATGCATCAATTTCTTCTGACAGCTCACAGAAGGAAGCAGCAGCGGGGACCTCCTCATCACTCATTATGTCCATCTCTGTTGTGTTCTCTGCCAGAATTAAATCTGGTGTAACGTCCTCATCTCCTTCATCTTCTTCTGCCAATAATGGTTGCGCATCACTCAGTTCAAGAAACTCATGTGAAAATAACTCCTCTGACTCCAGTGAAGAAGGGGCGCCGGTGGTGGAGGAAGTGTTACGTGGGGTGGCCATAGCAGTGGAGGATGAGGATGTTGTGGTAAAGTTAGAAACGGTAGAGGATGGGGTGTGCTGTGTAAGCCAGTCAACTACCTCTTCAGCATTTTGGGAGTTCAGGGTCATTGCCTTTTTAAAACTGGGCAATTTCCTAGGGCCACAGGATAGCATAGCAGCACGGCCCCTAGTGCCTCTGCGTGGCGGCCTGCCTTTGCCTGGCATTATTTTTAAAACAACAACAAGAACTACTCAGGTGGTGTTTCTGGAGACGGTATTATTATTGATATTTAGACAGTATGTGAACAAGCTCACACAGCTAGGTGGCAGTTGTTTGAAAATGAAGAACACACTGGGCAAACAATGCCTACAAGGTCAACGTATACACTACTACAGCAGTGGATACGGAATATATTATTGCTGCTTGAAAAACGTCACTCAGGTGGTGTTTCTGGAGACGGTATTATTATTGATATTTAGACAGAATGTGAAAAAGCTCACACAGCTAGATGGCCGTTGTTTGAAAATGAAGAACACACTGGGCAAACAATGCCTACAAGGTCAACGTATACACTACTACAGCAGTGGATACGGAATATATTATTGCTGCTTGAAAAACGTCACTCAGGTGGTGTTTCTGGAGACGGTATTATTATTGATATTTAGACAGAATGTGAACAAGCTCACACAGCTAGGTGGCAGTTGTTTGAAAATGAAGAACACACTGGGCAAACAATGCCTACAAGGTCAACGTATACACTACTACAGCAGTGGATACGGAATATATTATTGCTGCTTGAAAAACGTCACTCAGGTGGTGTTTCTGGAGACGGTATTATTATTGATATTTAGACAGAATGTGAAAAAGCTCACACAGCTAGATGGCCGTTGTTTGAAAATGAAGAACACACTGGGCAAACAATGCCTACAAGGTCAACGTATACACTACTACAGCAGTGGATACGGAATATATTATTGCTGCTTGAAAAACGTCACTCAGGTGGTGGTTCTGGAGACGGTATTATTATTGATATTTAGACAGTATGTGAACAAGCTCACACAGCTAGATGGCAGTTGTTTGAAGAACACACTGGGCAAATAATGCCTGCAAGTGCACTACTATTGGTGCACTACTATGAAGAACAGCAAACAGCACTGTACACGTTAAAGAACAGTAAGATAAGTAAAATAAAAAAAAAATTATATGTATATTAAAAAAAAAATTCTCGGGTTGGTGCTGCTGAACTACTAGGAGCAGCACAGTAGCACACCAGTCCCACTCCCCAACACTGCTAGACTAATAGCACTGGGCTCTTATAGTAGCAACTAGCAAAGTAAAAAAACAAAAAAGAAAATAAAAGCAGTCCTTACAAGGACTATTGGGTTATTACAGCAGTCAGCAGATGAGATCAGAAGAGATCAGTGCCCACAGCAGGCAGCTACATACAGAGCACTGCAGTAGAAGGTAGATTACTAGCCAGCAAAGCTACCTAACCTGAAATGTCCCTCAAATCCCTGCAGACTTCTGTCCCTCCAATACAGAGCAGTATCAAGTAGATTACTAGCCAGCAAACTTACTATCAACTGTCCCTCAAATCACTAACAGCTCTCTCCCTACACTAGCTCTTCCAAGCACACACAGGCAGAATGAAAAAACGCTGCAGGGCTTCAGTTTATATATGGAAGGGGAGTGGTCCAGGGGGTGTGGGGGTGGTCCAGGAGGGACAGCTTCCTGATTGGCTGCCATGTATCTGCTGGTCTGGGGTGAGAGGTCAAAAAAAGTGCCAGGTAAGGCGAACCCAAAATGGCGAACGTCGCGCGACGTTCGCGAACATTCGGCGAGCGCGAACAGTCGATGTTCGCGCGAACAAGTTCGCCGGCGAACAGTCCGCGACATCCCTACCAATATATTCCTGAACCTAACCTCTTGGGTTTCCGTAATGTCAGCATTGACACAGCAGGGTATTTACACCTATTAGCTTCCTCATTGGAGCCTCTGACTGCTCTACTAACTACCTTGATCCTGCCTTTCACTCATATTACAGATCTAACCCTGCAATTGAATACATTCTCCGTTCCAGGTCCTCTGGAGCACACTTCACCTCCTACAGCAAATGGGGGCTCCAAAGGAGACTGAGCATGTGTGTGTCCCTTTTTATAACCCAGCACCTTACACTCCATGAGGCTTACTCCTCCCTCTAAAAGCTGTAATTAGGACCCAAACCTAACGGCTAATAACTCTCCTGGGGAAACTAATAAACCTTTACCCTCCTACATAGGTATAATGGAAAATAATTGCTATATAACACATCTATAGCTGTATAACATATCATGTGTTAAACTGATGTTTTAAATTGCTTTTTCAAGGCTTTTTCATCTCATAAATGACTTGTTGGCATGTTGAACCATATCGAGACATAGTCACTTTTTGTGTTGCTCCTCAGTTTGTAGGCATGGATTGGGGCGTTTACATAACAATTTGTTTTCATTATGCTTCTGGGCACTCTAAGGATTTGGGGAATAACATGCTATTAACGAAAAGCTAACCACGTTCCTTTATCCTGATATGTGCAAATCCATTGAGCCGGGTGTTCAAATTCACCCTGTTAATGATTTTAATATTAAAAAGGTTTGTAGCTAAATTAATAAAAGTTGCAGTATAACCAGAGATGTAGAGTCTTGCTGCTACCCCCTCGTTATCTATTTTAATCTGGCCCTCTGCTAGCCCACTACATAAACATCTTAGCCTGGGCTTCTATCTGCCCCAAAAGACAGAACAACCCAGGGTCCCTTTGAGGACCGGAACTAGGGGTAGGCAGAGTAGGTGCGTGCATAGGGGAAATCTTTTTCCTCCATGCGCTTGTCCTAAGCCAGAGGAATGCGACATGGCATGATTTTTTTTACTCACGCATCCTCCGAGGCCAACATTCAGCCCTGCACCCTGATTATAGTTACTTGTTCTTGCCAATTCTTTTAGCCAATAGGCGTTTTAGGCTAGAGTTGACGGCTGTGGAGGGAGGAGCGAGGACCCAGGTCAGATGACTGAGGAGGGAGGAGCAAAGACCCAGGTCAGATGGCTGAGGAGGGAGGAGTGAGAAGCAGGACCAGACAGCTGGGGAGGGAGGAGCGAGGTGTGACATCTGCTTTGAGGATGGGTGAGTGGAAAAGCAGATGACGTTGCATTCCTCTAGCATAGGAGATCGCATACAGGACATAGATTTCCCCTGACAATGTCCAAAAATGCATTCCGTACATGTACCTTTTCTGTCTCCTACCTCTAGTCCAGTCCCCTCTCACCTCATTCTGCTCTATGTGGGACTGTTCGGGTGCGCAGGCCCGCATGTGTGAGCATATTCGTGTGTCTATGTGAGGACTCACCCAGGTGGTCTAGTGGGCTGGCGGGGACGCCCGCAACGCTCTCGGCGGGATTCCTGGATTTATGCGCAACATTGCCGGCATCATGACATCAGCGCGTATGGCACCAAATTCAAATGGGTATTTAAAGGGACTGTGTAATGGAAATCATTGCCCATTGTTTGGGTCTATTTCCTGGGTGCTATTTCTGATATTCTGATTCCAGTGTTTGACTCCTGCCCCTCTGCTCGTCCAGAACCCTCACTTGGCTCCTGTCTTTATAAGATCTGGCGGCATCCAATTAGCCGAGGGCTCCTCCCGAGGTGAAAGGCGGCTGTTAAAGGCTGAAGTAAGAGCCGAGACCAGGGAGCCTAGCATTGGTTCTGAATTCTGGGTGCCGGTCTTGACAGTATATTTGGCGCTGTGAATGGCCTGGCCCGGCACTATTGCCTGTCCTTCTCTGACTTACTTAAATGTGTTCCCAACCTCTTAAAATGTTCTATATCACCTGATTAACAGCCATCACATAATATGTATGCTTTTACTTAAGTTTGTAAATACTTAAATGTTGTAGAATATATGGTCTACTTTATGTGACCCTGAGTAAGTAGTACCTATTTATATTAGCCCTCCTTGGCTATCTATGCAATTGTATAAGCTTTTATGGGCATATTAATCAAAGACTGGACAATATTTCATAATATTCCAAGTGAATTGAGTTGACCTCCGGTGAACTGTATTTTCACTCTTTTCCCTAAACTCTATGCCCCAAAAGTCCAAACAGTAATAAGTGTTTTACTAAATTTCATAGGACTACAAAAAATAGGAGATGACTTTATGAATAAAGTGCCTAAGTATTTGCAAGTGTTTTAATGTAATGCAGATATTTGCTTCAGAAAAACAACTATAGTTTATATAAACAAGCTGCCGTGTAACCATAGGGGCAGCAATTCAAGCTCAAAAGAGGAAAAAAGGCACAGGATACACAAAAGATATATATATAGATACATATATATACCCCCTGGGAAAAATAGTTTTTGCACAACTTAACTGTAACATCTAGTAAAAAAGAAACGCTTTTAGTTATAACGTTTGTACAAAGTATGCATAAGCTGACACGTCAAGGCAGTATCCATGCGGCAGTCCTAACTAAGTGAAAAAGATATACAATATATATATATATATATATATATATATATATATATATATATATATATATATATATATATATATACACACACACACACATATTTCCCAGTTTCTATTATTTTCAGTATTAATTGTGGAATTACAGTTGAAAACTTGGAGCGAAGCATATATTATACATTGTAATTTATCTATACTGAGATCAAATCCTGTTCAAAACCATATATTAAAGGCCACAAAATAGTGGTCAAAAGACCCCAAACTATAGGGAATCTCTTTCCATCAAGGGCCAGTGTGCTGCACATGACACAGAATTGCATGCTATTGGTGTAAAACAATTGTGTTTATGTATACTTGCCTGTGTAGGGCTTGTGGCTTCCAGTGAGAATCAGAGCATTTTTTTCAGTAATCACTGAGCTTTACCTGGCAAAGCACATAGGAAACAAATGATGTTAGTAGCATTTTTCTGTTTATTCTTTCCTTTTAAAAAAAATGTGAAAATACATGGAGAGACATAAAACATATTACCATGTCCAATCGCACAGAACACTGTCCTGGATGATTGCCTGTTTCCCGAGATTCACCTTTACATTATTAATGTTTTTTCTCTACTAGAAAGTTAATTTGTATTTACAAGGGCAAGGTTACCATTATTTGCATGGCTGTAGTGCTTAGTGCTCACCAGCAATGTTTATCAAGGTTACATAAGATCAGTAAAAATAATGACAAGCCAGCACAGGCAGGTGGGATGCATATTTTATATTTGCCTGCTTTATGCATAGGAAAGGCAATTTTTTTCTATGCTTTCCATATTAGTTGTGTTTCTTATTCATGAATCACTGTTCAGGTGGTTATATTGCCTGCAGCTTAAATTCCCTACAAATATCAAAACTGGGCACCTGAGTAAAAAATTGAATGCATCCATTTTTATTCTGTTCAATATTCTCCAGCATCTCCCAGTTGAAATAAATATTCTGACAGATGATTGCATGGAAACACACCACTTGGACTGTGAATTGCAATGGGAGATATTTAAGATTAGTTTTTCCGTTTAATCAAATTCAAATGTTTGATGGTTCTACACAAATTTGGGTATAGAGTGCTCTTTTATAAGCCTGGTGTGCTGGTTAATTGTGTCTATGCAGTAGTTATATAATGAAATATTTAGAAGAAAAGATTTTCCCTGAAACTAGTCAAGCATAAAATATATCACTTAACCTTCAACTGTCTAAAAGTTTATTGACACTTTAATGGCTACAATTAGCACTTATTAATACATCGAATGGCATATATCTAATCCAACCTTGAGTTGGACTTAATTATACTTTTCTCTCTTCACTTCCCAGAATCAAACTTTTTAGTGCTAAAAGTGATGTATTAGAATAATTTCTGTGAAAATGTCAATATTTATGTGATGGCCCATTTATCAAAATTCGTATTTGTGTGGTTTTAATGTTTGTTTTTTACAAAGAATAATATTAAAACCCGGAAAGCCTAATTTTTACAAGAATTTTTGTGTGATTACAAAGGAACAAAAGACCCAGAAAACCCTTAAAAGCTCAAAACAAAGAACAATTTTGCAATTGATAAAGAACAGCTCTTCTACACACCCTCTTTAACTTTTAAATGGCAACATTTTGTATTAGTGTTTGGGCACTTAATACATTAAAAAATGTTCGTAGTTTTGAGTAATTATTAAAATACATGATTTTTATCGCTGAAAAATACAATTTGGGGGGGGGGGGAAAGAACATTAATAAATTGGCCTCATAGTGTAAAAAGCGTGTAAAATGCTAACACAAAACTTTGCAGCCGGAAAGATGGCAAGGTCCTGTAGAAGTCAATGGAAACTGTCCTTATTAAATTGTAAAATCTTTATTTACTTTGAGGTTTTGGGGATTTTTTTCACTCATATTTGTTGTGTTTTTATTTGTTCACACTTTTTATATTCGGTTATTAAGGAGACATCTGTACTTTGCAAAAAAATGTGAGTTTAGTTTGAAAAAAATGACACAAATTTGAATTTTGATAAATAAGCCCTTAAGCTGTATGTGGGGATCACACATGAAATATCACGTAGTGAATTCTATAACATGATAGAGACTGTGAACTTTTATGGCATTTATACTTATTGCTCATATTGCACATAACTAGTGATCAAGTCTATGGGTGAAAAAATTTCTTTTGACATGTGACATTTTTTTCCTCCATTTTAGTCTATGTTTGTCTTTTTTACAGAAAAACTATCCATTTACAGTGTCCCTGCAGAACTGTAATTTTTTGGTACCCCAGGAGTGCAAAGCCTGGGACACATAAGCTTGGACTCCATAGCTGTGAGGCTTTTTGGCCCCACAATCTCAGTCCTGAAACAACACAGCAGAAATCAGCTCATTAGCAGATCTGGAGGAGAACTGACTTCTAAAAAACAGGAGGCAGAATCAGATAACAGAATCATTTGTAGCAGGTACACATCTTGTACAACAGATCAGTTGTACCAGTGCAGGGCAACACAACATGATATTTTCATTACTTTAAAACACTTTCATTTGACATTAAGTCACAATATTTATAGCATACTTCGTTGATTCTCCTTTAAGCAAGGTTGCCTACATTCATGTGACTCTTTGGTACAGGTTTTAGGAAACCCATCTTTCATTGTTACTAAGGCCACAACTTCAAATTTGAAGTTTAGCGTGTGGCCACATCATAGCTAATAATGTGTTGAAAACTGTAGTGAAAAGGCTTTGGAGTTACAAGATGTTCTCTTCTTAAATGTTAAATATATACATGAATTAAAAAATACTGCTGAGCACAGTAAGAATGTCTTTGCATCTGCTTAATGCTAGGTATGGTGTTGCTTGGGACACTTTGATTAAGGGGGATGGTTTTTTTAGACAACAGAGCATTAAATATTCAGTACATTAACAATTTTTGTTTGTTGGTTCTACTTACCCATTTTCTTTTTTCCATATAATTATATGTTGTGTCCTTATTTGCCATAAACTGCATAACACAATGTGATAAAATGCTTACAGTTTGTTAAATTGAACATAACAGTAGCCATTCAGGATATGTCAGTCTATGTAAACTGTATCCCACATTGAAACCAGGTTGGCAACCTCTTTTTGTAATTAAAACCATGTAAAGTATTAATGGGGTTAATAGGTTTGCCCTTTAGAGTGTAATGTATTAAACAATGCAGTGTTTTCACATCTGACCTCTCCAAAACATCAAAACTATTAGCTTTCAATGTTCAGTTAGAAAGCAATTACTTATTCTGTTAGCAATTGGGATTATATCCAAAAGAACACAGTAAAATTTCACGGCGGAGTAAGCCCATATCTCAAAGATGTTAACACGTTTGGTTCTAAAGGAGCACCTGTGTGCACTGTTTAATCTTGTTTAAGGGATCAATATTTTCTTTTTTTTTACTTTCAAAGGCATAAAAGGTTTTCGTGGCCCAAGGCTCTGTCATTCTGTGAAGTAAAAGAGCCTTAGTTAAACCATCCGATTTATATCAGGATATTACCCAGAATGCCTTGCGCACATTTTTAAAGCTGCATTGCTATATAACTATGTCTCAAGAGCAGCAATTTTAAGGTTTCCTACATCTTAGGGGTGATACCATTGTCCTCCAATAGGTCAATTAGGTATATACTGTATGTTTTGATTCATGTTCCTGATATTTTTATTTCAGCAGCAATAAAACTGACCTGTACATAATAAAATTATATATATATATATGAACAGCTCTAGAAGCCTACTCAGTAAACAGATGTACCAAAGACAAAAAATAGAGGTAGATGGGCAGTAAACAATTTCCAGTCTATCATAGCAGCAAAGTCTGCTAGAAAATACTGAGGCAATTACAAAACAAGTAAAGCAAGATGGATAAAGGCACAGACAACAAAAGAAGAATACAAAATAAATTTTAGTAACTCCATGAAAGACCCCCTTACTATACTAGATGTTACATCTAACCTGTAAGGCTCAATGAAAGAGTATGTTGAAGACCATGCCATATACATTTTGCAGGCTGTAGGGAGAGTAATGGTCAGCCTGCAGGAAATATGCATTGGTGATAGTCTTTTGCAGCCTATCAACCTGAAAAACCGAAAAGTCACAGTTTGAGGAACTCCTATCTACTCTATTTTACTTTGCCTGGTCTGAGGTAGCGAAGGCAAGTCTGGCGCAAGTGGTAACGTTCATTAAAATCCGTTACCCGTGTGGGCAGATTTTGGAGTAACTGTAGGAAAGCAGGGGAGAACAAACGCCAGACCCCAGTTTTGTAAGACAGCAGTGTTAACTATTGTGCCACTCTGCTGCACACAAAATATCCCTAGCCATTTCGAGTTTTAAGGTATTTAAATGCTATGAAGTAATTATGCATACTCTATATACATCCCCATCTAATTTCTATATGTGTCTTTCTAATGTCCCAGTAGTGCATCTGAAACAAATGCACAAAACATAATATGGTTTTAAAAAAAAAATGGGTGTTTTGATTTGAATTACCATAGGTCTCTGCTCTTTGGCAGCCCCATGAATATACCTTAAGCCCCTAACCTTAGCAGCAAAGGAGCCATGTTCTAACAACTGCATTATAGCCATAATTTGATACCATTATTCTAAAAATAATCTTTTTCTCAGCCTGTTAATTATAGGGGTGTAAGGTTGACATCTGTAGTAGGAAAGCTACTGATGAGGGTAATATTGGATTAGGTAATGGAATACATTTCAAATCACAGCAGTATGTGTGGCCAGCATGGTTTTATACAAAACAGATCTTGTCAGACTTAAGCTGACCATAGATACAAAGATCTGATCGTACGATTTTTGGACCGTGTGTGGAGAGTCCCGACATTTTCGCCCCATGGAGATCGGTCATTTGGTCAATTGGCCAGGTTAGATTTTTGTCGGCTGCTGATAATATCTCTGCAGATATTGCCGATCGCACAATTTTCAGTGGGAAACTGTCACCAACTTTTGTTGGACATAACTTTCGTACGATTGCTGCAGGGGCAGAACATTGGCTGATCTGTTCTTTTTCTACTTTATTTGATCTGAAAGGTTAGTGGCAGGTCTGGAGATGGGGAAGTCCCATCGTTCGAGGGTTTGAAATATCGGATCTTTGCATCTATGGCCAGCTTTATTTAATTGCCTTCTACATGGATCTGGTTGAAGGATAGATTACCGAGTAGTGATAAATGATAATATTTACATGATTTTTTAGTAGACTTAAGGTACAGTATGAAGATCCAAATTATGGAAAGATCCATTATCTGAAAAACTCCAGGTCCTGAGCATTCTGGATAACAGGTCTCATACTCATGCAGAATGTTTGCAGATAGGTTAAACTGTGCAGTAAATTGGCAAATAAGGCTTAAGGCTGATAGATGCAATGTCATAAATAATATAAATACTAGTTATACACTAGACTGAGTTGTGTTGTGGACCTCCTTCATTAAGAAAGTTTTGGGTTTTTTGTGGATAACAGACTTTGCAACTCTTGGTAGTGTATACAAAAATACATTGACTCAAGGGCTGAACACATAATTGTGCCTCTCTACTAATCTCTAGTAAAGTTTTGGCCACCAGTTTTTAGGAATATTAATGTTCCTCTTAAGGGAAGAGACATGCATCTAAGCTGGAAAGGTAATGGAACAATGAAGTATGCATGGATCTATGAGGAAAGTTGGATTTGTTTTCTCTGAAGAACAGTGTTTGCAAGAAGACATGATAACTCTTTTCAAATACATCTTGGAACATTGTATACAGATAGGATGAGGCCTTCTTTGACACAGAAAAAAATACAAGAGGCCACCCCTTGAGGAACAGAGTAAACATACTGTATCTACGATTATAGGTGAGCTGTAGATTGCTCTGCCAGATTTTGTTGCAGTGGCCAGTTCATTAATCGATTGGATACTTAAAAACAATATGTATACAGTAAATGTATACATTATATCAAATTTGTAAATGAATCCAATAAGAAGTAATGCGTAAAATGTTAAACTGTTAATAGTTAATATTGAAGTGTAATTCTCTAAAATATAAAAGAGGACAAATAGTTAAGATACATTTTAGCAGAAGGGTAAGCTCTCAAGTGCTCATTTTGGAATTAGAATATCCTTGTACATTTTGTCTGCCTTTATGTGTGTAGACTTATATTGTTCTATGAGTATGAGGTATGTTGAAGAGGAGAAGGTTAGGTGATATGAATCCAAGCACTACTTTTATGCCATTATGCTCAAAGGATCATTTTGCCTGTTTATTTACTGTTCAACATCTGAAGAGTTTTTTTTTTTGCGGTTGAATGAATGTATAAATTGTTTCTTTTGTGTAATACAGACCATTTCACTTTTTAAATGAGTGTCTGCACTTGTAACTTAAACATAGTTCCACAGCTATTTTTTTTTTTCAATTCAAATCTGCTTTTATTGTACAATACAAGCAAAAATAAACAAACAGAAAGGAAAATAAATTAAAAGGTAAGTACAAGGTATTTGATGCAAGAACATGTGATAATAATAACATGTAGAATGCTATAAAACATAATCAAAGCAAATACACAATCTCCTATGCAGATTCCCTTGCTACGTGCCTATGGGGGTGGGACCATGATTATGGGTGGACATGGAGATCTGATGGATAGTCCAGGGTTCCCAAATTTTAACAAATCTATCTTTCCTGTCAGTGTCCGATTCAGACATTATCTCCATGGTCCTCCTTGTGTTGAGCTGAGTATACAACTGTTGTGTCGTAGGAGTCACAGGTTGTTTCCAGGTAGTAGCTATTAGGGTGATTGCCGTGTTAAATATTTGGAACAAAAGGCATCTGTCCACTTTGGAAATTTTGGTGGGATAGATTTGGAGCAGAGCGACCTGTGGCAGCTGCGGAATATCCAGATGGAGTACCTCCTTGATTACCCTGTAGACGTCATTCCAAAATGGTACCACTTTCGTACATTCCCACCACATATGAAGCGCTGTACCCTGAAGACCACACTGTCTCCAACACACCTTTGGATAGGCTGGAGAAAAAGTTGCAATTCTAAGTGGTGTGAGGTACCATCTACTTAATAGCTTCGTGTGGGTCTCAATGTGGTTGGTACAGTGTGTAGCACCTTTGGAACTATTTATGCTGTGATTCCATTGCGCAGGTGTGAATGACAATCCCAATTCGTTTTCCCATTTTTCCATATATGGCAAGATACGAGTTTCATCTCGCTGAATGAGCATTTTATAACAGTCTGACAGGATGGCCTTGCCACTCCAAAATTTGCCACAGAGGTGTTCCATCAGAGTGTTGTTACGGAGAGATTTGTAATCCTGGTTTAATGACTGCAATAAATGGGTTATTTGTTGATAGGCATAGAGTTGGTTTTGGTGAAGACCATATTTTTCCATCAGATCCTCAAATCGGCTAAATTTTTTCGCAAAGTAGAGATCCCCAAGATTGACAATGCCTGCATCAGTCCATTTGCTCAAAGATATGTGCGGAATGTAATATTTGAATGCTGTCAAGGAAGCAATGGTGATGGGAAAGGTCCAAACCTATACTTCAAAGACGTACTGTCCCAAACCTTGATGGAGAGTAATGTTGTCGGCAAAAGGGTAGCTACTGATGGTCTCTGCTTCTTAGGCATCCAAAAAAAATGAGCAAGGGACCGTTCCCTGACCCTGTGAGTCTCCATGTCCACCCACATTTTATAACCACTCTCCGCATGTAACCTAACCACTGTTTCAAGAATTGCAGCCAAGTAGTAAGACTTTAAATTGGGTATACCCAACCCTCCCGAGGATTTAGAATATTGTGAAATAGCAAACGATAACCGCGGGGGCTTCTGTTGCCAAATAAACCTATTAACCTCCTTCTGAAGTTTAGCAAAAAATTTGAAGGGAAGGGCTATCTGTAACATTCTGAACACGTATAGTATTCTAGGCAGAAGATTCATTTTTATGGATATTATGCGACCATACCAGGAGATTGACTCTTTATGCCATCTGTGACATTCAGATTCGGCCAGTTTGAGTAAGGGCAAGTAGTTTAATTTATAGCTCAGGATCAGGATTTTTAGGTAGTTTAATGCCCAGGTACAATATATAAGAATCCCTCCATTCAAACGAATGATGTTGCATGACCCCTGTAATAGCCTGTTTCGAAATGTTAATGGGGAGAGCTTGTGTTTTCTTAGTGTTAATTTTGTACCATGAGATTGACTGAAAAAGCTCTAATTCCTGCATCAAGTGTGGCAAAGAAACAACAGGCTCGGTGATAACCAGTAGGATATCATCCGCAGAAAGCCCTATCTTTTGTTGTCCTACAGACGTAGCTACACCCTTTATAAGCGGATTGTCCCTTATTGTCTGAGCTAATGGTTCGACCATTAAAGCAAAAATGAGGGGCGATAGCGGGCATCCCTGCCTGGTCCCATTGGTGAGCCGGAAGGCGCCCGACAGGGTCCCTGCTGTATAGACTTTAGCTGTTGGATTGGAATAAAGTGGCTGAATGGCTTTTAGGAATGAGTCTCCCAAACGGAATTTCGTGAGCGTAGCTCTCATATAGTCCCAGTTCACCCTGTCGAACGCCATCTCAGCGTCCAAAGATAACAGCAGAGCAGGTGTGTTAGCTTGTTTTAACATGTGTAGGATATTATGAAACCGTCTGGTACTATCCGCACCCTGTCTGTTTAAGACAAATCCCACTTGGTCATTATTGATAAGGGAAGGAAGGACTAGATTAAGCCGTAGCGCTAAAAGTTTTGAGTATATTTTAAGATCAGTGTTAAGCAGAGTGATGGGTCTATAATTTTGGCATTGGTCTTGGGTTTTGCCCGGCTTGGGAATGGTGACTACATGTGCCTGTAAATATTCTGGATGAATGTGGCCAGTATCCATTATATTCTGAAATACCTTAAGGAGGTGTGGGGATAGAATCGTTGCAAATGTTTTGTAGTACTGGTTAGTATGCCCGTCTGGGCCTGGGGCTTTGTCAGGTTTAAGGCCTTTAATCACTGTTTGAATCTCTTCCAAGGTGATGGGCTGACTAAGTGATTCAAGTTGTTGTGCCGAGGGTATAGGGAGCTGAAGTTTATTCAAATAATCTGTGATAAGATCCATAGAAGGGAGCGGGTCATTAGTGGCAGGGCCCAAATTATAAAGAGACTCATAATATTGTGCAAACTTATTTGCTATTCGTTTAGGGTCAGTTACCTTTACCTGACCATCCATTAAGTATTGAATTCTGTTCTGAGCTTGTTTCCGCCTCAATAAGGTAGCTAGTAACCTGTCCGCTTTATTCCCCTTGGTATAAAATAGATGTTTCAACCGCTGCAAACGGTACGATGTTTTAGCTGCCAATATAGCATTCAATTTATCCCTTGTCTCATGTATTTGTTGAACAGTGGAGATATTATAATGTCGGATAAGTTGTTTTTCTAGCTCCGACAATCGGGTTTCTAGTTGTGATTGCTCTAGTTCTCTTTGTGTTCTCACTAGCTTAGCTTGGGAAATTAATTCACCCCTCAGAACTGCTTTATGTGCCAACCAAGTATTCTGCAAGTTAGTATCTTCCGGTACATTATCCCTAAAGTACTGTGTGAGTTTTTGCTCTATATACTGCCTACATTCAACTTTCTGCAATAAGGCACTATTCAGTCTCCAAGGGAGCTTCTCAGAGTATCTATCCAGAGAAATATCCATGCCAATAGGAGCATGATCAGACCATGTATGTAGCCCTATCCAGGGGTGCCGAACTAGTGTTGTGGTCTGCGTATCCGTTAAGAACATGTCAATCCTAGTATGTGTATGAAATCTCGGGGAAAAATAAGTGTATTCCTTCTCCGTCGGGTATTTCGCCCTCCATACATCTATCAAAGCGAAATTATGCAGTAAGGTCCTACGTTTTTTGGCCTGGGCCAGTTGGCGACTGCTGGCCACCCCTTTAACCCCCCTATGGACATCCAAGTGTGGGTGCAGTTTCATATTAAAGTCTCCAGCAACGATACACCTTCCCTGTCTCTCGCTAAGTAGTTTGACAAAAGTTTGCGATAAAAATCTACATTGATTTTCGTTTGGGGCATATACATTCACCAAAGTGTATTTGACATTATCCAACATACAGACTAACATGAGATATCGACCTGCCGGATCAGCAATGGACTGCAAGAGCTGAAACGAAATCTTAGCAGATAGCAAAATAGAAACACCTTTTGTCTTGTTTTGAGAGTATGAGTGGAAAGTATGGGGATAGTATCTGTTAGAGAATCTTGGAGGATTCTTGATACTGAAATGCGTTTCTTGGAAAAATAGCACATCAGCCTTTGCCAAATGCGCATCTCTAAGAGCTTGATTCCTCTTATGCGGGGAGTTTAAGCCCCTTGCATTCAGTGAGTAAAATCGTACCATTTCCCCTCTACAGTCCATTGCTTAACCCCCAGCCTCGATGTAAATTTCACAAAATAGTCTAGCCTGGCAATCAGCACCATATCACATTCAGTTTCCGCATCAATAAACAACATAATCAAAACAGTCACATTCACAAATTCCTTGTACCAAAAAAATATAGCAAAGAAAACTATCAAAAAGAACATACATAAATGAACAGCAGACGTTAAGAAACGTAGCATCTGCAAACCAAGCATGTGGTAGCACATAGCAGGAACCACAAATTCACTCCTCACCAGAACATTTGGGGGGCTCCGGAGATTTTCCGTTCCTGTTTAGTCAGGGGAGCTTGAAGAAAAACTGTAAGTTCTGTAACTGTAGTAGCCTTAGGGGGCTAAAATCAGCAATGAATTAACAAGAACTGTCTACCAACTCTATGCCTTGACCCATTCTTTCCGTAGCCTGCGTGGTGAAGTTGGAGGTTGATGCAGGGAGGGAGGCTCCATGTCCTTGCCCGGGGCGAGGATATTCCACCGAATAAGGGCCTTTTTCGCTTCGTCAGCAGAGGACAGCATGACTGGGACTCCATTTCTTTGTATTATAAGCTTGACAGGGTACCCCCATCGATAGGGGATATTATGTTGGCGTAGCAACTTAGTTATGTCCGCGAAAGCCTTCCTTTTCAGGAGCGTAGCAGGCGACAAATCAGTATAGATCTCTAGACTGTTATATTCCTCCGGCCAACCCTCTTTTTTCCTGGCAAGCGACAAGAGTTTATCTTTTGTTTTATAAAAAACAAAACGCGCCAGCACATCCCGTGGAGCCGCCTCCGGGGCCGTTTTTGGTTTGGGCACCCGGTGTATGCGGTCTAGTGCCCTTTCCAGTTGATGCGTATCAGGCATTATGGCAGCTGTCAGCTGTAACAGGTATTGTTCTAAGTCCTGTGGGTTAACTGCCTCAGGGATGCCCCTTAACCGTAAATTATTGCGGCGCGACCTGTCTTCCAGGTCTGTTACCTTGTCCTGTAGACGGTCAGCTTCCGACTGAAGTTTGCTGCGGGCATCAGCGAGTTCATTATGGGCGTCCGCAAAGTCGCTCAATTGTTCTTCCAAGTGCGCAGCCCTTTCTCCGACATCATGTATGTCCTTGCGGAGTTCCTCCGACATTTGCTTAATGTCCTTTTGGAGTGCTCCTTTTACTTCTTGCAGCATATCATGAATTTGTGCCGCCGTAGCAGGGGCGCACTCCTGTTGAGGATCCGGCATTGGAACTTGCTGTGCTGTATCCGCGCAAGGCGGCGTGTCCAATATGGCGCCTGAAGCCCTCGTGGTACGCTGCACCGCTGGAGTAAAGTAAGTAGAAACTGTTTTCTGATTCTTTTTCAGGTTCCTCTTTTGGCCCATAATATTCCGGAAGCTGTCTTGCAACTTTACAAGCTGGTTAGGGCCAAATAAGTTCGCCCCCTAAGGCTGTTTTCTCCCCCGACACACGGAGCTCATTCCTTAAGCGGCCATCTTGGATGCTCGGCAAGCTCCGCCCCTTCCACAGCTATTTTTAATGTACAGTATATTAGCTGTATGGATCTTCAGTGCATGCTTGGGTTTACACCAGGGCACTATTAATTGGTTTGTAACTACCACCACCTTCCCCATTTCAGCTCTAAAAGCACACTTTCTTCGGGGAGAACCAGTAGACAAGTATAGGCCAGGCTCTGCCATGATTTTATCTCCTGGATTTACATGATCATAAACATCCAGGCCAATAGCAATTTGTTGTTTTAATAGGTCACAATAAAACATTTGTTTTACCTTATGTCTCCCTCAAGTATGTATAGGTTTAGGAATTTATTTACATCTTAGCACTGATTAAATATTGCTTACTAAAACATGTAAACAGGTTTGCTCGTATCAGTAGAAAGGATTTACAGTGGTGCTTAAAAGTTTGTGAAATGTTTGTAAATGTTCTATATTTTTATATGAATGTCACCTAAAACATCATCTGATTTTGAAACAAGTCCTAAAAGTAGATGAAGAAAACCTAGTTAAACAAATGAAACACAAAGTATAATATTTGGTCATGTGTTTATTGAAAAATAAATGATCCAATAACAAATGGCTAAAGTAAGAGAATCCTTAGGATTATCATATAATTTTAAGGTGAAATCAGAGTCTGGTGTTTTCAGTCAATGGCATAACAATCAGGTGTGAGTGAGAGACCCTGTTTTATTTAAAGAATGGGGATCCAGCAGAGCTTGATCACAAATACAGTACAACACATTTATGGATGTCTATTATGGCTCAAACAAAGGATGTGTCTGAGGACCTCAGAAAAAGAATTTTTGATGCCCATAAAGCTGGAAAAGTTTACAAGCCTATCTCTCAAGAGTTTGGACTCCATCAATCAGCAATTCTAAGCAACTGAAGGCCCATCTCACATTGGCAAATGTTGATGTTCATCAGGACAGCACTGAACAGCAATGGTGTGTATAGAAGGGTGGAAAGGAGAAAGCCACTGCTCTCCCCACAAAATATTGCTGTGGACTGACAAAGCCAAAATATAACTTTTTGGCTTAAATGAGGAGTGTTACAATTGGAAAATGAAAAACAATGCATTCCAGCATAAGAACATTATCCCATCTGTGAAACATGATGGTGGGAGTGTTCTGGTTTAGGCCTGATTTGCTGCAATGTTTAGTTGAAGTTATTGTTGCTTGAGGGGGTCGATACTTATTCACTTAATTTTGTCACATGCAGAAATGTTATAGGATAATATTTTTTTAAATATATACATGACCAAATATAATAATTTTTGTTTCATTAATTTAACTAGGTTTTCTTCAATTGATTTTTTAAACAATTCTTTAAAGTTAATTATGTTTTAGGTCACAATCATATAAAGATAAATAATATTTTTAAGGGTTCACAAACATTCAAGCACCACTGTACATACAGAGCAAAGTATTTAGGTCTGAACTAATATTTCCAGGAAATAATATATGATCCCCTGCAGCAAAATAATGTTCATGCTTCCCAAAACCCAAAACCTCCCCTTGAGCCTCTACATACTGGACCCCCTAGTAATTGCATTGTCTACTCCAAGGATCCCCAACCTTTTCAACCTGTGAGTAACATTGAGATGCAAAAGGAGTTGGGGAGTAACTCAAGCATGAAAAATGTTCTTGGGGTGCCAAGCAAGTGTTGTGATTGGCCATTTTGCAGCCCCTATGTGAATTGTCAACCTACATTGAGGCTCTGTTTGGCTGTGCACCTGGTTTTTATTCAACCAACTTGCCTCCAAGTCTTGAATTCAAAAATAAGCACCTGCTCTGGGGCCACTGGGAGCAACACCCAAGGGGTCGGTGAGCAACATGTTGCTCACGAGCTACTGGTCTGTGAGTCTGACATGGGTCAGTTTTCTGTTCTAAATCGCAGGTGCACCTAAATGGAAGCAGGCCACTGTGGGGACCCTGGAGCTTCCACCACCTCCAGGGTTCCCACAGCTTCCACTGTCAACAGGCACATTACAGTGTTGAAAGAAGCAAGTGCTCATGTTAAGAATGCAACTGCATCAGGTTTACCACAACTGCAAAAAGTACATCTCCCCCTGGTGGCTACAATTAAAAATGATGCTGGAATCATTGGGAAAATGCATTGTGGGTAAAGGACATGGCCTTTGCATTTGATAAGTAAATTCTCTTGTCTGCAAGAAATGTGTATATGCCAAGTTCCTGTGCACTCCATTCATGTATGATGAGAATTAAAAGAACTGACTATATTTAAGTAGAGAAGTCCAGGAGCTGCAGTGATGCTTATAGAAATACAGGAAATACAACATTTTATAGGATCAGTGCATGTTTAGGTATAACTGAGTAGGGTCAGAGTGTAGCCTGAAATGTCACAGTTTTTGAATGTTGGAAAGTAGGTACCACTGGTATATTTTCAGAAACTATAGCATAGGGAGCATGGAAGAAAGGAAAGAATGGGATACTGGCATATGGATAAAGGCAATAACAGCATAACATGGCAAGGTGGGATGGAACTGTCACTAAAGCATACTTTGAGGAACAGTTAGTGCAAAAAGACTGGCAAACAATTGCAGGCATCATTGATGTATTAGTGGTAGGTCCTTACAGGCATAATGAGAACAAGACATTGTCATACAATTCTTGAACCAAGGAAACAAACAAGATAGTGGCAAATAACTACAGGCACCATGATTAGACTAGTCGTATTATCCCTTATATAAATGCTTCATGTCTGCTTACTTGTTTAGAAAACAGCAACATTTTCACAAAATCACTACTTGTCCATGCTTCTTATGTTATGTGGTCTCATAAAAACTATAAGAACATTTTTTGCGATCAGAACAGATATATAATAAGTGGAAATGTGACAGGATTGTGCTGTTCTCCCTGCAAAAATCAAACTTTTTCACAATATATAATATTTTGTTTAGGAGAAGATGAAAGGCAGATTTCTGTGAAGGTTAAGCATAGTTTTGCCAGTCTTCTTGTTTTGTCTGAATTTGTGGGGCAACATGGCTGTGTTGTAGACAGGGCTGCTCTTGCCATGAGGCAGGGTGACAACCTTGCCTCAAGCAGCAGTGAGCGGCCAGTTGCAAGGGGCGGCAAAAAGCCACCTCTTGTAACTTTTGGCCCGCTCCAATGCTGATGGTTTAAGCGAGGAGCGGGAGATGGGGACGGCATCAAGGCTACTGCCTCAGGCAGCAGCAGCCCCAAGACCGTCCCTGGTTGTAGAAGTCTTGTCCTAAGTTAATGTGAACAACTGAGGAATAAAGGGCTATCAAAATTTAAAGAATTTAAATCGTATGATGTCAAATTGGTTCAGATCATTCTTTTAAGCGGAAGTAGACATTTTTTTTTATATTAGATGACACAAATTATTACAAATAATAGGTCTTCATTAAAAATACATTATAAATGTAATGCAACATTACATTGTCTGTTCATTTAATATCCTAAAATGAAGGTTAAAACAACACATTTTGACCAAAATGGCTTCTGTGCATTTTCAATTGAGTTAGCTTTCTTTGTGATTTGTTTCATCATAAATTGAATGAGGTGCTTTGAACAAAATTAGATTTTATTTTGTTCAACTAAGAAGTTATGTGTTCCTGCAGGTGTAACATAAGGTGAGATCTAGGTCCACTCGTTTATTGCAAACAGTTAAGTTGTTATACGATATGATAGATATCTTCTTTTTGCTTTAATGGATTGTAACACAATCAATACAAAGCTGCAAGAATTTGGTTCTGCTCCACCAAATGTAATTGAAAAGTAACTCAAGCAGAAATTTTGAAGTGGCTTGAGGTGGATTTCTCCTTTATTTTGGTGTTTTGATTTGGATGAGGATTACATCTTAGTAGTCAGTTAGTACTGGCAGTACAAGTGTTTATCATCTGGTATTGTATCCAAAGGAACAATTCTAGAAGGCAGAAGCTGCAGAGTAGTTACTTAAAGCTGGATGGGAGGAGGAATTCAGCAAAGGTTACTGTATTGTAGCAAAGGAATTCATTTTTACTGTGGACTCTGTGAAGTTTGGGAGTTATCTACAAGAAACATCTATTGATTTTACATTATAATTAGTGCAAAATTGGAAGGTATTTTCAAATCTAATGTTTAATGTGATATTCAGTTAGGTTAGCAAGGTAAGAGATTGTGTACAACATTGTGATTACAATTTTTTTTAAAGGAAAACTACCCCCCCACGAGCAATGCAGGTCTCTATAAAAATATATTGCATAAAACAGCTCATATGTAAAACCTGCTTCATGTAAATAAGCCATTTTAGTAATATACTTTTTTAGTAGTTTGTGCCATTGGATAATCATAAATAGAAAATTGGCATTTTAAAAAATAACGGCCGCCCCCTAGGATCCTAGGATTCACGGTGTACACAAAATACCATACATGTAAGGTCACATGAGCCAATTAACAGACAGAGTTCTGTCTTTTACTTCCACACTTCTTCTTGTTTACGTTAGAGATGCAGTTTTCAATTGCAGGATAGTCCCGATTTTGACAGCTCAACCAGCAGTCCCGGGTTTGTTACTGAAATGTCCCCACTTTCTCTTTAATCTTCTGAACTGATCAGCTAGAAAAAGATACAAAGTTTCTAACTTAATTGGCTTTTGGCAGATAGTCCAGAATACATGGCAGGTGCACTTATAGATACTTTTGTAACAATTTAAGATATGCAAAGAAGCAATCGTAACAATTGAAGATAAGCAGGTCTCCTGGGGAAACTGTGACTTGCAGTTTAAGGGCTTAAGCACACAGGGAAACTTCGGGCGACTTTGGAAATCGAAGCACCGCGAGTGCATTGCCGCAGTCGATTTTTCATTTTAGCAGGCGGAAGGCAGTTCGGGGAGACTGTCGCCCCCAAGAAGAGGCGATTAGTTGCCGGATGACTAAATCTCCCCGAATCTGGCCGTGTGCTAAAGCCCTAAAAGGAAATTCACCTTCATTAGCAAAACTGTAAAAACACATAAAAACCACAGAAATGTGTTCAAACTTTCATAACCTGGCCAATGTTGTAAAATAAATATGGTAATTAGGGGGTGTGGCGACACACCATGCGGCAATTCTTTTTGTCCCTCTTCTTTTTCTAAAATATTGGGAGGTATGTAGCACAGAGACCATCATGAAATGGTGGTTCAGGGCAAGTGATGTAAAAGGGCAATATTTACTTAAATATACATTCCAGTTTGGTGGGATTCTTTAATATGCTAATTAATGCGATATAAACCTGTTGCTTAAGTATTCATTTGGGGGTATTGTTTTTCTTTAAATATTAAAAGCCCTTATAAGTTTTAAAACAATTTACCACTGGAAGCAACTCCTTAACTTACATGTTTCTATTTTCTATTGCATATATATAGAGAAGACATTTGATTCCCAGAATAAATAATCTAACACCACCACCACCTTTATTTTTTGTTTGTTGATGTCCTTGGGCCTGTAGTTAAAATAATGGTGATCTTCAACAAAGCAGTATGACTTGAAATTACGTTTGAGGGAAAAAATTAACATATTGTTCTGACCATTGAGGAAAAAAATTAACATATTGTTCTGGCCATTGCTGTTAAAACTATATGTCCCATTCACAGCCTTCAGCTCGGTTGTAAAGCAGGGGGCCCTGGCAAAAAACTTTAAATCCAGCACTTGACGTTAATGACAGAATAATCTTTTGGGAAATATTGGTAAAGCCTAAACATCAAATCTTCACACATAATTATTCATATGTAATATTCTTATCTTTGCATACAGTATTATGTATGCACATATATGTGTTTTATGTGTGCGTGCGTCAAGTGCTTCAATTATTTTTTTTTTTTTTGGGGGGGTGCAGGAAGTTCTAAATTACTCCTAAAACCTTTAACTTGAAAATGTCTGGTGTTAATAGAATAATTCAACTAGTTGATAAGGTGATTTTCCTGTTACTGACAGTAGAAGGTGACTCCGATTTCTTTAAGAGACATCCACAGTTATGAGGCAATAATTAAACAAAGCAATGGGCCAGTGATCACTAATTGTGAAAATAATTTAACCTGAACTTTAGACACATCTCACTCTAAAAGTAAGAACTAACTAATTAGTACTCAACAATAGTGCTCTGTTAATTAAATCACTTTAGTGGCGCTTGTTAATGACCAAAACATCTTGATTCCTGAGGTTTAAAGGGAGTTTTACAAACTTGCATCTTGACAAAAATTGCTGCTGTTGCACAATATCATATAGTGTATGCAGATAGACCCTTCTGATCTCCATATATAGATATGTCTCTTGGAAGCATCAAGCTTCTTTTCTAGTCCTAGGAATAAATATTATTTTTCAGTTGAAAAAGTTATATGTATCTTCAAATATTAACAAAAAATATCTTTACAAAAATTTGTTGTGGCCTGTGGCTTCTGGAGGTGCTTTGCCCAGCATTCAGCTGCACTATACATTTTCTACTGCAGGGGGAAGTCTCCAACACTTCTGAAGTCTCTGAGGATTTACACTAACTTCTGAATCACAACAGAGGCTATGCACTCTTAAGAATCTGGTTGAAGTTGTATCTTCTATCTTAAATTATGCTCTCGGTTTGTCTACACACTTAAGATTAATTGGAATTGGTTGTGGAAGGGTTATTTTTGGGTTATTTTATAGTTACAACTAGTTTCATTGTTGAAATTCTGTGAAAACCAGTGGAAGAAGTGTCCAATGAAAATCCCAAAAATGGTCCAGATCTGTATTAAGCCTGATAATATAGGTTGTGTACACAGGACTATTAGGGGGTTATTTATTTTTTTCTATTGCATAAAAAAAGACCTACCAAACTGGAATCCATGATCTGCCCTTATTTATCAATAAAAAATTAGAAAAAAATTAGATCAGGAAAAAATTAAATTTTTTTTTTGGATTGTCGCTCAAAAAAAATGATTTTTTTTTTTCTCGGATTTTGAGTTCTCTCTGAAAACCCAGCATCAAATCCCGAAAACATCTTCATATGGTTAAGCGGACATCTGCCATTGACTTTTACATGAATTTGGAAGGTTTTAGATGGCTTATTTTCAGAATCGGACTTGGAACAGCTTCGAGGCCAATAAATCGTGAAAAAAATCGGGTCATTTTTACCACAACTTTTTGGGATTTTCGGAGTCAAAACCGACACCACGAAAAAAATGCGTGTTAATAAACAATCGTCTTAATGATTCTAAAAGTTGTATCCAAAATATGGATTTATCTCTAGTCCTGTTCAGTGCTATTGGAAAATAATTTCACCAAACACCATCTCAATTATTGGGGTAATGTGTTTTTTTTTTTTTTTTGAATTAGTTAATAGGATGGTGCTTTTCAAATAAAAATCTAATCATGTTATATTAATGAGCATTGTAGCTTGTTTAGATATGTTATTTCACTGAGATGTGCATAAAAATTGCTTTATAGGAAAGCTTTTTGGAGCATTATAGGAATGTACAATTAAGATACAGGTATGGGATCCGTTATCTGGAAACCCATTATCCAGAATGTGCTGAATTATGGGAAGACATCTCCCATAGACTACATTATATTCAAATAATCCAAATTTTTAAAAATGACTTCCTTGTTCTCTGTAATAATAAAACAGTACCTTGTACTAGATCCAAACTAAGATATAATTAATCCTTAATGGGTTTATGTAATGTTTAATTGATTTTCTAGTAGACATGTTACTGAAATCCATATTATAAAAAAAATTGTTATCCGGAAAACCCTAGCATTCTGGATAAAAGGTCCCATACCTGTATATAATGTACATTCAATACTTTTTTCGATTGCCATCTTCGTTGCCATTTATTGATTTTTAACTATCCTTTTTTTGCCCTTTAGGGTAGGACTACACGGACGTTTTTAGGTGCGATCCGACGCCATGCAACAAAACGCGTGCGACGGAAATAAGGTAAGTGAATGCGTTGTCGGATGAAGTTGCAGCTTTGATCTGACACAACACGACTGTTGGATGCAGACGCAGCGTCATGTTGCGTCAGATCAACGCTGCAACTTCACCCAACAATGCATTCACTTACGTTATTTCCGTCGTATTCGATTTGTCACAGCGCATCGGATTGCGCCAAAAACGTCTGTGTAGTCCTACCCTTAATAAACCAGTCCCTTACTATAGCCAATTCAGTCCCTATCTAACTACCATTGACACAGTTATGTACATAATCATAAACAATGCATATTCAAGTAGTCATAGACTTGAGCAGCCCTATTTACAAAGCAGCAGCTGTATATAAAATGTGTTACTGTATGCTTGTGTGCCTGTGTGCAGTGTCTACAGGCAGGTTAACATGCATACAGTTGGGAGATGCAGGCAGTTAATAGCTAAGATCTGACAGCTCATACATTCACATAACAGTGGTGGCGTTCTCATTTGAAGCCAGCTCCCAGGGAGCCCTTTGTTTGTTTGCATACTAGCTTGCCTTTGCATAGAAAGGTTACATGAATGACACAAGCCGTGGAATAGAATGTGAGTAGATCAGGCTGCCGTAGAACAAAAAAAATCCTCAAATGCAAAACTGCATTTGAATTCACTGCTCTTATGCTATTTAACAAGGAAACCTCTGAAATGAAAATGTTAACGGTAAACAGAACACTTAAAGACAGACTCTGCTTTCCATAATGTTAGAGTTATATTATTAGCAGCTGCCAGTAATACGGATGGCATGGAATCATGTATTATAAGCATCACTATAATGGCGCGTCTACAGAAAGACTGCCTTGCAATTTTGCTGATTGATGAGAGGTGCTCTCACTTTACCCCCTGCATATATTATAGCACATTGCTGGCTTTAGCAGAGACTGAAATTGCACACTCTTGCAGAGTCTATTAACTGCATATGACCCCCCCCCACACACACACACACACACACACACATATTCTCCACTGAAGATTCCCCTAATGATGTCCCATTTAGTATGTAATTTACATAATTGTTTTTGTTCCCCAAATGCATAACCTTGTATTAGCAGCACTGAGAATCACCTGCCATTCATATACAATTTTATCTTTGGGAAGAGATGAAATATCCTGTTCTAATCATATTTTTTTTACATAATTGTGTGTGGCATATGAACTTTGTAATGCTATTAGTAAGCAGTAACAGAATAAAGTAATGAGTGAAACACTATATTTTAAAGGGGTAGTGTCTATATGTACAAGTAGTATAAAAGAATGTTACATAGTTAAATCAGGCTGGAAAAAGACCAAAGTCTATCAAGTTCAATCCCTCCAATTGAAACCCCCTCTAGCCAAGACTTTCATTACCAGAATTCCTTGCATGTTCTTTGTTTAATGCAGAGGAAAAGGTAAAATCATCCCCAGTGATTCTGGTTGCTTACCTTCTTCCTGTTCCACTGTTCGCTAAGCACCACTTCCATTTATGTTCGTTCTGCCAGGTGTTCCCTGTACCAACTTTAGGAATTGGGAATAGAATTGTTCAGTGTAAAAATAGAAACTGGGAAAATAGATAGGCTGTGCAAAATAAAAAATGTTTTCAATGCAGCTACAATAGTTAGTCAAAAATGTCATCTATAAAGGCTGGAGTGAACGGATGTCTAATATAATAAGTAGTTCCTGCTTTGCAGCTCTCTGATTGTTACAGTTCAGTAACCAGTCACTTGAGGGGGGACATATGGGTCATAACCATTTGAATCTGACCTGCATGCTAAGCATCAAACACAAACTAACAGTTATGTCCCATGTGCCCCCCTTCAAGTCTGTGACTAAGAGAGAAATGTAAAGCAGAAAGTTGGGTTTTGGATGTCTGCTGAAGGATTTTACTTTTCCAACAGTGTTGGACTGGTGCGTCCAGGGCCCACCGGAGCTGCTGCATCAGGGGCCCACCCACATGGGGGTGTAACCTATAGCCAATTAGTGATTTGCATTTTTCACCAAGCTACAGGCTGAAAGCAAACATTTGATTAGTTGTCATGGAAATGACCCTGGGATCAGAATGGGCCATAGGTAGCCATGCACAGAATGCATTACATGTCTGTGACATTTTTATGTAGTGGATCCATCTGGAGAAATGTTAGTCTGGAGAAAGAATCCATTGCAGAAGCGGTGAATAAGTTGGTAGTAGCACAATGATGCCATCCTGTGCTGGTACAGTTAGTTTTACCCTAAGTAAATGGTTTGAAATTTAGGATCTTCATAAGCCCTGTGCATGTGAGGATGTGAACAATTATTTACAGTGCAATTTGAAACTTACTTTATAATAAATTACCTTTATTTTTAGATGACATTCAGTTTGGTTTACAATATACTTTGGGTTTATTTACAGGGCAACAATCCCCCACATGTAATAAAAGGCACAACTTTTGCCCAGGTGCAGTTACCCATAGCAACCAATAAGATGTTTACATTTAATCAAGTGACCAGAGTGTCAGACTGGCCCACTGGGAAACCAGGAAAACTCCTGATAGGCCCAGGTGTCAGTGAGCCCTCTTGCTTCTAACCATTTGGCATATATCATGGTCATTCCCTAATTCTTTTTAGAAAAAAAAGGCTTAATTATGGAACAATAGAGTATAGTAAGTAGATGTATGACTTGTAAAATAAAGAGGTTAAGTGAGTAGAGGAGGAATGATAGTTATAGGGAAAGTGGGCCCATGGTTTAAGGTTTTCTGGTGGACCAGTAAATGCTGCTGACCATGGCAAACTTAGTGAGGCTCATTTATAAACACTGTGCAAATTTGCCTTGGCTTGCAGGTTGATAATGATAATCAAAGCAATTGTTTGAGAAGAAATAAACTGAATTGTTTATTTTCTACAGTTTAATTAATATACACTGCTTAGTAGCAAAATAAATACAAATCAAGTCACTAGTATAATCTATAGTTTAGCCAGAATAAATGTAAAAACTTTGGAGAGTTTTGAACACTGGGAGCAGATAAACAGACTGACAGTTCTTTAGGCCCGGAGAATTCTGTAAAATGAAAGCCTTTTCCAGTGTTAGTTTTGCTGTGCCTTAGGCACCAAAGAATACATTCAATGCTCCAAGTGAAGAGACAAATTTAAGAAGCAGCACTGCATGAAATCTGTGTTATTCTACAGTACAGAGGTTGTACAGAACTCTCCCCGAAAATTTAGTAGACAGGCTGCTAGATCAGTACCAAGGACGTGATTAAAATGTGGTGCATATAAATTTTACTAAACCAAATAAGAAGGATACAGTTTTCTTATCCAAATGATAAGGATACAGTTCATGTTGTATCATGATATGTATTACTTTCTGTACCCCTTAAATGAATGATGCTGAGGCCCTGGTGCAGTCACCCTTGAGCCTTCAATTTAATCACCTCATTATTCATGGTACTTTCTTTGGCGTAATAAAATCCTATAACTTGAAATATTTTGCAGTTGAAAATATTTCTCACTGCAAAGGTGAGAAATAGTATTCAAACTATTCACTTTTACGACAGATTTGACACCATTATTTTATCAGACCTTTGTAAGCAAGTTCTGGAGAAAGCTGTTCAAAGAAAAAAGTGTGTAAAAAAAATTACGCCATTTTATGCCATGTTTTACACAGCAATGCTTGGCGATGTGTAGTGAATTATTCCACCATTTTTAAAATTCATAATAAATCTGCCCCTAAGAGTAAGGCTCAAAAACAATTTGTTTACAATATGTTGTTTAAATATAACATAATGCTACATAGTAAAAACCATGTGTTTGTTTAACAAGCACTTCATATAAATAGTTATAAATAATTATTATGTAGCTGTGGGGGGGGGGCATTATCCCAATAGAACTGTAGGGCCTGCATTTATATAGCAGAATAATAGATTTTATTGCTTAAGTAAAGATCAGTTAGGTAAAATCTGTATGCCCCTCCTCAGCAATAGGATTTTTTCTTTATTTATAATAAAAAACGAAAAAAAGTCACAAGCATCATGTCAGATAACTAACAAAGCAAACTAATCAGTTACTTAAATAATCCAAATCCAATTAGAGATCTAAATAATCCACATTTTGAGGCTGTCCAAAAAATTAACCATAAACTAAAACCCAACATGTCCTCCCACCAGAGGAGAGCCATCTTTTAAAGTTCTTTTTTCTGCCCATGCTGACTTCCATTCCCACCACGCCAGTCTTGCTTCCCTCAGGCGTTGGGTCCTTAGGGCATGCGAGGCGCGCCTCTGTGAGATTTAAATGCGCAGTCGCGCTGGCTGGCGTGGCGCGAAACCCAATCACTATAAAAGGGAATTTCTGTGTGTAAACTCTTGCCCGTTATAGGTTTCTTCCCAAAGAGTTCCTGGTGCCCCTGTGCTGTTTAAGCTTCTGATTTCTGATTATCTGTTGTGACCCCTGCCTGTTTGTGACTATCTTGACTTCTGGAATCCTGACCCTGCCTGGTAACCGACTCTTCTGTATCCATAGCCCCTCTGATTGATCTCCTGGTTTGACCCTTGCCTGCCTGACTCCATTTGTACTCTGCCTGCCCCGACCCGGCCTGATCTGACTTTGCTTTCTGTCTACGCCTTGTACCGCGACTTACTGCCCAAAAGACTTTGCATTTCCATCGTGCCCCTTTGCTCGTTCAGAACCCTTCACTTGCCACCTCTCTTAATAAGACCTGGTGGCATCAGATTAGCCGAGGGCTCCTCCCGAGGTGAAAGGCGGATGTTAAAGGCGGAAGCAAGAGCCGAGAACTTGGTGCTTAGCATTGATTCTGAATTTAGGGTGCCGACCGTGACACTTTTTGTTTATAACTATATAAAGGTGCAGGACCATTTTTGTTTTTGTAAGTGACTGTCGTAAAAATTTCAACTGCCCTTAACTGACTTATTTTATCTACCCTCAGTTTAATTTGTCTCCTTGCTAATGTGCAAATAAAATCGAATACACAAAGATGGATTCCATAACATGTATCCCTAACTAAACAATCTTCGATCAAACAAGGATAATGTGCAAATATGCGACACTCTTGCTTTGGGAGTACCAGTCGACTAGATGGAGATAGTGATGTGATTGATGTTGAAGTGATTCATGAGAACGAACAAAGTGAGACATCCAATATCAAACAATCATTTATGGTTTTTTATGTCACTGAATTGAATTCTCTGTATAGAGAATGTTTATCCATTTTTACAAAATGCAGCAAGTATGTTCAATACATTATTAAAATATCATCAACAGAATATGAAGCTGCCAATAAAACATTATGCATACTATAATTTGGTTAGGAGTTGTCAAAATGCTATTCAAATTGATGTCTAAATGTTTCAGAGTGTTTCTGCCAGTAAATAGCCAAAGTAATATAAATATTATTAGAATTCCAAGAATAATGGTTTAGCTACTGAGAATTCTGAAATCATGGTTCACGTGCATGTTAATGATATTCACTTTTGCCAGTACTGCAATCTCAAATTATGCAGTTGAAAAACAGTCATTTTTGTTTTTTCCTGTTTAATCAGCGACCATGTGCTGATGTTTCAGCAGGAGATTTACAACACAAAACTGCTTACCTCTATATCCTTACATTTATATATAGTACAGTAAGAATATGTCAGTTTTGTGCTGAAAATAAAACACTACTTTTCTATGCTATTGTTGCTACACTCTGTACAAAGTTTGCTTTAGCTCTAGTATGGAATAATAACCAATTAGCAATATGATAATGGTTTACTAGAATAAATCAAAGCATGCCTAACGATACCTGAAAATTATGTTTATAGTGATACCATTATTTCTAGCACTGAGTGCTTTATAAAACTATAGGGGCAATTTACCAATGCTAGTGATCCATGAACTCATCTTGGAGTCAGGAAGGAATTTTTCCTCCTCTGAGGCAAATTGGAGAGGCTTCAAATGTTATTTTTTGCCTTCCTCTGAATCAACTAGCAGTTAGGCAAGTTAAAAGCTTGAACTTTATGAACGTGTGTTTTTTTTCAACCTACTGTAACTTACTACTTTACTATGCAGTGCAGTGTGCAAAGTGCAATTAAGAACGCCATGTTTTTTTTTTGCCAGAATAGTGTTTTTTACACAAACCCAGCGTAACTGCAACCTCAAGGGTCGAAATAATGCCTGTTTGAGATTCTTTTAAGACTGCTTGTCTATTCAGCAGCCTAGACTGGTATTATGGCAGTATTTCCAGGGTTCCCCTGCTTTAATAGTCATACTTGTGCCATTCAGCCAAACTGACTCAATGATTATGTAACGAACGTACCTGGTGGTCTAGGGGGGGGACGACAGGGACGCCTGTCGCCCCCTCGGCGGGGACGCCCGCCTCGACGGGGACGCCCGCCTCGACGAGCGGCTTCCGTTAGGCCGCAGGCACCGGCATCTGGGGTTTCTTAAAGGCGCAGGCGCGCTGACGTTGTGACGTCAGCGCGCAAGGGCGCGCAATTCAAAAACTATTTAAAGCCCATTAGGGCTGTGGGACTTTGCCCGTGATAGGATTTAGTTCCTGGTGCTTCTGAGCTTTGTGCTATATTCTGAACCTGTTTGATTCCTGTTTTTGACCCCTGCCTGGCTATTTGACTATTCTGACTTCTGGATTCTGACCCTTGCCTGATTATTGACTACCGCTTCTGATTAACCCTCTGATTGACTCCCTGGTTTGACCTTTGCCTGTCTGATAACGTTTGTTCTCTGCCTGCCTCGACCCGGCCTGATCTGACTACTCTTTTGCCTAACGCCTTGTACTGTGATCTTCTGTCCAAAGACTTTGCTTTACTGTCTGCCTATCTGCCTATCCAGAACCCTCATCTTGCACCTCTCGTTTAAGTCCAGGTGGCATCCAAGTAAGCCGAGGGCTCCTCCCGAGGCCCAAAGGCGGTCACACTACTGGTGAAGCACGAGCCGAGACCAGGGTGCCTGGTGTTTGTTCTGGTGTTGGGTGCCGACCGTGACAGATTAGATAGGAGTAATTGTGCATGCTGCAAATATGCAAAAAGTGCAGGGAACATGTTTAGGCGCAAATACCTTGAATGAAGGTCATAAATAAGCTCTCATAGGTTGTTTCCTATTGAGTTCTGCGCTGTATGGCTTTTGAGACATACCATTGTTAAGTCTTATGGTAGCGAAATCTGTTGCAAATGCTGTTTTTGGCCACAGTATATGGTGCTAAACAAGAATACTGTTTTTTTTGTCTCCTTATTAGACATCTGTGTGTTTGTTAGGTTGTTAAGCACTTGACAGAATTCCAATTATCTCTAGGCAATAGCTTTACATAAATGTGTATAACTGTGGTACCCAGCATTGCTCTTGATATTTGATGTTATACATATAAAATAAATAATAATAAAATCATATTTAAATAACAATGCAAAACAGTTGTACCTGTAATACAGAGTAGTTTTCAATAACATGTAATACTATTTCAAGTGCTTGTTAACTGTTTACATCGAAAATATTTGTAACTGTTTACTTAGGAAGGCTTACGATCCCTTACTCTTCAGTGAAGATGCTAAATAGTTAAAAAAACTGTTCATTTAACATGTCATTGCAATATATACAGTATCTATTAAAATAAATTGTACTTTCCCACCTTTTCTTCCCCCATTTATTTCCGCAGAGGTCACCTGAGTGCGCAGTAGCATCATTCACCAAAATCAGAAACTGCAATCTGGTCTCTGTTGCCTTTACTGTGTACGGGGCGTGGGTGGGCGGACAATGGGGAGCAGATGGGGCAATGTGGGCAGGTTGGGAGTTGCAGTGCACCAGGCCCACCGAAAAAATTTTTGCAGGTGGGACCAGCACACTGTAGTTACAGCACTAGAGGTGGACCTTGGTATACTGTGTTTATAGTTGTTCCTGTGTTAGCATGCAGTAAGAATTTAGCGATTGAGCATATTTCCCATGCAGTCCAAATTTTCAGGCGCTGTGCTATTTTATCTTGAATAAAGGCAAGGCACTCAATTCAATTTTTCATAAATTTTGTCTGGTAGGGATGGTTTTGGACTTTTTGGAACAGTGTTCTGAGGTCAGAACATGGGTGACCAATATCTGTGCCTGTTTGGGTAACATGTCAAAAGGTTTCCTTAAAAGAAAGGTCTGTAGGTCTAGTTGGACAACATCATGTGTAAGATGTTCTCTTAGAGACAGTACTCCCAGAACAAATGTTGCAAGGTTCACAGTGCATCACATCCCCTGCAGCATGTTGGTGATGTGGCAGGAAAAAGTTTACACAGTCTAGAGGGGTAAGGCACCAAAACATTAATATCTTGTATACGATCTCCTTTTGTTTAGTTCAAGTGATCCCGCTTTTGTAGTTTCCCCACATGCAAGACCAGTCCTCTATTGCAATTTTGGTCTCCCGCTTCTGCATATATAAATGCTTATAACCGGACGCAAAAGGGGCGATTATTAATTATTTTATATAATTTAGAGATCAAGCTGGGGTAGGGTCTTATAGCACCAGAGATTCAAACAGGATAGAAGCTTGTCTATGAATGTCTTTAAGAAATGGGTGCACAACGTGTCTGAAAGTACATATATCAGGGCAGTTTAGAGGCTGGGGTTTTGCCCTTTGCTTGCTTGCTAGAGTCAGGTCTATCATGTCATGGACTCTGAATAGCGAGATGTGTTCCCTTGGTTTACCTAATGGAGATAGGGGGTTACCCAATATGACTGTCACAGAAGAGCATAGTGAAGTAATTTTTTTGTTAGCTTTCTTCCAGATATCTAAGAAGCAAGAACAGTGGCTTTAAGCATAGCGATTTGGGGCAAAAGATTAGTAGATTGAGACTAAAACCATGCATTGGGATGATATGGAGCAAACTGTGCACATTCAATCTGTGCCCAGATCGCCTTAGATGACCAATGAGCATATTATTTATTGTTAACCGAACATCACACAAAGAAGGTAAAAGGCATTGAGTATCCAAGTGCTCTGGTTATAAAGTGGTTCAGGTCTAAAAACCAAACAACTGAAAATCTATAGACTTACCTGATGCCAAGTTTGACTGCAGAATCCAAAAGGGAGCAAAACAGCAACATGCAAATATTGTGTTTAGATCACCATAAACTTGCCAACTCTGCCACTCTAAGCTTGTTGGCCCTTGTATGGGGACTTCCTGACAGGCTACTTGATGAAAATATGATATCTATTGGACAGGTTTTGAAATCCCACCTGGCAAGCACTGTATGGCCAGTTTACCATTATAACAGTATAAATTGGGAATCTGGTATGGTGGATTACTGAATGTGCACCTGTTCTCCGTAAAGCATGGGTTAAAGGGCTGTGAATTTTAAAGACTGAACACTTTCATTTAACTAAGCCAAATGCGTTCTGAGGGCCTATTTTACTAAACAAAATGGACACTGAATGTATTTATAGGCTTTATGCTGCTTATATAAGTGGTAGATTATATCATAATGCTTGTCTTAAAATATTTTGTAAACTAAAATTTAAGACATGAAAGCATATGCACCATTTGGAACAGTCTCCTGTGTGATTTATGGATGTTGGAGATGAATAAAAAAGGCTTCATAAAACCTCATATTTCAATAAAACACAATACCCTAAGTAATGATGAAATCAAGTTAGCCTTTGAGAGAACATTTTTTAACTGTCTTTTTTTTAGTTCCAGACCAGACCTCAGATAGAGAAAATGATGAAAATACAATGGTAGAGGGTGGAATATAAATTTAATCCATCTGCTCTGCCATTAACAGAAGCACCAGGGATGTTATGCAGAGTATAACTTAGATTGTAAGCTTATCTGAACAAGGTTCTTAGGTCACCATGGATGTCTAAAGCTGCTGTTTTTTCTGTGCTTTAGCCAGGACATTAAACTATAATTTATTTTCTGTTTACTATCATAAACTTACTTTCTTGTTAGTATTATGAATGTATTGTAAAATTGTTCAGAGCTTTACACATCTAGAGTTGTAACTGAGATAAAAAGTACACATACATAATATTCAATATGTTTATGGGTCTCCAGAGACCAGTGCTTTCATTGTGAAGTAAATCAAGAAGAAAAACAGAACATTTATCCTGAGCTTGATGCAAAAAAAAGTAATATTCAAATGAGTCAAAGAAGTAAGAAAAAATGCAAAGAGCTAAAAGCACTTTACCCTGCATGCCAATATAGCTATGGTATCTGTTATCCAGAATGCTAGTGAACTGGGGATTTCCGGATAAGGGATATTTCTGTTATTTGGCTCACCATGCCTTAACTGTACTAAAAATCATCTAAGCATGAACTAAACCCAATGGGATTTATTTGAGTCCCCTAATGATTAATGAAGTTTATGTATGTATTATTTTTATAGTGCTACGAGTGTATGCAGCACTATTCAGAGTAAAAATACATTATTGGAACAAACAGGGGGTCAATACAATATTAGATACAAATAAATGCATGGTATGGTTACATTTAAGATAACGTGCTAATGTTAAACCCTCTTTTCCAACTCCCATAAGGGGCCTGCTGTAACAGTTAAGAAGCCACAGTAATTCTTTGCAAGTACATTAGGTATGACCCAAATTATGACTGGTCTATGAGATGATGCAGCCAAAGGCATTTATTTATTCAGGTATACTATTTTTTTTGGTAAAAAATGCTAATATATAATCACTCCTGTTTAAAGATATGAAATATATCCCTTTTGAGAAAAATTAACAAAACATTCATCAGGGGTTGTATTAACAACTATGGGCCAGATTTACTAAAGGGTGAAGTGCCATCGCTAGTGAAAAATTGCCAGAAATCCAAACCACGGGGACATTGCCAATTTACTAACAGGTGTGGAGGACAATTCGCTAGCGAAAGAGACCATCACTAGTGCAGCTTTGCATCCTTTTTCCAGGCACATTTCCGGTCAGGTGAATGAACATTACTCCGCAAATTCACAGAATTTTACAGAACATTACCTCTTTTGCCAGAGTTTCCTTCGCCACCTTAGACCTGGTGAACTGATAAGATGAAGCTACAACTTCCTCAATCTTATGTCAGTGACATCATATCCTGTATGCTGAAAAGTCATAAAAATTGTAACGAAAGTTGGCGTTTTTTCATATTTTAAAGCAAAATTTTCGTGTTAACATTTTTTTCCCAGCCATTTGAGGTGCATGCAATATTTGTTTTAGGGTGGGCTTATGTCTAGGGCATTAGAGGATCTCTTGTGTCTTTATTATGCTTCCTTGTACATTTATAATAATTGGCCACTTCAAGCATTTGCACCAACATCTCGTATTAAGAAGTCTATACAACCTATATTTACTGCCTTATTCAAACTGATTTAAGCGTGAGTACTAACGAAGTTTCGCTAGGCAGAAATGAACGTTAGCGAAAGTTCTCTATGAAACGCTTGCTTAAACATTGTGGAAATAACTATTGGAACATTGGAGGGTAAAGCACAGACTATCTGAGAAGGCCAGCACTATACCTGAAGGCCCATAAGAATTTTAAACGTTTGTAAGTACAGTACCCACCTAAAAATCACATTGGTTGGATAAAAGGTGATGGTAACAACTTTAAAGGTGAAGGTGTATCCCACTTTATAGAGTGTGTGACCACCCAGAAAAATACTACACTATATTAATCAATTGTCCCTTTTGTCTATCCTCAAGCTGTTTTGAGCGCTGGTCCATTGATATTCACACTACTTGATTGTTACATCCGAAGGTGAATGGATGCTGGGCACTGGCAGAGGAAGTGGACCACAGGACCCTACCCCCTCATTTTTTATATTTATTTATGTTTTACATTTATTCAGATGATTTTTGAATATGTTTGGAAAAGATGTGCCTCATTTATTTGAAATAGATTTTCTCTTATCCTAATCTAGCGCATGATTTTGAACACTAACGGACATATTTATCAAAGATTGAGCTGAGAATTTCTATGCATTTTTAATAAAAATCAGTTCAACTGGCATATCGATTCTTTTGCTTGGTTGATCAATTGAAAAAAAAAAATCATAATTTCTCATTGCTGGAGCCTCTAGTGATTCAGACCCCTAAAATAACGTTCAGTGTCAGTGGCCCGAATTTATCATCTTTACAGATTAGTTACAGAGATGCAGGTCTCAGAAAAGTGATTAGCACAGATAATGAGCTAATAATATAGCTAGTTAGCCCTTACAGTTATCCTCTTGACTCCCACAACTCCCCAGGGAATAAATACATATACTATATCATTGCCCTATACTTTTCACACAGTTTTTTTACTTTGCAATCAAAATGCTTCCCATTGTGAGAACGCCATGATAGCCATCACATTTCTCCTGGAGAGAGTTGGCACCTGTAATTTCCTCTGTTCACTGCTTACACATGCTTAACAGATGAATACCAGCAAAGTGAAATCAATGTCATATTTTATAATTTTGATATTTGTCTTGTTCAATATGTATTTGTATCATGTTCACAGGAAACAAACCCTTGACTGTGGTTATATATGTTATATGTTATATAAATGGAGATTTTAATTAATAGTCATATAACAAACACTATTTTAGTGTTTCTTAGCATTCAGTTCTTTGGTAGCAACTTTATGCATCCTGTATTGGTGAATGAATGCCTTGTATTTCTCCTGGACCATGCCCCTAAAGTTGGCCAGTGGCAGAATGGATTGACCATCTTGCAGTCCCATTGTATTGCATTCTGTGCAGCCAGTACTGATCCATTCTGCCAATACAACATATTAGGGGGTTATTTACTAAACTCTGAATGGAAAAATCTTGAAAAAAATTGTGATTTTTTTTTTAGTATAAGATCGGACTTATACATTTATTATACCCCAAGGATGGAAAGGTCTGAATCAGAAAATCCAGCATCTCAGACCTGTCAAGGTTGCCTATAAGTCAATGAGAGAAGTCCCAATGATTTTTTGATGTGTGCTGGGTTTCATGCAATACCCCAAAGTTTTTGGGCAAAAAGCATAAGAAATCAGTGAGTTTTCTGGTGAAAAATCTGAAAAACTCGTGAAAAAACAGATTATTTTTTTCCCCGCAAAGCAAATTTTCGGGAAAATTTAATAATAAATATGCAGAAAAAACCCTGTGTGGATTAGATCAGAGTTTGTCGCCGGAAATGTTGAGATAAATTCGGACATTGATAAATAACCCCCTTAGTGTGTCTATGTGGCACAGAGGAAGTGTTGGGATAAGTCACTGCTCCCTCCCATTCCCATTACTGTTCACCTTCTTGGAACTTCAGCCCAAATCATATTCTTTTTTAAATACAACCATATCTGTACAACCAGGTTTTACAGATGCCTGGGCCTTACCTTAGGCACATGGTATACAACTTTTATAAGTCATGGTAAGAATAAAACTTATTGCCAAATTATGCTACACTGTAAACTCTAAACATTATTTGATTACAATTTATGGAACCCCATACTGCATTGTAAGGGCACTTACAATGTAATAAATACTAATCTTCATTAATTTTTATTGTTCCTTATCAAGTTCTTGGCAGCTGTGTATTCATTTATAACTATTAGAGCTAATTACTTGGGCTTCACATTTAATGAAATCTGCTCTTTTCTTGAATTTCTAGCTTCAGTCTTAAAGGAGAACGAAACCTTAACTAAAGAAGTAGGGTAGAAATGTTGTACATTATGTTTTGGCCTTCTGTACCAGTCCAAGACAACCACAGCTCTTTCCCAGGAAAGATCTGTGCCTCCAAAGATTATATATATATATATACTATATATAATTACTCCCCATCTTCTTTTTGCTGATTCACTGCCCATTCTCTGTGCAGCTGCTGTCACTACTGATCTTAGGTAGCGACACACAATATACTGTACACACAAAATATATAAATGTCACAACATAAGATTGATTAGTAATTAATACAGAAAATTACAACATGGCAGCACAGAAACCAGTGCAACTAGCATCAGAATTTAATAATTATCCTTGTAGCATCAGCTTATACTGTATTACAGGCTGACCTTATTTTCTGCTTGATAATTTTGGATGTCCCCTAAGCATAGCTTATCAACAGCTGCTCAGAGCCCACTGCAACACTTTCCAAGATGGTGACCCCCTGTGACAAGTTTGAAATCATCATTTCTGCTATTGAGAAGCTGAAACTTTAGGTACAATAAGTTAAACATATAAAATACAGCATTTTTAGCCATATTAATTTTTTTAGCTTTAGTCCTCCTTTAAAAACAATTAAACATATTTTCCAAACTAATTTCTACATATACAGTGTTAAAAAACTGCTATGCAAAGAATAGTATAAAAATCAAGTATAGTGATGTAGCTTCTATCTTAATTCAAATGGTTTACATTTGCTACAGATGATAGTTCTGCCTGCCTCAGATTCCTGTACATTGTCCCCAAGTGGCACCAATAAAGCTTGCCCTTTAAGAAAACCCAAGATGTGCACATGGTACCATCATAAGGCCTCATTAGCAAGGAAGTGACCTTTGATGGGTGACTATAAAGCAAAGGCCTGTGCTCGATTAGCACTGCAATTTGTTCATTATATTTTGACAAGAACCTGGAAGTGTCAGAGACAATTCAGTTATCAAAAGGTCAAGACTTAAACCACCAAAAAGAAAACACATCTGTCTTGAAAATTTAGCACCATGGCTAATAAACAGTCTATTATACAGGATCTCATTTGCTTCTGGTTATCATCATACACTGGTAGGTCTGTAAGATACTGGGCTAATTTGTCTTTTGCTGAACCTAAATCAGATGTGATAAATGATTTTCTGTTTTTACCAAAAATTAAAGAAATGGTTGCTGACAGCATATTGTCTGAAATTAACTTTTAGTAGAGGTGGGGAAATTTTTCTCTTTCTCTAATAATCAGCCAAATTCTAAGAAATAATTAGATTATCTGTTGCTGGATCCATATGCTTGCAAAGAAAGTAGATTTTATCACATAAATGTAAGTTTAACATTGTCATTTCTGATGATTTTTTTTTGCATGGAACAGCTTTTTGCATTTTAAATGTAAAATGTTTTTCAGGACTTTTTCTTCATAAACATCTCCATCTAGCGCAGGGATCCCCAACCTTTTGAACCTGTGAGCAACATTCAGAAGTAAAAGGAGTTGGGGAGCAACACAAGCATGAAAAATGTTCTTGGGATGCCAAATAAGTGCTATGATTGGCCATTTGGAAGCTCCTATATGGATTGTCAACCTAAATTGAGTCTCTGTTTGGCAAAACACTTGGCTTTTATACAACCAAAACTTGCCCCCAAGCCTGGAATTCAAAAATAAGCACCTGCTTTGAAGCCACTGGGAGCAACATCCAAGGGGTTGGAGAGCAACATGTTGCTTACGAGCTACTGGTTGGGGATCACTGATCTAGCGGGTCAATTTCACATGGTCTAAGAAACTTTTTTTTTCTACTGCATTCCCAACTGTGCATACATACAGAATAATACTGATACAGTTTTGTATGTCTAATCTAAAGTATTTTTCATTTTCTACAGTCAGACGTTTACACCCCAACTGTTGTAAAACTAAAGCTTCTTAGGGCTCATTTTTGATTTTTAGAAACAGCCTTAGGTACGAAAATCTTCTAAAACATAATCTTCTTAAAGTCTTCTAAAAAAACCAAACATGCAGCATGTGCTCCCACTCACACATATATTTGCTAGCTTTGTGGTCCAATTTGTCAGTTGCGTCTATACATGGTAACATAGTAAGTTAGATCAATCAATTAATGCAAAAAAAAACCCAGAAAATAACCTTTTTTTATATCTATCATAATTTTTTCTTTGTATACTATTTATAATTCTGTCATAAAAGTATTTGCCAGATGATATATTACCTTTCTTACCCCCATGTTCCTCTTTGAGGGGGCTGCCATATTTGTGCAGCAGTAGTCCGTTAGCATTAGAAACATTAACTGACAGGTTGAGAAGGGACAGTCAGGTTGGCAAAACAGTCAGGTTAAGGAACTTCAAGTAGCAATTACTTACAAAAGCAGAACTATTAGCGATAAACGATCAACATGACCTATACGTAACTTTTAATGTAGATTCATATTTTAAAAATAAAGTTTTTAGCGTCAGTATCACTTCAAGCTTCTCTAATTTGCCTCTTGAGTAGGGAAAAATTAATTCCTGACTTGAAAATGGCCCAGTTCCTGGATCAACATGTATCAAGAGCTATTTTCAATAACCCTGTATTCCTTCACTTGCTAAAAAGCCATCCAACCCCTTCTTAAAGCTAATATATCAGTCTGTATGACGTCGGTGAACACCGGGATCCACAGGGTCCACCTGAGCATCTGAAGGTAAACATCACTGTGCAAGGTTCCCGATAACGTGAACGGGTCCGCATTTAGAATGACGCTGGCGCTTGATGCCGAGTGTCATGATGTCACCAGATGCGCCGAATTTGAATCTTTGGCGCCAAATGTCCTTTAAAACGCCAATCTTCCATTTTGATGGTGCCCAAGCTGGTTTCAGTTCTCTGTTCCTGCCGAAGCATTTTTATTCTGATTTGGATTTCTGGTTTTGACCTCTGCCTGGCTTAGTTTCTTGCCGCCTGCCTTGACCCCTTTGCCTGATTGTGGCTTTGTCTTCTCTAAATCCCTTCCAGTACCTCGTTTACGGACCTGAGTCTAGTTACGCACTTGTTGCCTTGTTGGTTTCCACAGCAGAAAGCCCGGGGCCCCAAAAGGGCGTCGGTGAACACCGCGATTCACAGGGTCCACCTGTGCGTCTGAAGGTAACCATCACTGTGCAAGGTTCCGATAACGTGAATGTTACAGTACCACTAACAACCACGCTCTGTACCCAATCCTATAATATCTAATTTGGCACAGAAACAGCAAGCCACAGCAATATAACACTTGCCTTAACCAGGGGGTAAATACATGTATCACTTTGCTTGTTTCTTACACCGGTTGACTCACATGGAAATGTACACTCAAGTCCTGCATGTATATCAATCTCCTCCTGTACAAAATTCACTACATAACAGATCTTTGAGCTTTCAGTATCTGTCGCAAATTTTGCACCTGATTGTGGCCACAATTACCTTGAATTTTTTATTCAGGTAACAACTATTATGAATTTTGACAATGTTATACATGTTGTACTCATTTAGTAAATGAAGCCTCTGATATGCCGGTCAAATCATTATAGGAATGCTGTGATAATACTTGAGATGGCCTATTGCTGTTCAATATAGCAACACCATCAGACCTCCATGACTGATACCGATGATGCTGACAAGCAATGTGGCAGTATAGCAGCTTCCATTAAAACTATTAATCATTATACCAAAGCACATCAGGTTTTTAAACCACAGCAGCCACCCATGTTTTTAACAATTAAATGGGACTGCAACCTTTTTCCCTTTCTGTTGGTGTCACAGCATTGGAGCTTTGCATTGGATTGGCGTGCACCTATACTCCTGGTTCCTTCCTTGGTGATACATAAAAGCAACAAAGTGGGTGGGTGGGTCTGTGCCAGTTTCCTTTATTCTATAGGCAACATTCATAACTAAAACTGTAGCAGGACTACAGCTTCTTCTAGTCGGGGATACAGAAGGTTATAAGTTATCTTTACATAGCAATGTATAATGCCTTCCTTCTAAAATGTCTGTTATCACTACACCATGCCTACCCTCACCTCTGCTCTGCTTACTGCAGGAAAGATGCAGGTAAATCATAATGATATTCTGCTGAGGTGCTTTTTATTTAATGATAAAGTAAACTAAAATCAATCAGTAAACTAAAATCAATCACACGTGACTGAACAATATAATTCAATATCCACCAGACCTTGACTTAGCTTGCAGTCAGATGTGTGTTCAGACTACATTCTATGATGAACTGAGTAACAGACTATCAGACCAAAGTTGCAGCGTCCAGCTTTGTTTAGATCCCACCAACAGTCAAGTCAGCAGATTGAAGTACACATTATCAAATCCAGAATGTCGATCTACTTCCAGACACTGGATCAAAATCACCAGTGCAGCAGGAAGCTTTCATTTTCTGTGAGGAATCCAGTGAAGCTGCTTTTTGTTGTAGGTGTCAGTACCACTTTTATTTCTAAATGCCTTTAATACATCTGCATAACCTATCATCCAAGATGGTGCCATTATCAGCCTGATATTATGGTTTCTCAAGGATCATTATTTACAGTTCAGTTAGAAATCACAGTGCCTGATCTTTTTTGAGCAGCAGAGCAATAGCATTGCCTAGTGATTAATGGAGGCAGTACACGGGAAACTGCTTACAACTGATTCCCTCAACATCTGCTGATTGCTAATATACATTTACAACAGAACTACCAAATAGTATATTTGGATCAAATCTGCCCTGTTTGAAGTAGTTTTTTTTTCTAATTTTCAAAATATGGAGCAAATGAAACCATACCCCATTGGGCAGAGAATGCTTCTCCACATTTGGTAGCTAACTGTATTTAACAACTTTTTATGGCTTGATATTCTGTGTGGGTAAAGGCATCTGTGTACAGAAGCATCTATTTCTATTTTTTTTTTCTTCTGTTCTAACTTGTCGAATGGAAATACAAACACACGACAGAAAAAGTCTAATGTTCTTTTGGTCACCAGTGGCAGCCCACATTGCATTCTTGTGCTTAATAAATTGGTATGCAGAAGATTTATGCAGATAAGGGACCTGCCTAGGGTGCAACAATAGGGAGTGCTGGTCAGGTACCTATTAAAGTATCTTCTGCCTACTCCTAGTCCGAGTTCACTGCCCTTTCTCGCTCCCCCCCGGGGGGGAGGGCGATTGGGTTGCCTAGGGCACCTGGCCCCGTATTCACTAGTTCATCGGGGTATGCTAATATAATAATAAGACTAGTCTATCCCCATTTTGTGTGTTCATTCAAAAGTCCACATTAGGGGGCCCATTTACTTAGCTCGAGTGAAGGAATAGAAGAAAAAAAACTTTGAGTTTCGAATGTTTTTTTTGGCTACTTCGACCATCGAATGGGCTACTTGGCCATCGAATGGGCTACTTCGACCTTCGACTACGACTTTGAATCGAATGATTCAAACTAAAAATCATTCAACTATTCGATCATTCGACCATTCGAACACACTGAGACAAAAACTGGTACACCCAAAGGATCAGACACCAAAAGAAAAACAAAGCAATGTGGTATACGGAGTCCAGTGTATCGAGAAGTGCCCTGATCTATACATTGGGGAGACAAAACAACTGCTCTCCAAGCGAATGACTCAGCACAGGAGGTAGAACTCTACAGGGCAAAACTCAGCTGTCTTTCTACACTTAAAAGACAAGGGACACTCCTTTGAAGATAGCAAGGTCCAAATCTTGGATAAAGAAGACCGCTGGTTTGAACGAGGGGTGAAAGAGGTGATTCATGTCAAGGTGGAGAAACCATCTCTGAACAGAGGCGGGGGCCTTCGACACCACCTGTCTGCTACATACAATGCTGTTCTAACATCTGTACCCCGGCGGATCCAGAACACTTCACACATCCATTCATGCAACTCTCATAAATAACACCTGTTTCTAGGAGTTGCATGACACATTGGATAATCCTATCACAACTACACAGAATCAACACCTCTGTGAATTTCTTCAGATGTCACCTCTTTGAAGAGATACAATGTGCCATTGTAAATGGATTAGTGGAAGAGTTTATATGCCTAAAACTTCCCACACCAGTCAGTTGAACTGAAGAAGCTGCTCGGTTGAGTAGTGAAATGTCTTCATTGATTACTCAGCAAGTCCAGTTGTTTTTAGATTGACCTATACTAGATATACCATGACCTGGATGAATGAAAATCTTCATAGTCAAACTGCTCACCAAGCGAATGGCTCAGCATAGGAGGGCGAACTATACAGGGCAAAACTCAGCTGTCTTTCTACACCTAAAAGACAAGGGACACTCCTTTGAAGATAGCAAGGTCCAAATATTGGATAAAGAAGACCGCTGGTTTGAACGAGGCGTGAAAAAGGCGATTTATCTCAAGGTGGAGAAACCATCCCTGAACAGAGGCCGGGGCCTTCGACACCACCTGTCTGCTACATACAATGCTGTTCGGACATCTGTACCCCGGCGGTTTCAGAACACTTCACACATCCATTCATGCAACTCTAACAAGTAACACCTCTTTCTAGGAGTTGCATGACACATTGGATAATCCTATCACAGTAACTACACAGAATCTACACCTCTAATTTCTTCAGATGTCGCCTCTTTGAAGAGTTACAATATGCCATTGTGATTGGATTAGTGGAAGAGTTTATATGCCAAGAACTTCCCACACCAGTCAGTTGAACCGAAGAAGCTGCTCGGATGAGTAGTGAAATGTCTTCATTGATTACTCAGCAAGTCCAGTTGTTTTTAGATTTACCTATACTAGATACAGTTTTAAGAACAATCTTATATTTTTGTTTCCTAGGGGTTCAGATTGGATCAACCACCTAGATTTAATCAGGGGAGTATGTGGGTTGTTCTCTCTAACACAACTCAATGAGATATTTGTATTTTCTGCCCTCTAATGTCTTGCAGGCTGTGTGGACTAAAAGAATTTTTGAACATACACATTTAAAGTTAAGAGAGAAGAGGGTGGATCTGAGCATATACAGAATTATGTAAGGGTATAAAATATTGTGTGCTTACAAATTGTTGTGCAAACTAGTAATTTGTATGAATTCTAGAATGCTAGCCACAAAATAGACTAGAAAGGCTTATTGTATTACACTGTGGAAAATGTTTGCCTTTTTCAAATTATATAATAAAAAGGGACTGTCGAGGAAGTTGAATAAAATAATGTTATGATGATGATTTTTCAGTGTTTGTGTTTGATTTGAGATTATTTTTAGTTCTATAAAGATTATACAAAATAACTATTATATAATAAAGCCTTTAATTGGTCAAATTAGTTGAAAACCTGAACAATATACTATAATGTTCTTCTATAAAATTTATTTTTTAATGAAAATAGATTGGAAAGCTTTCCCGCGTGTGTTTATTTAATCCAGATGCCATTGCAAAGAAAAAAAAAATATGTTGCTCACCCAACACAACAATACAATGAAATTTCCATTTCACACTGGTGTGAGGAATGATGAAATTAATTAAATCACATGTTTGTGAGGCACTGTACATTTTCTATTATAACTGACAGGATGGCTCCATTTACAGGTCAAGTTATTTAAGTGCTTATTGTGTCATATCCCCGAGGGAAATTTTAAAAGGAGACTTTGGCATTTTGAAACAGTAAGTGCTCCAGAAATAATATATATAATTGTATATCTAATTACTGTATATCAGGAGAGAAAAAGTATTTATTCAAATACCTCCGCCACCATTTTCCAACCTTTTTACTTGCAGGGGGTTATATATGTCTGAATGCCAAAAACTCAAAAAAATCTGTTTTTGTTTTAAACTACAAAATCTGAATTTTTAGTGGGAAAAAAAACTCACATTTTTCTGAATTTATTAAACCCAGGAGCTGCAAAAAGTCAAAATCTCAAAATCTGGCATTTCAGACCTGCCAAGGTTGTATACAGTATAAGTCAATTATGGGAGAGTTCCCTATCCTATTTTGAAGTTTCTGTTATCTGCGCTGAAATTAGCCCGAAAATCAGACTATTTCGGTCATTTAGAGAAAAAATCCGAAAAAATCAAGTGATTTGGGAAAACTCAACAACTTTATGATTTTGGGTTTTCGTTAGATTTTATCGAGTTTGTTCCCGATCTGATTAATTTGTGCTTTTTAATAATAAATAAGGTCCAATCGTGGTTTCTAGTTTGGTCAAACTCTTTCAATTTTGATAAATATGCCCCTTAAAATAAGTAATATGTAAGCATAGAGATTAATTTGCACAACAGGGTCGATACTTTAAAATTTAAAAAGCAAAACGCTATTCAATTTACAATATAGAGATTATGGAACAAAACTTTCATCCCAGAAAAGTTGTTAGTACTTAAGTACCATTAGCATGAAGGAAGGAGGATGGCTTTGGAGTAGAGGACAAAGTGACAAAATCATATGCAGGATTTGAAGAGGAGCTGGTGAATGACAACAGGGCTTAAGAGGGTCAGAGATCCGTACAAGTTAGGGAACTGTGGATGTGGGAAAATAACATACAGATCATGTCCATGCATCATTCCAGAAGAACTGTGGGTCTGGGGAAGGGGTAAAGCAAATAAGTTTTTAAGGATTTGTGTTGTATTATTTGTATCAATTTTATTTTTAGGACCAAACTGAATATGGAGAAAGCTCGAGTTCCACAAATATAATGTTTTATTTTTGGGTCTCTTCTTTTTAATTTTCTGAATTTATTGTTGTATTAATTATTCTTTATTTATATAGCGTTAACATATTCGACTGTGCTTTACAGATAAAGCACTACTCCAGTTGATACAGTCTTTTTTTTACCTGTCACAAAATGCACAGTGCAGCCATTCCCCTGGGCAGAAGTGCTCCATGGATAAGCACTAAGGGGTGTGCAACTTAGTGCCACATTATTTCTGCCCAAAGGAATAGTAAATGACCCTTAAAATGTTGGTTGCTGGCATTAGTGAGCTTTATAGTAAACTGGAGAGCTGTGGAGCTAACACATAGACATAAATAAGATAAAAGTGAAGGCAAATTGCAAAATGACTTCCAACTACTTTCAACTAACTAATGTTGATGACATGTTAGGATACTTGCAAGTGGTTTATTGGACTTTGCTGATTTCTTTAAAGACAAAGTAGAGTCCATCCGCAATCAGATCCCTACCTCTACTAATGTAAACCAGTTCCTCCTTCCTAAGCCCCCTTCTGCATGTCTTAATTCCTTCCCTCCGGTAACAATGTCTGAAGTCTCCAAGCTTCTTTTGTCCTCCCCGCTCACAACTTGCCCCCTTGACCCTATGCCTTCTTCTCTGCTCAAACACTGTGTTGCAGAGCTTACCCCATTACTCACTCACATCCTTAATTCTTCTCTAGCTTCTGGAACCTTCCCTTCTCCTTTCAAAGGCCTGTGTAAAGCCTATTCTTAAAAAGGCCACACTTGACCCAGTCTGTCTATCAAATTACCGTCCTGTCTCCCTTTTACCACTTGCCTCGAAACTCCTAGAGCGTATTGTGTTCTCCCGTATTACTAACTTTCTACACACCCATGATCTGTTGGACCCTCTGCAATCTGGTTTCCGGCCTGGTCACTCTACTGAGACTGCTTTGTGCAGAGTTACAAATGATCTTCAGGTTGCCAAAGCCAAAGGTCACTTCTCCAATCTTCTCCTCCTTGACCTATCATCTTCATTTGATACAGTTGATCACTCTCTCCTGATGCAGATTCTCTATTCGCTTGGCATCTGTAACCAGGCTGCATCTTGGCTCTCTTCTTACCTTTCTAACCGATCATTCACTGTCTCCTATGATAACAAAACCTCATCTCCAGTTCCACTTAATGTGGGGGTGCCGCAAGGCTCTGTACTTGGTCCGCTGTTGTTCTCCCTGTACACTCTGTCTTTGGGAGATCTCATTCATTCATTCATTTGGCTTTAATTATCATCTGTATGCTGATGATACCCAAATATATTTATCCACCCCTTCATTAACAGCTGAAACAGAGGCTCAGATCTCAAACTGCCTCCTGGCTATCTCAAATTGGATGAACCAGCGCCACCTCAAACTCAACCTAACAAAAACTGAACTTATCATCTTTCCACCTAAGCCTGGTCCTACTCCCCTATTTACTATCTCTATTGATGGCATGCTCATTAATCCTGTCAACTCAGTTCGCTGTCTGGGGGTAATCTTTGACTCCTCTCTCTCCTTCTCTGATCATATTAACACCACTGTCAAAACCTGTCACTTTTTCTTACGCAATATTGCCAAAATCCGTCCCTTCCTTTCACCTGATACATCCAAGACGCTCATGCATGCTCTCATCCTATCCCGACTAGATTACTGTAACCTTCTACTAACTGGCCTCCCTAACTCCCATCTCTCCACTCTACAGTCTGTATTAAACACTGCTGCAAGAATTATCCTCCTCTCATCCAAAAGGATACAGGCCCCTCCGCTGCTGAAGTCCTTATCATGGCTTCCTATAAAACAAAGAATAACTTATAAACTCCTCCTCATAACCTTCAAAGCCCTTCATTCCTCTGCACCTAACTACATCTCATCTCTTGTTTCTCTATATGTTCCTGCTGAAACCTCCGCTCCTCTCAGAGCAACCGCTTGGTTGTACCCCCCACTACTACTGCTATTTCCCGTATCAAACCCTTCTCTCTTGCGACTCCTTACATTTAGAATGCCATTCCTGAATCTCTCAGGAGAGAATCCTCCTTCAATGTTTTTAAAACAAAACTCAAAGACTACCTCTGGGAGCACCTGGATAATACCTGAATTGGGAACTGGCACTTATATAACAGTGTAACAAACTGTAACCCACAGCACCTTAATACCCCTCTGAATTGTGTCTGTATGTTACCCTCCCATTTAGACTGTAAACCCTACAGGGTAGGGTCCTCTAGCCTTTTGTTTCCTTGACACTGAGCACTTAATCTGCATTGTAATTATATTTTATATTTATGTGAATTGTATTTTATAATGCACTTATTGTTACTTTTTATTCTGACCCCTTGTTTGTTACTACTAATTTATTGTTTTGTTGTACAGTGCTTTGCCCTCAAGGAGAGCTATACAAATAAAAAAAATATACATACATACTTTGTAACTTTACGTCCTCATTATGTGTTACACTAATGAGGTTAGTGAACTCATTTTATATAATGTAGGAAGGTGTTTGGACATTTATGACCAAGCTCTGCAAATTGAATCAAGAGAGATTAGGACAGAGATGTATTTTTACCACTAGAAGTAATATGATATAGTTGTATCCTAAAGTTGCCAGGTTGAATAACTTACTGAGAGGATGGTGAAAGTAGGGATAAATGACAAGTGTCGGTTGTAACTAGCAGAAATACAGGTTGTTTGTGTGTGTGTAACAGTGTTAACATCTAACTCAACAAGACATTTTAGAAAATAAAAAAAAGGAACGTGCTGCATTATTCAGCAACTCTTTATGATTCAAACGATTATAAAAGTGATAGCAAATAACAGTTTTATTATATTAAAGCCTATTCTGTATTTAATTACTCGTCTCTTTTATGAGCTCGCTTCTAAAAAAAATGCTTCAACAAGCTTTTTATGTGGGAAATAATTAATTGTGTTTCCCAACAATCAAATCCAAAATAGGCTGCAATGCACTTAGATGCATCTGCTTATTCCTGCTCAAGTATATCTGTGATTTAAATCTCTGTTATAAATAGTTTGATTCTCTATTTTAAGCTTTAACAAAAAACATTTGACTCTTTTATGACAAATAGGAATAGGCTATACATTAATGGATGTTATGTACTCTCTGGATTTCAGAAATTCGGAAACAGCTGTTGTTGATTCACAATACAGGTAAAGGATCTGTTATCTGGAAACCCGTTACGTGAAGACCATCTCCCATAGACTTTATTTTAATCAAATAATTTAGATTTTTTTTTTTTAAGATTTCCTTTTTCTCTGTAATAATAAAACAATACCTTGTACTAACTAAGATAATATTAATCCTTATTGGACGAAAACAATCCTGCTGTGTTTATTTCATATTGAAATGATTTTTACGTAGACTTAAATTATAGAGATCCAAATTACAGAAAGATCCTTTATTTGGAAAACCCTAGGTCCTGAGCATTCTGGATAACAGGTCCTATGCAGGTATATATATTCATTCATCTGTATATATATTCAAACTGCATTTCTTTGTGTGTGAGATTGAGTGGATGCTGCATATAATGATCATATAGTGAGAATAAGGAGTGCATTCTGTACTTTGATATGATCCGTGTTCTGTCTGTGAATAAGAGTAAATAGACCTGTAAATTCTATGTGTGATATCCATTCCGCATGCATACAGAATTAACAATCAAAAACAGGTTGTGTTCCTCTAAAACTTCAGATATTCTGATGGACACATGTCATCTGAGACACCTCAGGTAAACACATTTGACTTCTTATATCTATTTATAGCCAAGGGCCCCACTACAACCAGCATTGGCTGAAACATGATACAGGTATGGGACCTGTTATCCAGAATGCTTGGGACCCAGGGTTTTGTTGATAACGGATCTTTCCATAATTTGGATCTTCATACCTTAACTCTACTAGAAAATCATAAAACATTACATAAACCCAATAGCAGGCTTTGCTTCCAATAAGGATTAATAATATCTTAGTTAGGATCAAGTACAAGCTACTTTTTATTATTACAGAGACAAATAAAAAATTTGGATTATTTGGCTAAAATGGAGTGTATGGGAGATGGACTTTCCGTAAGCTTGAAATCTGTGGTGGGCAAATTATTTGAAGGCTTGTTAAGGGATCACATTCAAAATTTTGTCCTAATGAATGGCATTATGAGCAACAATCAGCATGGCTTTATGAAGGATAGGTCATGTCAGACGAATTTGATTGCATTTTATGATGTGGTAAGTAAGATTCTGGACAGTGGGGGGGCAGTAGATGTGATCTATTTGGATTTTGCCAAAGCGTTTGATACTGTGCCCCACAAACAACTGCTTTCTAAACTAAGGTCTGTTGGGCTTAATGAAGTCGTTTGCACGTAGATAGGAAACTGGCTACAGGATCGGGTACAGAGGGTGGTTGTTAATGGGACATTCTCTACTTGGAGTAAGGTTCTTAGTGGGGTCCCCCAGGGCTCAGTATTGGGTCCACTTTTATTTAACTTGTTCATTAATGACTTAGGGGAGGGTGTTGTAAGTAATGTATCAGTGTTTGCAGATGACACAAAATTATCCAGCCCAATTAATTCCATCCAGGATGTGGCATCCTTGCAACATGATCTTGACAAACTGGCAATCTGGGCAGCTAAGTGGCAAATGAGATTCAATGTTGATAAATGTAAAGTCATGCACCTGGGATGTAAAAATATCCAGCCACTTATACCCTTAATGGGACTGCACTAGGCAAATCTATTATGGAAAAGGACCTTGGAGTCCTTGTAGATGATAAACTTGGCTGTAGCAAGCAATGCCAGTCAGCAGCATCAAGGGCAAATAAGGTCTTGAGCTGTATTAAAAGGGGCATAGAGTCAAGGGAGGAGGGGGTCATTCTTCCACTGTATAGAGCACTTGTAAGGCCCCATCTAGAATATGCCGTACAGTTTTGGTCTCCATCACTCAAACAGGACACTATTGTATTAGAGAGGGTACAGAGAAGGGCAACTAAGCTGGTAAAAGGTATTGACAATCTTAGCTATGAGGAAAGACTGGCCAAATTGGGGATGTTAACGCTGGAGAAGAGGCGCTTAAGGGGTGATATGATGACTATGTATAAATATATAAGGGGATTATTTAATAATCTCTCTAATGCTTTATTTACCAGTAGGTCCTTCCAGCTGACACGAGGTCACCCATTCCGATTAGAAGAAAAGAGGTTCCTCCTAAATATTCGGAAGGGGTTTTTTACAGTGAGAGCTGTGAAGATGTGGAATTCTCTCCCTGAATCAGTTGTACAGGCTGATACATTAGATAGCTTTAAGAAGGGGTTGGATGGCTTTTTAGTATTAAGGGAATACAGGGTTATGGGAAATAGCTCATAGTCCAAGTTGATCCAGGAAGTAGTCTGATTGCCATTTTGGAGTCAGGAAGGAATTTTTCCCCCTCTAAGGCAAATTGGAGAGGCTTCAGATGGGTTTTTTGCCTTCCTCTGGAACAACTGACAGATAGGTAGTTAATTAAAAAAAAAAAAAGGTTGAACTCGATGGACATGTGTCTTTTTTCAACCTTACTTACTATGTTATTTACTATGTTACTATGTAATTCTGAGCTTTTTGGACAACAGGTTTCCGGATAACGGATCCCATACCTGTATTTGATGGTACACTGATTTTTTAAGTAGCAGCAGTCATTTTTAGGCATTGACCTCTTAATCCCCAGCTGCTGAACCTGGCACTAATGTAGCAAGCATCTATAGTGCATTAGATACGATAGGTGACCTAGCATAATTAAAGGTCATCAGAAAACATGTTTTTTTTTCAAAACACATCAGTTAATAGTGCTACTCCAGCAGACTTCTGCGCTGAAATCCATTTCTCAAAAGAGCAAACAGATTTTTTATATTCAATTTTTAAATCTGACATGGGGCTAGACATTTTGTCAATTTCCCAGCTGCCCCTGGTCATGTGACTTGTGCCTGCACTTTAGGAGAGAAATGCTGGCAGGCTGCTTTTTTTCCTTCTTAATGTAACTGAATGTGTCTCAGTGGGACATGGGTTTTTACTATTGAGTGTTGTTCTTAGATCTACCAGGAGCTGTTATCTGGTTACCTTCCCATTGTTCTTTTGTTTGGCTGCTGGGGGGGAAAGGGAGGGGGTGATATCACTCCAACTTGCAGTACAGCAGTAAAGAGTGATTGAAGTTTATCAGAGCACAAGTCACATGACTTGGGGCAGCTGGGAAATTTACAATATGTCTAGCCCGATGTCAGATTTCAAAATTGAATATAAAAAAATCTGTTTGCTCTTTTGAGAAATGGATTTCAGTGCAGAATTCTGCTGGAGCAGCACTATTAACTGATTCATTTTGAAAAAAAAAATGTTTTCCCATGACAGTATCCCTTTAAGATTCATTATGTTACTGTTCTGCAATGTTTGAATAAATCATAAAATATAAGAGTCGCTTTTCTGATTACAAATGCTGCAAAAGGTTAACTTCTAGTGGCCAAATTATATGCACCTATAATGCAGACCTATGAAGCATACCTTCTCTCTATGAAGCATACCTTCCCAAAACCTTGTGGATTCTTACATGTCCTTTTCTGCAACTGTAACTGCTTTGATATGCTATTGTTCATGATACCAAGATCATTTATTTTACCATCAAAAATCAAAGTATACCTAACATGTATTCATTTTTTTTTCTTTTTTTTTTCAAATCAGAATATGCTGCAAGAATGTGTCTGCACTGTGCGTCTGAATATTATAAAGATGCGCATCTGGAACAATAACAAAGCCATCTGGCCACTGGGAAAAATACGACAAACCTTTTGCTAGCTTACACATAAGGAACCATAACATCAATCATAGCCTATATTCTCAAAGTTTGCTTTCGGGACTTCTTTGTAGTTCTGGGTTCATGCAAGCAAATGTGGTAGTTGGTGCTGTCAAGTATCATGTATTTAACATGCCAGTGATGCATTGAAATCTGCCCACCATGTTTTCAAAGTTCCTACTAGGCAGAGGTTTAATTGCTGTAGAAGGGATCTGAAAATGTCAAAACTTGCTGTCTCTCTGCTCTGTTCATTCCCCAAACTAGAACCTAAAGAGCAGCAGCAAACTTGATGACAATGTCCAGACTGAGATAATCATGCAATGTGTGACCAGTTTTAATTTGAAGTGATGACTGTCTCATAAAACAAGCCTTAACACCATTTCTAGGGGCTCTTAGGGTAAGTTCACACCGGGAGACGAAGCACCTCGATTGCCATGCCGCTGGCAATTTTTCATTCTTGCAGGTGGCAGGCAGGAGAAAGCAGTTCAGGGAGATTAGTCGCACCAAAGAAGAGGAAGTTAGTTGCCGGACAACTAAATCTCCCTGAATCTCCCAGTGTGACCTTACCCTTACATTTAAATTAATATGCATAGTGTCTGATACATGTCAGTGGAGTAGGTACCCTCTGTTGTCTAACCCATCTGCTTTACAAAAGACCCATTTCTCTGTCTCTCCATTCACAGGCAAGTATTTATAACACATATTTTATTAACTGTAGTTTCACTTAATTGCACTAATTGAGGAATTCTAGTTGAATCCCTAGCCACTTGCAGATGTTAGCAGCAGCGCTCCTATGCTACATATTTCTACATAACCTTGAAAAGAATCTGTATCGCAGAGGCATTTCCCTTCACATTCACCCAAAGCAAACATCTAATTAAGTATTAGCAACAAACTGTGGTGGAATAAAATATCTTATGAGCAATAAAAATGATCTTTCCACAGATGTTTAGTCCCGATCCAGACATAATCTGGTGCCAGCAGTTTTTGTGTCACATGAAGTCTAAATTCAGAAGAATAAGTGATGATGTGTTTCCTAATTTAAGGTATTAAACAGCAGGTCTGTACTTTTTTGCAGCCATATGTAATCGCTTGTAATTTAATAAAAAGGATTGCCTTTCAAGGAAAATTGTAAATATTGCATGAATGCAGTTTTAACACTATAAGGAATTATATATAGATATTACCAACATAATTGACCACATAATGCATGAAGGACAGAGTGTCTATGTATAGACAGAAGTTCTATCCATAGCCCATCAAAGGTGCACAAATAGCAAGTATTACACAAGGTTATGCCTTGGTAGTTGCACAAAGGTCCTACATGAATTAGCCACTCAGCTAGTAGCAAAGTGTGTAATAAGAGTGGTATTAAGGGTTGTTGTTAGAGACTGGTAAAGCATTGTGTGAGCTGAGTACCTTTAAAAAATGTTCTTAATGCCTCTGCACCAATATATTGTAAGCAAACCACCTGGATTACTTGGTTCACAAATAAATGCAGAACTTGCCCTTATTTGTTTTCCTTCCCAAAAGTAGGCCTCTTCTATATTCTTTAAACTCAATGATTTCTATTAACACAAAGTTAAAGAAAAAGAAAGTTTTATACTTAAAGTTTTCCCTGCCTGTATTACTTTATCACACTTTTTTCTTGATTCTTTCCCTTCGTAACAAACTTCTTTCAGATCAACATGAGATCCACAATTTAAATGGCTACTTAGCAATTAGTGTTAACAAGTACTATAGTTTGCCTGGATCCTAAGCAAGCTGTGCACTATGGGGCAAATTAACTAAAGGGTAAATTTTCCTCTCACAAAATGTAGGTCTCTATAAAAAGATATTGCATGAAACAGCTCATATGTAAAAACCCTGCTTCATGTAAATAAACCATTTTCATAATAATATACTTCTTTAGTAGTATGTGCCATTGGGTAATCCTAAATAAAAAAAACTGCCATTTTAAAAAATAAGGGCAGCCCCCTGGGATCTTATGATTCACGGTGCACACAAATATACCAAACAAACTATACATGTTAAGTCACATGAGCCAATTAACAGAGTTCTGTCTTGTGCTTCCACACTTTTTCCTGTTACAGTTAGAGTTGTAGTATTTCTGGTCAGGTGATCTCTGAGACAGCACACAGACCATCACAAAATGGTGGTTTGAGGCAAGAGATGTAAAAGGTCAATATTTACTTAAATATATATTCCAGTTTGGTAAGATTCTTTAATATGCCACTTAATTTGATATAAACTGTGTGTTGCTCAAGTACTTACTGTATTTTGGGGGTATAGTTTTCCTTTAATAGTTAGGACTAGTGATGGCCAAATTTCTACCGAAACGCAAATTTCTACACCAGCATGAAAAAAATTTTGCTGCAATTTTATGAATTTATTCACCGTCGATGAAAAGCAGATGTCAATTTGCCCATCACTAGTTAGGACTTTTAAAGGCAATCCCACTTTAAAAAAGTAAAAGTTCCCAGTGTTTTTTACAACTTTTATGAATTCACGGCATACAGGATATGATATGTCACTGAAATAAGATTGAGGAGGATGTAGCTTTGTTTTATCAGTTCGCCTTGTCTAAGGTGGCAAAGTTAACGCTGGTGAAAGAGGTAATGTTCAGTAAAATTCGCACTAACAAAGATTCCCCAGAGTGAAAAGTCGCCTCGTATTAGGATGCGCGCATATGCAAGTGAAGGTCTCTTTCGCTATCGAATTGTCCTCTACACCTGTTAGTAAATTTGATGTCCCTGCAGAAGGGACTTTTATCCAATTGCCGGCAGCGACGGCCACTTCGCCCTTTTGTAAATGTGCCCCTATGTCTCCACTTAAAGTCTAGCAATGTGTCCCTTTATGCTTATGAAATATCCCTAATACAGGTCTGTGTAATACAGGTCATAGTGCCAACTGGTTGCCTACATGGTGTATATGTCTGCCATAAATTGTATATTATTTGTCTGTAAAATGTGTGGCAGGTTCCAAGTCTCCTCTAATAGCACATGAGGTGTAACCTTAGGTGAATATTTGAGTGAATATTGCTTCTTACTTCAACATATGTATTTACTATAGTTCAAAAATATCTTACTGTGTTTATAGAGAAAGTCCAAAGAAAGTACTACACATTTTTTTTTTAATATCATAATATCCATTGCTGAAAGTCATAAACATGCCGGTGGCATATAATAAGGACTTAACAATGAACAACTGACAAGTGATGGCATCTTATATCCAGACAATCATATTTTGCTTAGAGGCATAAAGATAAAGCAAATGTTTGTCACTAGTCGCTGAGGAAATGGCCTTTGCCTAGAAGTTGCTAACATTTTCCCAACTATACAATGCTTAAAGATAATGTTCATTGTACACTGGGCAACTAAACCACTGTAGTTTCTAAGCACAAATAAGAGGTTATACTTGTACAAACTTGCTTTATCCAAATGAGCCATACAGTACATAATTAAGGTAACCCATTTATAATACTGTATGTAAGAGAGTACAAAGATAGAGGTGACCCTGATTTCTCTTCTTGTATTCAATAAAAATTATCCTAATTAGAAACATATATATGTTAACACTGGTTAACCATAAACATACATCTACACTAATTATTGGGGAAACTTAACTTTGTAAGTTAATGTGCTCTTTAACTGTCGTGTATTCAGTATTTAACATGCACCGGTATTACTTCAGAGTTATGTAAAAAAAACAATGTAGATATAAATATGACACCATATTCTTCAAAAGTGAAAATGATATGCCTTTGAAGTGCACAAAAAGCCACATTCAAAGTAAATGTCTGTAAATTGTTAAAAGACAGTCAAAATAATAATTTGTGCTGACCTTTCAAATGGGTTTTTTTCCATGCTTGTAAGCCATTAGAAAGGAAATAGACACTTGTTCACGGTAAGGGTTCAACAGCCACATATCGGAAAACCGTTTTGTGATTATTACCACAGGATCCAAGTATTTAAAATTGGCTTCTCTTTGTCTAATGAGCACATCAATTACTTTGGTCAGGAGAGGGATAGTCCCATTAAAGGTTATTTGAAGGTTGATGGTTATCATGCGGCCTTTATCCAGCAGATCTGTCTTTCTGAAAGCATTTGACCTTTTAATAATATCCAGCAAAACAAGAATAGGGAATAATAGTTAATTTGGAACTCTATAATGCAACAGAAGAGATCAAAGAGCATTTAAATCGATAGCAGAACAATAACAGTCTGATGAATGTTGGTACCCAATTTACTCGTTTTACTAACCGGATTTTGAATAGTTTTCAAAGCCCATATTCTATCTGTGGTGTGAAGTATGTGTTATTGTATCCAAACAAAGCCAGGCTATAATCATTACGAAGTGCTGAAAAGGTCATCTTGTTAGAATTTCTTGTCAGCTTTCAATGGAACGCAGTGGACTTTCATACCCAAGTATCCAATTAATGGGACATTCCAAGGTGCATAGAAACATTGAGGCGACTTGGGTAAAAGAATACTGTAGAGTACACACTTAACTACAAAAATAGTAGGCAAAGAAACACTTCTGAAACTCAAATGTGATTAAAAAGCAGTTCAATAATTGGAGTTTGACCAGAAAAACAGCAACTGCTGGGGAAGAAACTAAACTGGTCTGGGGGCAGCTAAGTACTTACAGTTGAAACCACTAACTACACAGAAATGAAACATGTAAACACATTTTACAAACAGGTTATAGAGCCTAACAGCCTTGTGAAAAAATCAATGAAGTCACTCTGGTTTGAGGTATAGAGTTTGTGATTAAAGAGATATGAAGAGCTTGTAACTATAGAAAATGTGCCAAAACCACAGCTATAGAGGTTTCTACAGAATGTGTGATTCTGAGGTGATAGGATTTGTGAAATCTTGTGAAATACAAATAATCTGCCACACAGAAATGGCATTATTATTATAATTTATATTGCACCGTTGTCTCCCAGAGTGCTTTACAGAGTAAGGTATAAAAAATACAGTATAACAGTTTTATAAATGCAGACAAACCTTGTACTGTATATGCACAGTTATAAAACATATGGTAAAGGTAATCAGTATGTTTGCAGAGTTCCTGTCAGTTGGGACAGTAATGGAAAGTACTTAGTGAAACCTGTAGTTAGTGTGTGAAGGAGTTAGGTAGGTGGGCAAGTAACTGAGGGGTTAAGTTACAGGCTTTAATGAAAAGGTTGGCTTTAAGTGAATATTTTAAAGCCTGGAGTATCTATTGAGACAACACTGAGAGTTCCTGATTTAGGTCTGTAGCACGTGAAAAGTCCTGGATGAGGAAATGAGAAGAAGTAATGACAACCAATAGTTATGTCTGTGGGTGTAGTTGGTCATTAGAGAGCTGATGTATGGAGGCGTGACATTGTTGAGTGCTTTGTAAATTAGTACAAGTATCCTGAAGTGTATTCTGTATATGACAAGTAGTGAGTACAGGGACTGACAGAAAGGGGAAACTGGTGGAGTGGGAGTAGAAGAGTAAAGTCTAGTAGCAATGTTCATGATGAATTAGAATGCGGTCAGTTTACACCAAAGTAGTCTGCAGACCAGTGATTTACAGTATCCCATACTGGGAAATAGCAAGGGCATATGTTGACTCTTCAGCAGCAAACTTATGGAACTGGTTAAATGGTTGTTTTTTTTTTTTATGTCAGGCAGGGAATCAGAAGTGGAAGGTGAAAAGATAGCCAGTTCAGTTTTGTCCATTGAATTCTAGATAATCAGAGAACTTAAATGCAGAGACAGTAGTTAGTCAAGACCAGCAGTGTATATTGACAATAGGACCAGAATGAAGTTTTGATGTACCTGAACTGATAGAGGGTTAGGTAAGGAGGTAAAGGCAATATAGGGTATACAGACAGATACATTAGGAAAAGATCTAAGATGGATTGAGCAGCAAGAAAACCATTTGCCACTTTAGTAAGGGCTGTTTCTGTATAGTGACAGGGCCGGAAACCCGATTGCAGCTGGTCTAGGAACAAGTTACATGATAATAATAAGAGTTTACTATGTGCATGCTGTTCCTTTCATTTTAAGGAGAAAGGAAGTAGAAAGATTGGACGATGGGAGGGGATTGTAGGATCCAAAAAAGGCTTTGCATTGTAGAAAAAGATAGAGTGAAGCAAGAGTTGGAGCAAATATGGTTGAAAGAGGAGGAATGAGATGAGAGGTGACACATAGCAATCACAATCTGGTGAATCAAATATTAATCCATAGAAAGAGCATCATGAGATTTGGAGTCAGAGAAAGACAGAACTTTTCATTCTAACTTGTACAACACATGTGACATATTATAAGTATATATGTAGAGAATATTTTACCCCTTATTGTAATTTAATAAAATTACATGAAAGCAAAGTGTTCTCTGAATATACAGTATAAGAGCACAAAACCAAGATATCAGATATCTTAATATTTTAAAGTAGGGGGTACAATATTTCTTATAATTCACAGATTTAAGGCATATGTGAGACATAAGTAAGCTCTTTTTATAACCAATGGCATCAGTCAGCACTATTTACAGTTATACAGGTTTGTTTCTGGCCTAGGGTAGCGTCTGCATAGGTTTGTGCTGGCTACTCGTTTCCTCCCACACATTAAAAATAAACAGACAGGTTGTCTCCTGATACAACTGAACATACTGGGCCAGATGAAATTCAGTGAGAAAACATTTTTTCTCAGTTAATTGAATCTGGCCCATTGTGTGAATGTGACTGGGGCCATGATGATGTGAATCAATCAGCAAATTAATATATAAATGATGTACTATATCTGTGGAATATGACAGCTCTATATGTATTTCCTATAACAGAACTTAGCAGAGGATGGTCCTTCTAGGGAGTCCAAAGCAATGGATGGGGCCTAGACATCTGCTAGGATAATAGGTTTAATGAAAATTTGTCTTGAGTACACTGAGTACATATTTAGGAAATGTTTGAGACTATCAATCACAGAAATTCTTCACAACCCAATGTGGTGACATATAGTGAATGATATACAGAATTGACCATTCAATTCTTGATATATATGAATTTTATGACCCTAAGAAAAGCTAAAAAAAATAATGGATCTCAAAAATGTATGAACCCAAAATGCTGGAAACCCTCTGTGTTGGACAAAAATATTTACAATATTTGGTAAAAAGAAAAAATGCACCTGCTACAGTATACTGCCACAATGTTAAATAAATGGGCATGTTAAATAAAGGGGCATGTTAAATAAAGGGGCATGTTTTTTACCCAGAATGCAGATTTATTTTCCCAAAAATTCCAGTGTCATTATGGGCACCTGCAAAATAGAACTACATGTGCATGGGATTCCTAATGCAAGTACAAAGTTCTGGCACAAGTTTTCCCTAAGTCAGTTTGTGCATCAAGGTCCTTTATGCTGGGGCACTGATGATAACAGTGTTAGTTTGTGATTCATTAGGAACAAGTCAGGTGCAGTAAGGAAAGCCTAGAAATAAAACCTTATGTGGCCAGATATTAGTTACAATACATCCATTTGAGCAGACTGAGCATGCTGCCAGTTCAAGGTGTGTGTATAGGCTCAAATTACCCCTGTGTATAGCAGTATTTTACACCCACTTTAGCATTGTGTGATTGTGTTCACATATGAACCCAAGAATGTTTTAAGATATAATTATCTGCACCTCCAACTTTCCTCAGAATATTAAAGAAAATCTATATATACTACATATCTGGAAGCAGACCCCATGGCCAAAGGGGTGCCAGGTTGTATGGGGGGGAGGTCATAAATATATACAAGAACAGTCAACTAGTGATGGGCGAATTTATTCGCAAGGCGCGAATTTGTGGCGAATTTGCGCGATTCGCCGCCAGCGAATAAATTCGCGAAACGCCCGTGAAAATTCGGGCGCCGGCGTCAAAAAACGGGCGCCGGCGTCAAAAACGGGTGCCGGCATCAAAAACAAGACGCAGGGCGCTGTTTCGCAAATTTTATGCCGTTTTGCGAATTTCACGCGAAATTCGCGAATTTTTCGGCGAAGCGAAACGGCGCAAATTCGCCCATCACTACAGTCAACTCATAAAAATCTACTCTTTTTTATTATGTAATCAGTCATTATCTAACAATTTTGTGTAATTATAATTACAATTATAATTACTACATGAAGATGCTTTCTTTTCCAAATATTTCCTTTGTTATATGTTTAATATTGTTGTATTAAATTAATACCAACTTTGTAATAGCTGCCTGTACATCTAATCTCAGTCCATCAATGCAGCATCTCAATTAATCAGAACTCCATCATTAATGGATTTTTTTTTCTTTCAATATTACTAAAAGATATGCATCTTTAATTATACTTATATATAACATAAATGCAGGGTCGTATTTACATAGCGGATGTCCCTAGGCCCGCTGTCATTTGTCGCCCCCATCCCTTCCCTTTTATTTGCTCAAATTTTATAATCGGGACCAGAGCAATGGGGATTTGTGCACAGGAAATTTAAAAAACTATTGAATCTCTTGTGCATCCCCAGTGTTTCTGAACTAATGTGGGTGTGGTTGGGCAGAATGCTGCCCCAAAAAATTCTGCTGCCATTGACCCGCGCCTTGGTGGCCTCTCCACAAATCCTGGCCTGCATAAATGAGTCTAGATTTAACATCATCTCTATATTCTCTATATATCCTGCATGCTGGATGTTAATTACTTGCAGGATTTGACCCCAAGACTTGGTATTAGAATGCTTGTTTCATGAAACTGTTGAGGTATGTCTCAAATACGGCAGCCAGCTCCTTGATTTTCTGCTAGCATTTTCTGATTAGTTGCTCTGCTGCCATCAAACCCAATGCAGTTGCCAAGAGTAGCACTCACACATACATGCTCAACACTATTATTGCCATCTTGACCCAGACAGCCTGGTTTTCAGGAGGAATGTCAGGGTCAAAATTGCCTACCCGGTTTTCCTAATTTGGAAAACTGGGCAGGATTCCCTAGGATTGAGATAGTGCTTGACCAACGCCACACCCACAAATCACTGCCCTGTCCCCATGATGTCATCATCATGCCCCCCATCCACCCCCTCCCTGGAGTTACCAGAAGGGAAAAGTGGGCCCTACTCACCACTACTTTGTGTCTAGGGAAATTGATTGTGTACCGTATGTGCTACAACATACTGTGGGTGTAGACCAACAAACAGTTAGACCAGATGATCCTTTTCTTTACATAGGGTCACTCTAACTTCAAAACATACAAAGGTTCTACTACAACATTAGAGGGATGCTGAAATAGAGGATGAGTGAAAAACAGTAGGGTTTCTTTATTTCCCCTTGCAGTTACTTGCTGTACATGCAATAGTTACCATTGAGAATATTTACAAATAACTACTAATTAAATATTAAGATTTGCAAAGCTCTCCATTTTATTGTACAGTTTCCAGAGAGTTATTGAATTATTCCTTCCCATACATCCATTTAGTCCGTTTTTACCATCTTTAGAGTCATAAATTATATAGCACTATACTGTATTTTGAGTTATTTAAGCACAATATGCCCCATTTTGGTGTCTAGGCAGCATCAAGAATCCACACAAAGAACTGAGATTATGAGTATTATATGCATTTCTGCAATATAATACTCTCCTGTGGTATGGTGATATAAGGTATGTGCCATTTAAGCAAGTGCAATTAAAACTTGAAAAATACATGACAGTACCTATAAAATTAAAATCTGTGGTTTTGCTGGTGCAGCAATGTTCTAGCTTAAATACCCTTTTTTAACTGCATATAAAACATGTTGATTAGAGCTGTAAGAAAAGGCATACCTACTTTAATAATGCCCCTCAAAATGTGCTTCTTAAATCCTATCTGTGCCATGTAAAAGGGATTAACACCCTCTTATGAAATTGTGTATCGTGTTTTCAATAAAAATCAAATATGTGTAGTAGAGCTCATTAGAATAATTAAAACAAGGCAGGAGCTATGTTGAAACTTGCAGTTAAATAATAATAATTCTAATACAGGTAGTTGTTCCCTAGTGATAGACATATTTAGCTGTTATTATTTAACCGGTTAATATAGCATCTCAGAATGAAAAATAATTTGTTAATAAAATAAAACTGAAATAACCCAGGGACATAATCAGAAAACTGCATGTGTCACTGATGTCTCATACAAGACTTGGGGCCTCCTGTGCCATACTGTACAGTACTAACTGAGCACCCTACAGTTGTACTGCCTCTAGCTGCCCTGATGGGTGCCATGAAATAGCGCTTTGCTTTATGCCGCACCTTTTTTTTACAGTGAGCATAAAACACACATTAGTTCATTTGAGTAAAAGGTTTACTGATGATCTGGTGAAACCAATCGACATGGGGCAGATTCACTAAAGGAGCGAAGTGGCTAACACTAGCGACATTTTTGCCAGAAATCCCATCCTCAGGGACATCGCCAATTCACCAAAACAGGTGTAGGTGACAATTCGCTAGCAAACGAGACCGTTCCTTCGCGCTCTATCGCCAGGTGACTTTTTACTCCAGCAAACGGTCTTTACTCTGCAAATTCAGTAAAGTGCGAATTTTGATGGCAGTTAGTTCAATTTGATCACACATTTTTTTCCATAGATTATTAACCAGTGACATAAAAATCTTGATTTTCGTGCCAGAGAAAGCTCTTCACAGTTCATGTCAGTAAAAAGAAAGTAGATAAAAGTGAGTTTTTACTTACCAGGGTTGGTAATAGTGAGGAGGTCAACTCTCCGTTGTTGCTGTAATAAAAGTAAGATTCAAGAATAATTATTTATCTTTAAATATATTGTATGTACAATGTTGTTCACATTATTATAAATGCAAGTTATAATTTTGTTTTTTTCTTTAGAATTATGCCAAAAAAGAGACTGTGTGTTACTCTCTCCTTAGTCCATTATCCCTGTGCTTTTGAATTCTTATGCAGGCTAACATTCACTTTACTCAGTTTTAAGCTTGTAAAGATTTAGGCAATTAAGGGGGGAAAAAGTAAATAAGAATCCATAACTGGCACTTGCCAAAGGATTTACGAAAGCTTGTTAAGCATTAAAGAGAGGTTTAGTATGCATTTATTATTTTTAATCAGTAATGGCTGCAGCTGTTTATTTTGCAGTTAGTAATGGAGGATGAAAGATTTGCATGCTGAAGAAACCATGTAACACATCTAAACCCTAAGAGCCCTCTCCAGCAGTCGGATCTTCAGCTAACAGTCAGTTATAGCTCTTCCTTCTCTTATAGTGGTAATGGAGGTAATATCTTTGACTCCTGCCTTGTCTTGGACTAAGTGGCTAACAAGTGGAATTAAAACTAAAAGGAAAAAATCCAATACCTATAAAAAGTTTGCCGGTGCAGCAAGATTCCAAATAAAGGACACGTCTTTTAATGCCTAGAAAACATATTGATTAGAACTGTAGTGACACTATCCTTACTGCCATTGCTGTAAATAACCCACATGTATAAAGTATCCATTTGTCTCCTGTTTTATGTATAAAATGACTAAATATTTTCTTAAATACTTTCCAACAGTCGGTGCTTAATTACTACAGCCCTGTATCTGTTTTCATTTGCACATTTTAAAAAATCTTGAAATAAATAATAATAATAGTCTCTTTGACCCTTTTCCGCATGTTTTCCAATCAGGATATCTGATTAAATTAGACCTTTTTTAAAGTAACACATGCAAAACTTGTAAATGTATTGCTAAAAGTGTCACTTTCAAATCAAATGTCACACAGAAAGAATACAAGATGAGACATTATGGCAACTGTAATTCAAAAGGTATAATTAATTTATTGGAATGCCTAAACTGCCATAAACAATATGTTGGCCGTACTTTTTGTTCTCTCAAGAGTAGGATTAGAGAACACATCTACTCTATTGAAAAGGCAACTCCTAACCCCCCATTAGGCAGACATTTTAAAGTCAGTGCAAACAGGGGCTCTAACGATTTAAAAGTGCAAATCATAGAAAAAGTTGTTACCCCAGTTAGAGGAGGCGATTCTTTAAGAACTTTAAATTCCAGGGAAGCCTTCTGGATATTCAAAATTAAATGCACGTGCCCCCATGGGTCTAATCTCTAGGTGGGATGCTTCATACATAACTTGATTTATATTTATATGTATATGTCCTTTATACTAGACCTTTAACTTATGCTTATGAATTTGCTATTTGCTACTTAACTTTCATCTCTGCCTTTTTTGATCATCTCAGTCTTGGTCAAATTTAACAGGCTTTGGGGGCGTGGTCTGATGGTGCACTGACTGAGACGTGTTTTGTGGAGCTCCGACACACTTTTATCCTAAGCTCTTTTTATACCTGCTATAACTCGCCCAAATGAGGGGAAATCAGAAAGCCCCACCTGTCGGCAACACCCTAAAGGTTTCAGCTGCTAAACGGAACCGGGACATCGAGGAATTCTTCGAGAGACCTCATGAAGACGCGGAGAGGTCCGGTGATTTCAATATGGCGGATGACGATGATCAGCGCTCCGCGATCGATACACCTATACTCGCCTCTGACACCCCTGCTCTCCAGACGCTTTTGGCTGATCTACCTAATAAAGCGGATCTCGCTCAGCTTCTGCAGGATATCCAGTCATCGATAAAGCAAGAGGTAACTGGTCTGCAGACGGAATTGGCTAAAATGGCGGGCAAGCTGACTGCCGTGGAAACAGCCCAGTCGGGCCTACTTGACAAAACAGACCAGTTATCTGCAAGAGCCACCAACCAAGAGCGGCAGATCTATATGCTAAAAAGGGCTACGGACGATTTAGAAAACCGTAATAGGCGCTGCAACATCAGAATCAGAGGGCTTTCAGAAAAGGCTGATCTCCCAGAAGCCCGCCAATCCGTCGAAGGCCTTTTCCGACAACTACTAGGCCTGGGCGCGGAGGAACCAATTCCAATCGAAAGGTTCCACAGAGTGATGTTTGGGAGACAAGGGAAGCCCAGAGACTTGCTGTGTTGCCTGCTTCGTTTTGCCCAAAAAGAGGAAATCCTGCGCAGAGCGAGGGAAACGGGAGATCTGACCATCGAAGGTGACAAGATCGAGCTCTACCAGGATTTGGCTCACTCTACGATTCTACAACGCAGATTCCTGAAAGAAATAATAGATGCCCTTCGATCTCAAAAAGTTGTTTACCGCTGGGCTTTTCCGTTTGCCTTGGCGGCTAGACACAACGGCACGTGGTTATACCTCCGTGAACCCTCCGACGCAAGCCGCTTCTGCTCTGCACTTGGTATCACAACTCCGGACCTCTCCGCTTGGGCCCACTATGTCTATGGTTCAGAGGATTTCGTACCTGATGGTTGAACGGAACGTGCCAGCTTCCAGTATTGATTACTCGCTTGACACCCAAGTGATGTACCTCAGGTACCCTGTGATCTCTATGGATGGCCAATTCTGGTAATATCCTCTTGTGCTCTGATTGCTTCTTGAGCTTGTCATATTTGGTTTTTGTTCTGTTTTTGCTTGTTTTTACCTTTTGGGCATATTCCCCCTTGACTTTTGGGTCTCTCGTTATTCGTACCCCGCTAATAGTTATCCCCTAGCCCTCCGGCCTCGTTTGCTACCTCATATGGATCTACTACATTATCACCACTTTGCATCCCTTATTGGGACAGCACCTCCAGGGCAATGTGACTCTGTTTATCACTCAAGGCCATCACCATATACTGAGCCCCTCGGGGTGGGTTTATTGCCTAATTTTTGTCAATTTTTGTCTAAAGCACTCCCTCTGCAGTTGCCCGGGCGACAGTCTGTTTGAAAGCCATCAGCTGTGATCTGGATCTCTTATATGGGTGGTGCCATATCTACTACTTACCTAAGGGTTTTCTATGCCTGGCCGGAGCCTTCACTCTGGGTGCAGAACATTTTGGCCATTCATGTGCATGTGATCACAAAGACTGCCTTAACAGCTTTCTGCTCTTTTACTCACATTAATGTTATATTTCACAGGTTATATCTCTGAGCAGTCTCCTTATGTCTGCGTCTGAGATCACATGCAATGCTATTATGACTATGTTCTTTGTATATCACCATCTGTTATGCCGGCCAGGGACTGCCGTGTTTGGGTTTTTTGTTTTTTTTTTCACTATGCTCAGTCTCCCGGGCATTTGCATTTGCCAGGCTACTATGGGGTGTTAGGCCCCAGTCATCATATGTATTCTCCTGTCTCTCTGGTTTGTATTTACCTCTAGAATTGTTTAAGGTATAAATGTTTGCAGTTAGATTGTGTCGGAGCAACACGGTCGGTTTGCTCTTAGACACTCCCCTCTTCTACGCTCCACGGTTTTCCCTACTACTCGGGGGTAACAGTTTGTAGTATCCCCGTTAGTAAGAGCGTATTACCCTTTTAGGGGGACCCTTTATCCCTCTTCTCCCCTATACACTTTTCTAGATTTTCTTCATACCTCCTTCTCCTTTCCTCCTCTCCTCCTACTTTACTGTACACACTTTCTTTCCTACTTCTCTCTTTCCTCCTCCTACCCTTTGGTCTTACTCCTCCCTTCTTCCCCCCCTTTTTTTTTTTTTTCTCATTTCTTTGCTTCCCTCCCTCGTTCCCATATCTCTCTTTCCCTCCTTCTCTTTTCTTTCCGTACTTCTTACTTGGTCTACCCTCAGTATATTGTCATAATGCAGTCACGACAACAACAAGTAGCTAAATGGGGTAATTCTCAGGTAAAAGTGGTCAGCGTAAATGCTAACGGTCTCAATTCTCCCAAAAAACGTATTCTACTCAGTGCAGAACTACGACGGTTAAAAACTCAGGTAGCTTTTATTCAAGAAACCCACTTCAAAGTGGCTTCGGCCCCCCGCTGGTCCAACAAATATTTTCCGGAGATATATAGTAGTGTTCCCCAACAAAATAAAACTAAGGAGGTGGCTATCCTCTTTGGTAGGAACTTCAATTTCAAGGTTCTATCCACAAAAAAGGATCCCAATGGAAGGTTTGTTTTTGTAAAAGGTACCCTAGGTACTCAGAAAATCACCTTTGCCAATGTTTACTTGCCTAATGATCATCAAGACGTAGCATTCCGCAATATCTCAGAAGTTCTACTGGGCTTCACGGAAGGCCTCTTAATCTTGGGTGGGGATCTGAATGTTCCTCTTGCTCCTCTCATAGATTGTTCCTCAGGAAAATCCAGTGTTCCAGTGAGTATCACTCGTAATATTGTTAAAGAATTACACCGCCTGCAGGTAGTTGATGCATGGCGTCTTGTCCAACCCGCAGGAAAGGACTATACCTTCTATTCCGCCAGACATAACCTTTATACTAGAATTGATTATTTGTTTCTGTCCCATCACCATCTTGGTGCTTTGGGCAATGCTGAAATTTACACACGCACATGGTCTGACCATGCTCCTGTGTCCGTGACGGTGTCTTTGAACACGGATTTCTCTAGGGATGGCACTTGGAGGGTGAACGAATCTGGGCTAAAAGACAAGGCGTTCCTAGACGAACTTAGGGCAGCTCTTACAAACTACTTTGCGGAAAATGTGACAGACGATGTTAACCCTATCACGATCTGGGAGGCACATAAATGCTGCATTAGGGGCATTCTTATCCAACTGGGTTCTAGGAGGAAACAGGCACATAAGGCTAAACATGAAAAGTTGTTACTTGCAATTCGGCAATTGGAAACTACTCATAAGAGTACCTCCGATGTAGCCACTCTGACAAAATTAGTAGAGCTCCGCACAGAGCTGACAAACCATCATGACCTCTTCATAGAAAAAGTTATAACGAGAATGAGGCATCGCTTTTATGAACACGGGGACAAATGTGGTAGATTACTTGCAAGCCTCCTGCGTTCACAGGTCTCCAGGAAATACATCCACAGCATTCAACCCAAGACGGGTGGCGCTTTACACCGCAGCCCTCTTATAGCTCAGGAATTCCATAGGTATTATTCTGCTCTTTATCAGCTCCAATCCCCCACAGTAGTTGATGGCATCCCTCACACTGACGCCATCGATACTTTTCTTGATTCTGTTGCTCTCCCCAGCTTAAATTCAGATCAGCAATCAGCTCTTGACGCAGACATTACGGCCGATGAAGTTTCTCAAGCAATTAAATCTTCCCCGACAGGCAAAAGCCCGGGGCCGGATGGTTACACTGTTAGTTATTATAAAGCATGTTCGGATCTCCTTATCCCGCATCTAACTAAAGCGTTTAACGCTCTGCAAACCGACGCCCATCTTTCCTATACCTCTCTAGAGGCACACATTTCACTGTTATTGAAATCTAATAAAAACCCGGTAGACCCTGGCAGTTATAGGCCTATCTCCCTGATAAATGTCGATGTCAAGCTCCTAGCAAAAATAGTCGCTCTCAGAATACAAAAAGTACTAAACCCATTGATAGGTCTTGACCAAACTGGCTTTATCCCTGGTAGAGAATCAAGAGACAATACCAACAAAGTAATCAATATACTTCATTACGCAAAGCGTACCCATACCCCCCTCATGCTCCTGTCCACCGATGCCGAAAAGGCCTTTGATAGGGTCAACTGGACATACATGTTTAGGTGCCTCACAAAATTTGGCTTGGGTGAACGCATTAGCAAATGGATACAGTCTCTATATGATGGACCCGTAGCCAGAGTCAGAGAAAATGGGGTGCTTTCCGATTACATACACATTAAGAATGGCACCAGGCAGGGATGCCCTCTTTCCCCTACTCTATTCGCCCTCGCACTGGAACCTCTTCTCGTACATGTTAGGTCTCATTTAGATATTTCTGGTGTTGCGATTAGGGGCAAACAACAGAAGATAGCAGCTTACGCCGACGACCTGCTTTTCTTCATAACTAATCCTATTTTATCAATCCCCAATTTAAATAATCTACTGGATATGTATAGTTAGTTGAGCAATTTCAAGATAAACTTCTCCAAGTCAGTAGCACTGAATATCTCTATCCCTCCTCAAACGATTCAGGGTCTTTCTCAGAATTTCCCGTATAGCTGGGCACACCAACATCTTACGTATTTAGGCATTACGATTACAAAAGATTATGATGATTGGGTAGAGATCAATTGCAAGAAACTACACAACACGTTAGCTAAAGATTTCCGAACCTGGTCCAAGCAGCCTCTGTCCTGGGTGGGCCGAATTAATGTCATCAAGATGAATGTTATGCCTCGCTTGCTCTATCTGTTTCAATGTGTCCCGCTTCTCTACCCTGGCAATTGGTTGAGGTCCTTTCAATCCTCTATTATTAGATTTATATGGAATAACAAATCCCCTAGAATCAAATCTGTTCTCCTACACAGGAAAAAAATTGATGGCGGTCTGGCCCTCCTGGACTGCACACGTTATCTTAGAGCGTCAATACTCAACAGGATACTTGATTGGTCCTACCATGTGGACAACAAGGGGTGGGTTGAAATCGAACAACAATCCTCGGGCACACACCTTCTGCACTTACCATGGATTGATAGGCTACATCGGAGGATATTGCACCCCTCACACCCGCTACTTAAAAACACTTTGAAGACATGGGATCAAGTAAAATGTAGCTCTAGAATTACATCTTTCCCTTCGCCTCTCATGCCGATCACGAACAATCCGGCGTTCCCTGCCGCACTTAGGCCCAAAGCATTTCACGAGTGGTTAGTAGACGCCCATCTACAATTTGTTCATGTGTTGGAGAAAGGGCAACTTGCCAGCTTGGACCTTCTTAGGCAAGCCAGACCTAGCGTATTCCTCCAAGATTATAAATATTGTCAGATTAAACACTTCTTTACCTACCTGGGAGGCGACAAAGTGCTGGGGAGACAGCTAACCCCGTTTGAAAAATTATGTATACTGGAGTTCCCTCCGTCTCACACGATATCGCTTATTTATGACATGCTGGGGCCTGTGTTGGCAAAAAAGCAACTACCATTTATAAAGGCGTGGGAAAGAGATCTTGGCTTAGATATCTCTGAAGATTTGCATAGGCGGGGCATAGCTAATCTGATGTTCAGTTCTAGATGTTGCAAAATTCAAGAGTTAAATTATAAAATTCTGTGTAGGTGGTACTATACACCGATCAAATTGAACCGTATTTACCCCGCTGTCAGTCATTTGTGCTGGAGGTGTAAAGTTAATGTCGGTTCTCTTATACATATTTTCTGGGAATGCCCCGACCTTTCCGAATATTGGGCCACGATTCTGCGGCTTTGCTCTACTATATTAGGGAGGCAGTTACCCAATTCCCCTGCTCGTATACTACTATTTTGGGAACTGGAGAATGAGGAGGGTTCCCCAGATGTTTCTTTAGAGCGACATCTACTAAATGCTGCCAAGGTACTCATCCCCAGACTATGGAAATCCACTGTCCCTCCATCTGTTAAGGATTGGGCCGTGAAAGTCAATGAAATTGCCAAATTCGAGGAGCTATCCACTTTCTCTAGTAAGCAACACTTACAATATAGGGACGTATGGTTGAGATGGTTGCTATTCAGGGATACGGATGATTATGCGCAGCTCTTCACGCCCTGAGAAGGGCGACTCTGATGTATCCTTAGACCTGTCTGTTACCCTCGAACTAGGTCCTCTCCAGGTTGGGGGGATTTGTTATATACTTCTAAATGTACGTTTCTGGCGCTATCTCCCACAGGTGAACTTTGTTGTACTATTCTGATATGATGTATTGCATTTACATACTTCTGTATTGTATGATATGGTTTCTTTGGCTTAGACCCTCCCTCCTCCCCCCTTCCCATTCTTTTTTTCTGTACCCCTCCCACACTTTTGAAATCAATAAAAACATATTTCAAAAAAAAAAAAAAAAAAAAAATTAACAGGCTTTGAAATATAATATTTAATTACATTTGCGGGTGATTCCTTTGGGGGTTCCTTCCATCACTCATTTTTTGATTTGGTTTTATGACAATAGTTTTTAAATCTATTTTGTAATTTGTCCTATAGATGGCATTGTTGTTGAATGTAAAAAAGGGTAACACACTGCCGTCTCATTTAAGCCTATAATTAAGGGGTGTTCCCGAAAGGCGTTAGTTGTCTTATTCACTCCAGTGACCTAACTTTTTAATGGTTGAATAAACAATTATTTTTACTTCAAGAGGCTGTGTGCCATCCTCTTCTCATGTGTTGTATGCTGCAGCTGAGGAGCCCTGCATGATTGTGGGCACACCTGATCCTCGTTTGTCCATCAGGGGTACTTTGGAAGGGGAGTCTGTACCCTGCTATTGTGAACACTTTTTTAAAGTTACCAAAAACTTGAACATCCAAATATATTAGCCATAACTCTATTTGAATACATTGTGACCTCTCCTCCAATCTTGTCAATGTATTCGAATAATTACTGAGAATTACTTCAAAAGTTCCTTAGCATTTTTATCTCCCCCGAACGACCATTGGTAAGTGTGCTAGGACCACTGCACTTCTTCATATATATATATTTTTTTTCAGCTGTAAAATATGATTGATGCAGATACTAAATAGATCTGAAAACCTATTATCTAGAAAGTTCCAAATTATGGCAAGGCCATTTCCAATAGTCTGTGTTAAGCAAATAAATCTCTTTTTTAAAATAAAATATTTCCCTTTCTCTGTAATAAAATGACAACTTGTACTTGATGGTAACTAAGGTGCATGAATCCAGATTGGTGCCAAACAATCCTGTTGGTTTTATTTAAAGTTTAAGGGGCAAATTCATCAAGGGTCGAATATCGAGGGTTAATTAACCCTCGATATTCGACTGGGAATTAAAATCCTTCAACTTTGAATATCGAAGACGAAGGATTTTGCGCAAATACTACGATCGAAGGAATAATCGTTCGATCGAACGATTAAATCCTTCGAAACGAATAATTCAAAGGATTTCAATCCAACGATCGAAGGATTATCCGTCAACCACACAAACTTAGCCAAGCCTATGGGGACCTTCCCCATAGGCTAACATTGGGTTCTGTAGCTTTTAGGTGGCGAACTAGGGGGTCGAAGTTTTTTCTTAAAGAGACAGTACTTCGATTATCGACTGGTCGACTAGTCGAACGATTTTTAGTTCGAATCATTCGATTCAAAGTCGTAGTCAAAGTAGCCCATTCGATGGTCGAAGTAGCCAAAAAACACTTTGAAATTCAACGTTTTTTTACTTCGAATCCTTCACTCGAAGTTAATGAATTGGCCCCTAAATGATTTTTTAGTACAAGTAGACAAGTTATGTTGATCCAATGGAACACAAATTAATTGAGTGTTGCCTGTATTCAGAGGCTCTATATCAAGACAGAGCAGGTGGTCGTTGGTAACACAGGTATAAAATGGGAAGTGTCTCGGGACAGGCATAGGAAAGTCTTATTCTTAGGGGGTTATTTATTAAACTCTGATTTTTTTTTTGCTGGTCGGACTTAAGGGGAAAAAAAATTTCGGAGGAAAAAAATATTTCTTTTGTGATTTATCAAATCCCGATGGTGTTAGAAGTCAGAATAAAAAAGTACTCCAACTCAGACAGAATGGTGTCCCATCAGGCCTGGACTGGGAGTCAATATAGGCCCTGTCATTCCAAGTACACAGAGGCCCAAACAGCCTCCTACCAGCCCAAACAGCCCCCTACCAGCCCACTATATGGTATCTTTCTATGGAGCCGTACAGCAGCCCCTCTGGCATTTGCCAGAACCCACAGATTGCCAGTCCGGGCCTGTGTCCCATTGATATCCTGATCTGCATTTGGGTTTCGTTCAATAATTCAAAGATTTCGTGGTTTCGGAAGTCAAATCTTAAAAAACTCAAAGGTTTTGGATTTTTTCATGATTTTATCGAGTTTTTTTCAGCACAAGAAATTTTTGGAAAAATGTATTGAAAAATATATATATATATGCGGATTTGGTAGTTTTCAGAAAATATTGAGAACTTTTTTTGATTTTACATTAATCTGCCAGCTTTGAGTATTTGAGTATCTAAATTAGGCATGCAGAAAAAAAAAAATATATATGTTCTATTTTAAGGGGATGATATAGCAGCTATAGAAATGACTCTAAGATACTTAGAAACTTTGATTAGATGCTTTTTCAGGAGATACACAATAAATAAGTGGTAACAAAGCAGGGATAGATTTTTTAATGCTACAGTTAAACAATCATAAAAGTATCAAGTGTGGGTCCTTAAGGGTTAAGTTTCCTTCTATTTTTGACAAAATCAAAACTGATTTCAGACGTTTCTCATAATTCTAATTTTTGTCAAGGAAGTATTTCAGGCTGTGTTACTCTTTGGAATAAAGAGGAAACATTTGCACAGAATAAGTGTGCTTTTTTAATTTATTTGTAGTTTTGGGTGCTATGTGAGGGATAATGTAATGCTCACCATGTCTGTCTGGCAGAGAGTACAGTATACTGGCTTTAACATTTCTGCTGTGTATGAGGGACTTTTATTGCTAAATGTAGCAGGAGTAAAGCTGGCAGGAGGCAGTAACTGGATTAGAAAAGATTAAAATAGAACACAGAGGCAAATGATTTTGGCACTGCCTCAATTTTTTTTAACATTTCAGTATCAAAACCGATTGTTGGAGTGGCAAGTATTTGAGGAGAACATCAAGGGCCCACAGCTGACAGTGCCACCTAATGTTGCAGCTGGGCTCTTTCATAGCCTATTTCAGAATGAAAGTGAATATCACAACAGGTGTTTTATGAGAAACATGTCGGATAAGTAGAGAGATAAACAGGGATCTTAAACATTTTAAATGAATATGTTATTTCTGACAGATAACATCTAGGCCAAGTAATGATCACAGTTAGCTGTTTGTTTCCTTTTGTGTGTTATAAAATAAGGCTGCCATATTTCCATGTGTTGCTGCTGTTACAGCTTCTGACCATATCTATATTCTATAAAGAGCAATAACCTCAGTGAATTATTTACTTCACTATTGTAATGGCATGTATGGAAATGCTAAGAGTAGTCATATACTATACCCCTGGGCACAAGTCTAGATTGCACAAGAGAATGCCCCCTTGGGGCACGTGCATGTTGGGGAGGCAGTCACTTGTCTGAAACATACAAACTTTTCCTTGCGAATAAAATTAAAAACACCAGACTCAGTTTTCCTTTTCTTAATGGGTGGAGGTCAGCCACAGCTTTAATAAACCATGTTTAATGAAACAGATAACCCGTCCTTGCCATATTATGCCAAAACATAGGTTACCCCAGATGCCAGCCCCCACAGCCATGGTGGTCATGTAAAGAGGAAAACCTTTATTAACCAGACCCAAATGGCAAGGACCAAAATCAATTACCTGCCAAGGAGGAGCTTGTGTAAACCTACATAAAGGTCCGACTCCCAGGCAAACGAAGGAGGGCCTCACCTATGCCATCCTGCAACCCTGAAAGCAAGATTTCAAGCCCAATATCATTAAAGGAGAAACAAACCCCTTATTAAAAAAAACCCTACCCCCACATAGACCCCCCTCCCTCTTCACCCCCAGCCTAGCGACTACCCTGGGCAAATGCCCCTAACTTTTTACTTACCCCTCAGTGCAAATTCAGGTATCGGAGTTCATGGCAGCCATCTTCCAGATCTTCATGTCTCCTTCTGGCGCTTTGGCAGTTCTGTTAATTTTGGTTCATGCGCAGTTGTCGCAAACCAGGAAATTGCTCCAACTGCGCATGCACCGCTCCACCGTTCTCATTCTCAGATTACCAAAGACCCAGAAGATGGCTGCCATGAACTCTGATCCCTGATTCTGCACCAAGGGGTAAGTAAAAAGTTTGGGGCAATTGCACGGGATAGCAGCTAGGCTGGGGGGAGAGGAGGGAGTTTTTAATACCAAAACTGCCTCTGGAAAGAAATCCATGCATCGCCCTAAATCTAATTTTGAGCCCTAACTTGCTCATCAGAATGACATACAAGTTGTAAGGGGGCAGGTGAGGGAACACCTACATGCCTCCCCCACCTCTCTTGGATTGAGCGCTGCCTAAAACAGATAACAATCTGTTCAAAGGGCATGTCACAGGTGGAGCGCAGAAGCCTCTGGTATATTTCCAAAGGAAGAAACACCCAGAGTAACTTTCAAGCAGGATGCCTGTATTTTATTGCATGAGCTCATCTCCCCTTCCTACTACTTTAAGAAAGAGATTACTCTTTGCTCCACTCTGTTATCACATTTTTAATTATAGCACCTCCCCTGACCTTTCAGTCTGAGTGAACACAGTCCCTGTTATTCTTCACATCTGTCTCACAGAGTGTTCTGGGAGAGAAGAACTCTCCCTGAGGTTTTGATGTTACTGTGAAACACATGGTAAACATAAAATATATTCTTGTTATAAATAACCTAATCATAAAATAATAAACTTCTGTAACAAAAAAAAGGTTTGTTTTCTTTTTTTTTTTTTGCGTGTAAATATCTGTTGACGCAATGTAACATAGTTTTGTAATTTCAGCCCAAGGTTGAGTTGATATTTTATAGACCATGACATAATGTTGATTTCAGCTTAGCTTAAGCATTTTTCATTCTGCACAGTACACTTGCTTTTAAGTCTTTATTTGGGTACACTGCATCAGCAGCAGAGAAGTAACAACCTGGCACTGCCCTCCTGCAAAAAAACTTCAGAGGGCCCAGCATGTGCAGCAACCAACCCACCCCCATGCCAACTGACAGATATAGATTAGCCCGATATCACCCTGTTTTTGGAGAGCATATCAGGGGAAAGATTCGCTCATTTGGCGACCTTTCCAAACAAGCGTCTTAAGAGATATGCTCCCCATGCAGGAAAGAGTAAAAGTTTACAAGCTGGCATGCAACATTTTTGTGTGTGTAAAATGCACCTTATGAATAGTTGTTTGTGAAACTGGGTACTGTATCTTTCCAAAGATTTGTGGGCCCTAAAATAATTTACTGTAGGGCCCAGTATGGTACCATGGCTAGGAGATTACAAAAACAATAAGCAAATGAAATGTTATTAGGAGCTGGTGAGCCGTACACATTTGAGAAACATTTGCTCCACTCTAATTTTACATATATTTGTGTCTGCATTCTGAAGACATACGAAAGCTACTGAATAATATGTTTGTGTGCACAATTCAAGTTCATTTCAAGGTCATTAATATAATGAGTTGGTGCATGGACAGGCCAAGTTTAATCATCATAGCCATACATTTATAGTTTGCACTTTATTCAACATGTCTTCCTTTGTATCAAAAGGGGACCTCGGAAAAAAAACCCAGCAAATTTCATTGATTATACAGTATAATATATTCTTTGTTAATTCATACTCATACTCATACTCAATAACTAATATCGATATCTAGTTTTCAGCTAGGTGCACACAGTAGGCAGTAATGGCTGTAAAGCAGTAACATTATTTGAAATTGGGGTAGCAGTTCTGCAAACAGTTTTTCTTTAGAAATATTTGTGACTAGTAGACAGGTATTTATTTTGCTTTCAAACTATATATTTAAGTTGTCTTCACAATATTTTGCTGGCAAATTTCACACTAGAGAATGCTGCAATTCACAGTTGAAATGGGCTTTTTAAATAACTGACGCATAGTATCCATGGAGATTAGCAACAAGAAAATCCATGTCTCAGTTGCAAAATAAAGTGCACATTTTGGAGGGTGAACCTCAGGACGTGGCAGCTAAATGGAGGCAGCCATTTTAACACGAACTTCAGAAAAACCTATTTCTGTCTTGTTTCACTTGCCGTGAAATGTTAGCTCCCTCTGGCAGTGATGTGGTTAAAGGTTTTAGCATTATATTTGTTTGAATATATGGAGGTACACAAACATATCTTTGTGCTTGAATGCGCATCCATCCAAACACTAAAACTGCCCACTGCCTGGAATCCCCGGACATGCATATTTCAGGAGAAAAGCCGTGAGCAGTTTGTTTTATGAGCGGACCCACATCTCTTTCTGTGGAGTTACAAAAACACAGGCAGCCTGTGTTATTAATGTTTACTTGGGTATTAAATATATTGTGCTCCAGGGAGCTGTTCTTTCACATACAGCTGTTACAAAACACTTCCACCTCTGTATTATAAACCAAAAAAAACGGAACATGCTGGTATCATTACAGCTTCTGCCTTTCAATTATTTTAATGCAGGGTCACCTTGGTAGTGTCGCAATGCAGTCTATAAATGACGAGGGAGGATTGTGGTTGCAGGAGAGTGCGGGGAACAGCAACGTCCCTTTCTGTTTGTGATCTTGCAACCCCTTCTGCATTTGCCAGTGATGACAGCTAAAGGACAAGGTTAGCAGAGGTATTCCGACGTCATGTGAATAAAGGAGTTGGTTGATGTGCTTAGAGAAGTTACACAAACTTTCCTTTGTTTATGCCATCTGATTTTACATATCTGAGAAGCACATAAATGCACGGACGCCAAATTTCTAAAGTTATCTATTAAGCATGTGTTGATTTTATTTCTGCAAGTCATCTATTAAGGATTGACATATTCCATGGAGCTGTATCATAATAGTAGAGCATACAGAGTATATGAATGTTTACCTGTACTCCCTTCAGAGCTACATTGTAGCTGCTGAATTTTGCCCAGTAGTCAATAACCTTAAAATCTTAAGCACATTGCAGCCGAACCCAAGCCAAGGTATTATATATTATTAATTCCTGTGGCACATAGGGCATATTCTCCACCAAGGTGTTTTCAGCTGAATTAGAAGCACCCAAATGTGACCATGCAGACTATTATTTATTCAAATGGAATCTGTCTGGCACTGACCATTTTCTGACCAAAATCTGCCTGGCACTTATTCTATTCACATAAATGAAAGGCTGCACAACTACATTTGGGTGTTTCTCTGCAGGCTGAAGAACACCACGTGCCATGTATCTATGTCATGTACTGAATATCTTAAATGACAATCAAAATGCTGAGGAAATTATTCGATTAAAGTTTAAGTGAGAAAAAAAACATACTTACAGAATGTACAAAAGTCCATATAATTGATATATAACTGCAGCTCTAGCTACAGCACAATGCTGCTTTCCATTCATGCACCATTATTGTGAGTCAATTTGGCATTCAGTGACAGACCATCTTTAATCACAGGGGATCACAATATCTCTGTCTAGATAGATAATATGTATTTATAACTTTATGTAGCTAGTGTCACTGATAGCTTACAATTAAGGGATTGGCCTTTATAATATTTAGTGGTACAAATAAACTGTGCAAAAGGACCTTTTTCCAAGTCAGTCGTAGTTGATCGTACAGAGACATGTTGTATTGCTTTTTTGTTCATATTTTTATGGTTGAGTGAATAAATAAGAGGTAGTTAGTTTTGCAGGGTTTTTTGTGTCATGCATGTAGTCAGATTTATCTATCTTATTATTACAGTATGAAATTGTAGCACCGTGTTATACCGCAGCTGACCGGGTAGCTCTTAACCACGTGTATCCCAGAGTGGACTTCTCTCACGCCACTAACTAGTCAGTTTTAACTTTTCTCTCTGGACATAATTATTTTATATGAGTATAATAAAAGTTAAGTTTTAAGTGACATACAGAGACATACGTACAATAATAAAAGTTAAGTTTTAAGTGACATACAGAGACATACGTACAATGGTGGGAGGTGCAGCTATTATGAGTCTTGCTTTCCGTTCTCAAATTTTATGATTTATCTATTGACCCTTCACACCACCTTGTTTCTCGAGTTGGTGGACGGTGCTCACACCAATTTACTATTTCCATTATTATTACAGTATTTATCAATACAACCATGATGTGTATAAGCCAGTGTGGTATATGTGGGTGTGATATATGGTACGTTCATTTTATTATTCATTGCTAACAGTTTCATCACATCAATTTAGACATTCAGAAGGTTGATATGTTTCCTCTGTATATTAGGCATGGTTTCTAATCTGGGGGTTAAATTCATTATATTTCGCATTGTGGAACTGCATTTTTTCTAGTTGGGCCCTGGAATATTTTTTCTGTTTTTTTTTAAATGAATATGGGTCTCTGATTTGGGTATGGGATACAACGGAGGTTAGATCTTAATCTGTTTATAATGCATGTAATGTATTAAAGAGGAACCTATGGAGAATATGTGTCGAGCCAAATTCACAGAAAGCCACTGTGTCATCCAAGTGGAAATCTCTATAGGGATTAAAAGAATTAAAAGAATGCTAATAACAAAATGCCAAATGCTTATACAGTATATGTGAATTTGTAACCATTTACTAAATTAGCTACATTTGGATTTGGTGTTTCATGCGAGAATGGAATATTTTACTTTTGTGTTTGGACAATATTCTGTTGCTGGCTTACATAGTGTTACTAATTGCAAAGCATCAAGCAGATGCAGAATGAGTGCTTACCCATAAACTTTACAATATACATTTGTTGCTTGCAGCCCAGAGAGATAGTTAGTTGTTGCATGCAAGGAACACTGTTCCCTCTCAGCTAACTAAATATAGATTTTTTTTTTTTCAAAATCCCTTAACAGGTATCAGTCAGGCATCTGTTGTGTGAGCATGCATACAGAAATCAACGACAGTGGGAAACAGCTAGGATGTGTTTCTAGTAACTTAAAGGAACCGATCAGCAGACAGCATTTACTGGTCAGCTGCTTGAAAACACATTTCTGATTGGTTGCTATCAGTTAATAGACATTTTCTTTCCCTATAAGTCTTTTACTAACAATGATGCAAATTTATCCCAGTACAATATTCATTAATAACCAATCAGCTGTTTGCTTTCGTTATTTTAATAGACAACCTCATTAGTGGGCTATGGTCACATTGACAATTCGTTAGTAGAGTCTGAAACAGGCAACATTTTGATGCCATCCTGGCAGTTTACCTCACTTTCAACCCTCATTTAAATTCATGGCTTGTTTTATTGAAAAAGATTCTCGTGATGGGTGTGTTTTTCTCCTGTTGAGTGAAGATTAACGATGGCACAGGATCAGAGAAAATATTAGCAGCCTCAGTATAACTGAGCACATATATGTTTCCCAGTACCTTCTGAATGGGGCTTATTGTAGGCAGCCTCTATGAGCACATGATAAGATTTATATTTTGTGTTCCTTATAAAATGTAGAAGTGCTTTTTTCCTAATGTTCAGAGTGCTGTTGACACAATGTTTTTTGCTGTGCATAAAGGCATCACACAGCTTATCTAAGAGAGGGACACATGCACATTTGCAATCCTAAAATGGAGAGAGCTTCTCCTGTGGTGTGACTTTTCCATTTATAAACCAATTTTCCCTTTGTGCTTCCATGAAAGAAAAGATTTTCTGCCGTTTTGTTTCCAAAAACAAAATCTACATTTAAATGAATGGAAACCGAAGAAGAGAACTCTGTCAAACTGAGGCACAAACTGTGGACAGCGGAACTTAGAATTGACTCCACAGGCTTCAAATGTAACCCAAGGATGAATGTTGGGATCTGTCAGGTGTTTCAGGCCACTGTTACACATGGGAAGGGAACCATTTTTAATCAAACACCTTGACCTGCAGGAAACATTCAACTGCTTGAGATGCGTAAGGTCACTATGCTCAAAACAACAATAAGGGACTATAAGCAAGACAGTACAGCAGAGGCACATTTACTAAGCCCCAAAATAATGTAAAAAGTAAAGTGATACTGTAGTGAAATTATTTGGACATCAAGACACTTTTTCAGTAGCTTTTAGTAAAGTGTATCTGAGACTACGTTTCCAAAAAGAAACACCACACAAGGAATAAGTGCATTTTATTCCAAGATATTGTAATAATTGCAAATTATCACCACAAATCTGCCACCCTACCTATAATTATGCTACAACTCCCTGCATCCCACCGACTGCACAAAAAATAGCTACTGTGTGAAAATAATGGTGGACGTTTTCAGTAACCAGACATGGAATTAACCAGACAAGAATCAATATATTCTAAGTGATAATTATAGTCGATACATTTTGACAACGTGCTTTTCAATTGATAACACAGAGGCCGTCCATTGATTAATAAAGAATAAGAAATACATTTGGAAAATTACTCATTTGGAAAACCTACTGTAATAGTTCAGTGCAAAACTCATTGTCAGTCATTGTCTGTGCACAAAGACTTCTGCTAAAGATGAAACTGCTGTAAAATAGAATGAGAACAGTATGGCTATTAAAACAATATACTGGCCAAATAAAAAAAATAAAAAAACATGCAAAAGGATGCCAACACTCATGTATCAGAAGCATTGTACCTGGGTGCAGTCCACATAATAGCAGAGGCCTACATTGTCAGGCCTGGATTTGTGGAAAAGCCACAAAGGCCGCCTAGGCTGGTACAAATTAAGGGGCAGCATGCTACCCAACTGAACTTACAAAATTGCAGAATTGTCTCATGAGATTTAAAGCAAAGCTTTGTACATTTGCAAACAAACAGGGGAGTGCGGATGTGAGCCAACCTGGTGGAAATGTGGGGCGGACAGAATGTCAAGAGTGACTTGAGCTTGGGGCGCCCAGCTGGTAAATCCGGGCCTGTGCACTGTTCATTTTATGTGTAAACTGTTCTAGAGAACAGTACCTTGGCCAATGTTTTGTGGTTCTGATGAGTAAGCAAACAGTTCCGGGAAGAAGTGGCAGCAATAATATCTGTTATGTATTTATATTCAGCTTTGTCTAAGAATTCGGGATAATTGACTGATGGCTAAGTTAGCAAAACAATTTCAGTACTAGCAAAGTGTTTGCATATGTCTAAATGGATAGAATGGGTAAAACTCCATGGGAGACTTTCATAAGATTGCAGGTCACATTTTATCTGATTTTGCCATGCAACACCACACAACAACATGAGATTTGTTGGAACCACAAATCTGATCCCCATATAGCTAGAATGTAAAGTCGCATCTACATCCCACAGTCAAAGTACTTCAATGGAAAAAAAAAATTCAGACACCATCGGATTATATCTCATCACATGAAGATGCAGCATGCTGCATTCCATCCAACACTCATGTCAGATGGAAACATTTCCATTCAATTTACACATTTACACATTTACACAACTGCATCCGACTTTTTGTCGACCTGACACGATCGTTAACTCCCATGGAGTCTAGCCCAATATCTCTCAGCAGAACACAAATACCATATGGGCACCTTGGTTGAACTGAGAACACCTACCCCAAAAAAAAGACAATATCAATATTTCATAGTAGACACTGTAAGGCTATTTTTAAGGGGGCAATGGCTGAACAAGATGCTGGTGAAATTTGATTTTGCCATAAAAAGCAAGCATGTACAAACATGACTTTGGTAAAAAGATTTCACTACTTCCATGCTGAAACCTCATCCCTCTCTGCTCTAGCCACCCATTTAAAGCCAATAAGTTGCAAAAACATAAGCAACACTATTCAGTAGTGTATGTACCTGAAATAAAGATACTTCACATGACTGTAGATCTTTTGGAAGAGCATTTCACTGAGTAATAGGGACGTAGCGAACTGCCGATTTGGTGTTCGCGAACGCCGTTCGCGAACACCGGCAAAAAATGCGAACGTTCGCGGACAGTTTGCAAACTTCGAACACCCGCTAAAATCGTTCGATTAGAACGATCAAAGGATTTTGATCATTCGATCGAAGGATTTTCATTCGAATCGAACGATCTAAGCCATTCGATCGAATGCTTTTCATTGAATCGAATGCTTACAATCGTTCGAACGAATGGAAATCATTCGATTTTAGCGGTCGAAGGAATTCGAATGGTCGAATGGTCGAACGACTTGTATTCGAATCGAACGCGAACTCAAAATGCGAACGTTCCCAAACGTTCGCGAACATTCGGCGGACGCGAACGGTCGAAGTTCGCGCGAACTAGTTCGCAGCAGAACAGTTCGCTACATCCCTACTGAGTAAGTGTCACATTGTTTTGGTGCTGTCTTATTTGAGTAATGCAAAGAGGAGACTATAATAATTGTTTGGTGGAGGGAGGAGTGGCATTCAGCACCACTTCATTGTGTACACATGGAATTCAAATAAAACGCTGCATTTTTTCCCTTTTAAGATTCAGCAGTTAAAAGCTCTGATTGAATTTCATCTTGATTTCATTAAATATTCATAAAGGCCAATTAGGAGGGCATTTAAGTAGGAACCAAGGATCCCTTCCATCATTCTGTCAAAGACAGACCATCCATCGGCCTGTTTGCTGTAGGACTCTCCAGTCAATATTCTCATTCAATCATTTATGTAAGAGGCCTGCAAATCACTGCTCCCTTTCTGTGTATGACTTTATAGACAGATAAGGGATGGGAGGAAATCAAATCACTGGCAAGGCAAGATGCTTACTCTGTAGAAAGCTAAATGCAAATGAGAGGAAAAACACACTCAATCAAATGTTGGAATGAAAATCTTTCTTTTTAATGAGCAATGACATTGGTACAGCCCTGATTACATTGAAGAAAAACTACTTAAAATTCTCAGTCAATCATGCAAGTTTGTTTTAACCTTTTTATGGAGAAACCGCAGGGTTACAGTTTAATTTATTGATGGTGCTTATCTCTCACTGCAACTGCTAATTTTAAAATTACTACCCTTATGGAATGTGCTGAGTTGAGTCCCACAAACATATATTGATGTTTATGTTCAAAAGAGCCTATTAGCTAGATCTGTTTTCCCTTTGCTGATGCAAGGACTTATTAAAAGAGCTGTTATATTCATAAGGTTAAGATGATGAGTATTGGCTGAAATGAAGGACACGCAATTTGCTGTGTGTGTTTATTTTTTTATTTATCTTTTCATGGTAATTTATTGAGATGTATTTAAATTTGTTTGGTGGTTAACAAGCCGTGAACATCAAGGGAGTTACATATCAAATTTGTTCAGCTGCAAAAGATGCAAAACTATAAAACAAACAAAAAAAAGACACAACTGTTTGATCCCTTGATAAAGCGTGCTTTGCCAAATAAAATTGTATCTCAAGAAAGGTAGACACTGGGGAAATTAGATTACACAATAAATAACCCCATGGGTTTGTAACTGGAGTTGGGATGAATTTCCAATCAAACATCTTTAAAAGATAGATTACTATAAAGTTCCTGGGATCTCTCCTCCAAAATGCCATGTCACCTAGCCTGTACTGGCAACTGAGACACCTGGATTCCATAAGCATTGGAAACTAACCAATAACTGGTTTTAATGGTTAAAATATAATATAATATAGACAGGAGCAAACCCCATTCATGTATCAATAGCCAAAAATAGTCCTGTATTTCTAGGGATTGTAACTAATGCAATATGTTGACTCCTTCTGGAACTCAGTTTGGAGAAACAAGACAGAAAGTACATTCAGCACAAACTATAACAGCTCAACACAACGTGCTTGAGAAACACTGAGGCTCACATTGTGAACTTATTACTGATCCTTGTTTGGGTATGCTACACTGAGGGGGTTATTTATCAAAGTCTGAATGCCAAAAAAATAGTTTTTTTTACTATAAAATCAAAATTTATAGTAAAAAAAAAAACCTAAAAAAAAGTTTTATATTTGAAAATCCAGCATCTCAGACCTGCCGAGGTTGTATATAAGTCAGTGGAAAAAGGTCCCCTATCCTATTTGGAAGTTTCTGTGGTCTGCACTAGAATTAGGCCAAAAATCAAACAATTTCAGACTTTTTGGGCAAAAATCCGAAAATTTGGGCTTTTCGTGAAAAATCACAAGTAAATAATATGATTCAGGAAAAAACTCGTATGATATGATTGTTTTGGGGATTTCCCAGAACTTTTTTTAAATAATAAATATGGTCAAATTGTGGATTCAAGTTTGGTCTGACTTTTTTAATTTAAAAAATCAGAAAAATTTGGATTTTGATAAATAATCCCCTGAACATTTAATTTACTAATTCAAAAAGTCAGATAGTTTCCTTTGAAAGACAATATAGTTTCAATTTAGAACAACCCAAATATTTAGGGGGAACCAGCCTTCCCAATATCAAGGAATACAATGAAGCAGCACTTCATAGAACAACCCAAATATTTAGGGGGAACCAACCTTCCCATTATCAAGGAATACAATGAAGCAGCAATCCTTGGGTACCCAGGGGATTGGATTCTCAACAGTAATTGATAACCCCATGTTTTTTTATACGTATAAAGTGTGGCAATCATTTAGGTAGAAACAGAATTTATCGATATATATCTCCCCATACTTAGCATGGATAGGAAACAAAAATTTCCCAATGGGTGTAATAAGAAACCCCATCCTCTTCCAATAGAGGTGTAATGGTTTACAAAACCTCTATGATATATTAGAAGAAAATATCACAAAGCTACTCCCAGCAAGCAGATACCAGGAGATAGCCCTTCAAATCATCCATAACTCATATATAAAAACATAAAATGGATAATCTCTCCTTCGACAAATGCCTTAGATGCTGTTCCCAAAAGGCAAATTTAGTACATAACCTATGGTCATGCTCCATACTACAAACTTTTTGGCACAAAGTAACCTCATATGGTGTGCAGATAGCTGGGAAACTCCTCCAAATGCAACTAGAATGGGCATTAGTTAGCAACACCACATCATACACCCAATCAACGTCAGAAAATAAGTTGGTCGGAAAACTGGCAGCAACAGCTCAGAAGACAATACTGCAACAATGGTTACCTTCTGACCTCCCATCCCAAAAGGCAAATTTAGTACATACCTGTAACCTATGGTCATGCTCCATACTACAAACTTTTTGGCACAAAGTAACCTCATATAGTGTGAAGATAGCTGGGAAACCCTTCCAAATGCAACCATACTATTGATTAAACAAAAATCACATCATATCTTTCATATGGACCGGTTAGAAGCAACAACCAGAAAAGAACAAAACACAATAACATTACATACATACAATCTTTTCCAAATCAGACATCTCATGGTCTACACATTCAGACAGACAACATGGTGCTGTATGACATAGAAACTGTAATAGAACACACATTTGTTGTGGAATCATCCCAATATCTTAGAATCTTGCAGCAAGAACAGGAACAACTAGAATACGCACCCCCCCAGAAGTCATCACATTAATAGAGTATGACAATATAGTGCTGCAGCTGCCCAGACACTCTTGTACGAATATTGGTTAACATAAAAACATGGAGACATAACACTTAGGGGCAGATTTATCAAAGGTCGAAGTGAATTTTTGAATGAAAAAAAAATAGAATTTCGAGCTATTTTTTGTGTACTTCGATGACGAAATAGTTCAAATTCGATTCAAATTTGAAAAAAAAATCAAAAATTTGAATATCGAAATTTATCATGTAATGTCTCTTTAAAAATTTGACTTTGACCATTCAGTCTTTTCGAATTTCAAAGTTTTTTCAATTCGAAATTTGACCCTTGATAAATATGCCCCTTAATGCACAGGAATGGTGGTTTGGGTTCAATATGCTAAACCCCTTATTTGAGCTATGCACACACAAACACTATAAAGGAGGCTAATAATATAATCATTAAGGTGCACCACTCATGGTCTATAAATTGTAAAACGGTACTGAAACACTTCTAAATTTATTATGCATAATATATTGGTGGGGCCACAAAACAACAACGTAAAATGAGGGAAAACTTCAGGGGATGTAAAATTAAGGTTCTACTGTAGTTATCTGCTTGTGGTTTTTTTTTTGCTCAGTACACATGAAAACTCTTTGTAAGACCCTATTCTAACTTTGAATCAAACTTTGACCGTGTATAAATGTATTGTAACACTTGATAAGTACAATATATATTAAAGGATAATGATATTAGCATAATGGAGAGTTAAAGGGATACTGTCAAGGGAAAACATATTTTTTTCAAAACTCATCGGTTAATAGTGCTACTCCAGCAGATTTCTGCACTGAAATCCAATTCTCAAAAGAGCAAACAGATTTTTTTATATTCAATTTTGAAATCTGACATGGGGCTAAACATATTGTCAGTTTCCCAGCCAGAGAGAAGATGCAATACAGTACTGAAGGATGCATTGCCATTAACACAATGGAGAAAATGATGTCGAAAGTGCAAGATTAGGAAAAAAAGTACAATATGTATAGCTTTCAAATGTCCATTCATGATAAAACCTTAGGGCACATTTCCAGTTAGTAGTTCAGTGAAAGTCAAAAAGGAAAACACATTCAGAATATCTACACCAAATTAAGCACTGATTAACTAACAGATGCAGATGGAAACATTTCTTTAGAAGAGGGAAATGAAACACACCATACTTTAAAAGAATTTATTGCAGCAGAAATGTGACACAAGCTTTCGGGGACAACCCCTTCCTCAGGTGCACCTGTGCTCCCTTAGCATGTTCCTTATGCTTATTGTACTGTATATAGCCTCCAGCATTTCCCTGCCTAAGCCTGGAACCTTAACTATTCCCTATTAAAGTCCAGTTACATGTGCATCTCATACATGCTAATGAAATAAAAGGGAGTAAAATGTGGATGTGATTCTCATAATAAGAACAATGTGAAACATAAGTACAGACATTTTATATCCTGTAAAAGATACCATCTTAAGTCACACATAAGAACAAAGATTAAATCGATTTTCATATATAATAGGATTTATTATTCTGATACACGTTATCTAGAAAGCTTTTATTTACAGGGTAGCCAGCTCCCATTAAAAGCAAATAATTCAAAATTTTATAAATAATGCCATTTTCTCTGTAATAATAACACAGTACTTTGTCCTTCATCATAACTAAGCTATCATAAATCCTTACTGGAGGCACAACAATTCTATAGGGTTTATTTAATGTTTAAACAATTTAATTAATTAATTAATAATGTTGAATTTAATTAATTAATATTTTTTTAACAGACCTAAGGCAAGGTTATCCAGATTACAGAAAGATTTCCATTATATGGAAAACCCCATGTCCCAAGAAGGAGGGGGCCCTGGACAGTAGCCCCGGTGGGCCCTGGGCCCCCCAGTCCGACCCTGTATATAGTCTAGTCTATCACTTAAGGAACTAATCTAACCTTAACTACCTTATAAACTCGAGTAGTATAAGCCGAGGTACCTAATTTTACCTACGAAAACTGGGAAAACATATTGACTCGAGTATAAGCCTAGACACAACTACAGCCCTGTCTCCCAGCAGCGTACATTCCGCCAAAGCGACCCCCTCAGCGATCAACCTGACTTTGCAAAGTTGATGGTGACAGAGAATTGCCAAACGGATTACTGTGTGCATTGTCCCACTGTCCCACTACCATGTGCAGAGGGTGCTGTGTGATATTGCCATCACAGTTAATCTTTTGTATAACCAACAGAGGGCGCTGTGTGATATTGCAGTCACTGTTAATCTTTCGTATAACCAACAGAGGGCGCTGTGTGATATTGCCATCACTGTTAATCCTTCATATAACCAACAGACGGCGCTGTGTCATATTGCAGTCACTGTTAATCTTTCATATAACCAACAGACGGCGCTGTGTGATATTGCAGTCACTGTTATTCTTTCATATAACCAACAGAGGGTTCTGTTTGATATTGCAGTCTCTCCCCAAGCAAACTGTTGGTATAGGAATGATTAAAAGTGACTGCAATCTCAGCTACTGCCCATTGACTCGAGTATAAGCCGAGGTAGACTTTTTCAGCACATTTTGGATGCTGAAAAACTCGGCTTATACTCAAGTATATTCGGTACTTAATGCTGTACAGACATTTCTATTAGATCTACAAGCACCTCCTCACTTAAAATGGCCACCCTATGCTGGTTCTGGACATACACATTTATGTTACCGAAAGAAGATGGTCTTGAACACACTCCTTTCTTCTATTCTCTCTTAGAAGTATTATTTTGCATAAAATTCTTTATTTTTTTCAAACTGCAAGAGGATAGTGTAGTAGCCTTTAATAAACATAACCACAGCGTTTTGCTATTGAGAAGTGCTCTCCTCATCCTTTAATTTTTGCGATATGTGTCATCAAGTTAGCAAATACAAAAGGGTGATTCAGCTTTCATAGAATGGCTAAATATTATTTAGGGTAGTGTGATCTTGTAATCTAAGCTCTATAGAATTCAAGATATGTCTATTGCACTCTCCCCTAGCCCCACCTTCGTGGTTAAATAAATGTTTTCTTTTTAATATATAAATTGTAAGTACATTTCCTTTTTAATATCACATGCTGAAATGCTCCATAGATTTTCAATTTCACTGAAACACTAATGTAAACAGTTTTTTACTGTGTTTGATAGCTATGGTCACAATTACTCATTTTCGAACAATTATCTTGTAATGACAAATCTATGGGCTTATAGCAGAATGCACCAATTTAAAATGGATCGACAACTATAGAGGACCACACTGTGCACACTGTATTTGCAATGATATTAAACTCTCTTGAATAATAATTCATTCATATTAGCTAATATTAGCTAATAGTTGTAATTTTGCCCATTGCAGAGATAAAGAATTATGGGGAAGCTAGGGTAGACGGGGCAGTGGGGTTAGTAAGGGGTCATGGGGGAGGAGTGAGGGGGGCATACAGTTTACCAGCTAAGGAGGTCCCTCTGTTACAAGGCAAACAGAATAATACTAACTTAACATATAATTCTCCACTAAGTAATGCAAATTTCAAAAGTAAAAGTAGTAACCTCCGCTGTATGCTGGCAAATGCAGGGAGTTTGTCAGGTAAAATGGGAGACCTAGAATTAATTGCATGCTCTAAAAATTATGATATAATTGGTATCACTGAGATGTGGTGGGATGAAACATGTAATTAGAAAATTATCCACGGCACACAGGCTGCTGCAAGCAAGGAACCCCTTGCACGTTTATTGCGGAAGTGAGCAACGTTTCGGGGTCACGCCCCTTTGTCAAACCTGAAACATGAAACATGTGACTGGATTGTGAATTTAAATGATTACACACTTTTTAGGAGGGACAGAGGGATTAAAAGGGAGTGTGTTTGTATGTAAAGCCTGAATTAAAGCCATGCGCTAAAGAAATAACAATAGCTGGCACTGGTGAGGGTGTAGAATCACTCTGGGTAGAGATTTTGACTGGACAAAAGGTAACAAAAAGAATTATCAATGGTGTATGCTATAAACCACCTCGTTAAAGTGTTGAGTATGAAGCCCAGCTACTCTTGCAGATACAAGCGGCTTCACAGCTGGGTCAAGTTCTTGCTATGGGTGACTTCAATTATCTAGACATTGACTGGGGTAATGGGGTTGCTAAGACAGAAAAAGCTAGTAGGTTTGTAAATATGCTGAATGAGAACTTTTTATTCCAGCTCGTTCAAGAACCTACTAGGAATAACTCTCTTTTGGACCTTGTAATAACTAATAATACTGAACTCATTTCTAACATTTGTGTGGGTGAGCATTTAGGGAATAGTGATCATAACATGGTCTCCTTTGAGATTCTTTTGGAGAAGCAATTCTATAAGGGAGTAACTAAAACACTTTGACATATAAGGGCATCTCTGCAACATATTAAGTGGGAAATGCTTTTCACAGGGTTAAACACAGAACAAAAATGGGAAGTCTTTAGAATGCTGCTTAATAAATATACGTGTCAGTATATTCCACTTGTAAGCAAGGAACGTCGTTGCAAAGCAAAACCTTTTTGGTTCAATAGAAGTGTTGGTGTTGAGGTGGGTAAGAAAAGACGTGCTTTTAAGGCTTTCAAGTTAGCTGGGACAGCCGAATCATTTACACAGTGCTATGCAATATGTTGGCACTATATAAATACATGTTAATAATTAATAATAATAATAAAGTACAAGGAGGCCAATAAATCATGCAAAGAAGCTAACATTGCTATAGAAAAGGATATTGCAGCAAGCAGTAAAAAAAATCCAAAATTATTTTTTAAATATGTTAATAGTAAAAAAATGAAGCAGGAAGGGGTGGGACCCTTACTATCAGAGGGGGGTCAGCTGGTTGATGAAAACAAAATAAAAGCACAGATTCTGAACTCATATTTTTCATCTGTCTACACAAATGAGGAACCAGTAAGTGAAGGTTTCCTTCTTAATAGTCCCAATTCTAGTAATACAACTAATAATGCATGGTTCACACATGAAGAAATTCAAAAGAGACTAGAACATGTTAAGATTAACAAAGGTCCGGGGCCAGATGGTATTCATCCCAGGGTACTTAGCGAGCTTAGCTCTGTGATTGCCAAACCTCTTTACTTAATTTTTCAGGATTCATTGAGATCTGGCATAGTGCCGAGAGACTGGCAAATTGCTAATGTGGTGCCTCTATTCAAAAAAGGATCCCGTTCTCAGCCTCAAAACTAAGATACTGGACTTCATAGCAAATCATAATACTATGAGTTTGTGCCAGCATGGTTTTATGCATAATAGATCTTGCCAGACTAACTTAATTTCTTTTTATGAGAAGGTAAGTAGAGACCTCGATTCTGGGATAGCAGTTAATGTGATTTACTTAGGCTTTGCTAAAGCATTTGATACAGTGCCACACAAAAGGTTACTGGTTAAATTAAGGAATGTTGGCTTGGGACATAATATTTGTACCTGGATAGAGAACTGGCTAAAAGATAGACTACAAAGAGTGGTGGTAAATGGAACATTTTCTCATTGGACCAGTGTTGTTAATGGAGTACCGCAGGGCTCTGTAAATGGTCCCTTGCTTTTTAACTTGTTTATTAATGACCTGGAGGTGGGCATTGAAAGTACTGTTTCTATTTTTGCAGATGATACTAAATTGTGCAGAACAATAGGTTCCATGCAGGATGCTGCCACTTTGCAGAGTGATTTGTCTAAATTGGAAAACTGGGCAGCAAACTGGAAAATGAGGTTCAATGTTGATAAATGCAAGGTTATGCACTTTGGCAAAAATAATATAAATGCAAGTTGTACACTAAATGGCAGTGTGTTGGGAGTTTCCTTAAATGAGAAGGATCTAGGGGTCTTTGTAGATAACAAGTTGTCTAATTCTGGGCAGTGTCATTCTGTGGCTACTAAAGCAAATAAAGTTCTGTCTTGCATAAAAAAGGGCATTAACTCAAGGGATGAAAACATAATTATGCTTCTTTATAGGTCTCATCTGGAGTATGCAGTTCAGTTTTGGACTCCAGTTCTTAAGAGAGATATAAATGAGCTGGAGAGAGTGCAGAGACGTGCAACTAAATTGGTTAGAGGGATGGAAGACTTAAATTATGAGGTAGACTGTCAAGGTTGGGGTTGTTTTCTCTGGAAAAAAGGCACTTGCTAGGAGACATGATTACACTTTACAAGTACATTACAGGACATTATAGACAAATAGCAGGGGACCTTTTTACCCATAAAGTGGATCACTGTACCAGAGGCCACCCCTTTAGACTAGAAGAAAAGAACTTTAATTTGAAGCAACGTAGGGCGTTCTTCACAGTCAGGACAGTGAGGTTGTGGAATGCACTGCCGGGTGATGTTGTGATGGCTGATTCAGTTAATGTCTTTAAGAATGGCTTGGATGGTTTTGTGGATAGATATAATATGAAAGGCTATTGTGATACTAAGCTCTATAGTTAGTATAGGTATGGGTATATAGAATTTAAATAAAAGTAGAGAGGGGTGTATGTATGGATGCTGGGTTTTCATTTGGAGGGGTTGAACTTGATGGACTTTGTCTTTTTTCAACCCAATTTAACTATGTAACTAAGTAACCTACAGCAGATTCCAGCAGTTTAGACAGTAGGTAGTGCAGTAGTAAAGGTTATTCTGCAACACATAGCAGAGTATGTGTGTATATAAATTCAAAAATATACTTGCTTTTAAACCTCTCAGGAGTTATATGGAGCACTGTTTGACACCAAAACACTATCATTAATTCAGATATCTGAGCAAATAGTAGAAATATAGAAGTGACTGTATACAGATTTTGTATAAATCATGTACTTACTATGAATACTCTTTTACAATGTGCCATTGTGATTGGATTAGTGGAAGAGTTTATATGCAGAGGACTTTCCACACCAGTCAGTTGAACTAAAGAAGCTACTCGGATGAGTAGTGAAGCATCTGCAATTATTACACAGCAAGTCCAGTTCCTTATACTATACCATACTATATACCATAACCTGGATGAATGAAAGTCTTCATAATATTTTTGATATTTTTGTAGTTCTACATGGAATTTGAGTGAATTGGGTTAATTTAATATTGTGTGAAAGTTATCTTTTCACCTTAGACATGTGCGGCCAATTCGTGTTTATCATGAACCAAATTAAAATGTTGATGTATCTAGCGCTATGGTGGATCCCCAACCTTTTTTTACCCATGAGCAACATTCAAATGTAAAAAAAAGCTGGGAAGCAACAAAAGCATAAAAATTTTTCCTGGGTGGTGCAAAATAAGTCCTGTGATTGGCCATTTGGTAGCACTTATGTGGAATGCAAAGCTGGCCATAGATGTGTCAATTTTAGCCTAATATGCAACGAATGATCTTACGTCACAATCTTCCGACCTGCAACTAACCGTTAGATTATTATTAGATTAGATTATTATTATTATTAGATTAAATAAAGTACAGTAGTAAAAAAACAAATCAGACGATGTTCTGGCTGTGACGCTAATCATACAAAAGTTATGTCTGAGAAATAGTAGTGACAGTCACCCATTGATATCATCAGATAGCCAACAGAAATCTTCTAACCTGTCCAATTGACTAAACAACCAATCGCCATGGTATGAAAAATGTTGGAATGATCCACACATGCAACTATACAAATTTTCGTGTATATACTGTATGGCCAGCTTAAGGAGACTCTGTTTGGCAGTACACCTGGTTTTTATGTAACCAAAACTTGCCTCCCAGCCAAGAATTAAAAAATGAGCACCTGCTTTGAGGCCACTGGGAGCAACATCCAATAGGTTGGTGAGCAACCTGTTGCTCCTGAGCCACTGCCTGGGATCATTGATACATGGTCTGCACTGTAGGGATACTGGTGTGCAAATTGATATCACAGGTTTGTACCCATTAAGACTTATATGTCCTTTGGTCCTTTGGGTGGCCCAAAATAGGTGGTTGCTAACCAATTTAAATGCTTAAAGGAACAGTAACGTCAAAAAATAAAAGTGTTTTAAAGTAATGAAAATATAATGCAGTGTTGCCCTGCACTGGTAAAACTGCTGTGTTTGCTTAAGAAACACTACTATTGTTTATATAAATAAGCTGCTGTGTAGCAATGTGGGAAGCCATTCAAAGGAGAAAAAGCTCAAGTTACACAGCAGATAGGCTCTGTCTGTCTAATGGAGTTATCTGTTATCCATTAGTTAACCTGTGCCATATAGCCATTTTTCAATTTCCGCCATTGCTCCACAGCAGCTTGTTTATATGAACTATAGAAGTGTTTCTGAAGCAAACAGATCAGTTTTACCAGTGCAGGGCAACAGTACAAGATATTTTCATTACTTTAAAACACTTAAATTTTGTGTTACTGTTCCTTTAATAACCCTTTATATTGCTAAGGGGGTGAGAAAGCAAAAGTTGGACTGAAAGACCCCAATAATGAGAAATTTAGAATTTCCTGGTTTGCCATTATGTCAAGTTAAACTTTTTTTATTCCTCTGAAGCTATTTTCACCTCCTCTTGAACTCAATATGAATGATCATATGAGATGTTTCATGCCTGTGGAAAAACACTGTTAGAAACAAAATAAGTATATCACTATGTTTCTCTGCTTGATTACAATGAATACTTGTTAAACCTCAAACACTAATAATTGAGTGAAGGATTATACATTGAAAGGATCCCAGCTTGGCATGGCATAATATTGTGTTGACCTCCCTTTGCCTTTTTTATTTGATTTGCCAAGATTTTAATGAGAAAAAATGACAATTGTGACACAGCCATGGGGGGTATGAAAACATCACAATGCAATGCAAATCAGAGCTCATTATTCATTTTTTTTTTTAAAAAATGCTTAAAATATGTATTACATTAGGAAAAAAGAGAAAATTCTAAAAGCTTTGCTTAGTTCATGAGCCTAGACCTAATTTTTAGGATGCGTTTAAAACTAAAGTCTTGCACCATATATTAGAGGAGAACTAAACCTCTAAAAATAATACTTAAGTAACATATAGGGGCAGATTCATTAAGGGTCGAATTTCGAAGTTAAAAATACTTCGAAATTCGACCCTCGAATTGAAATCCTTCGACTTCGAATATCGAAGTCGAAGGATTTAGCGCTAATCCTGCGATCGATCGATCGAAGGATTTTTCGTTCGATCGAACGATTAAATCCTTCGAATCGAACGATTCGAATGATTTTAATCCAACGATCGAAGGAAAATCCTTCGATCAAAAAATCACAGGCAAGCCTATGGGGACCTTCCCCATAGGCTAACATTGACTTCGGTAGGTTTTACCTGCCGAAGTAGAGGGTCGAAGTTTTTTTTAAAGGGGAAGTACTTCGACTATCGAATGGTCGAATAGTCGAATGATTTTTCGTTCGATTCGTTCGATTTCGTTCGAATTCGAACGAATTTAACCAATTCGATGGTCGAAGTACCAAAAAATTACTTTGAAATTCGAATTTTTTTCATTCGAATCCTTCACTCGAGCTTCATGAATCGGCCCCATAGTGTAACCATAGTAAGTGGCATATTAAAGAATTTTACCAAACTGGAATATATATTTAAGTAAATATTGCCCTTTTACATCTCCTTGAGCCCCATTTTATGATATTCTATGTGCTGCCTCAGAGATCACCTGAATGCAGAAATACTACAGCTTTTATTGTAACAGGAAGACGGATGGAAGCAACATTTTTCCATTAATTGGCTCATGTGACCTAACATGTATGGGTTTTTTTGTGGGAACCATGAATCATAGGATCCTACGGGGACAGGGGCTGCCACTAGAAATTACGGGGCCCCATACATCATCATTTTCTGGGCCCCACCCACCCCAGAACCCAAGCCCCACCCACCCCAGACCCCAAAGCCCACACCAGTTAAAAGTTAAAAGACCACACAGACATCAGCACTAAAAATAGTCAAACCCCCCCACACAAGTTATAAAAAGCTATTGATGGTCAGGGCCCCTATAAGTTAAAAAAACTGTGGCGCCAGGGTCCCCCATAAAAGTTTTTTTGAAAAATTGATGGTCTAATGTTTAATGATTTATGTTTTTCCTCAGGGAATATTTTGTCAACATTGGTATAGATACTTAAATATATTACCATTTGAGAATAATGCCTTCCAAGAATCTTCATAGATGAGTGAACCTATGCTGATGCCCCATCTGTGATATAACATTACCATGCATAGCCGACCACAGGGGGTGATTTCAGGTGTCTGGAATCCCTCTTCCAGACCAGAAATAGAGCATAGGAAAATAGAGATTTTTATCTCTGAGAAAGAACTTGAGCTAATTGCTTTTTGCAAGGTAATGTGGGTTTAGACTTGCATAAAATATTGGCTGTACTTGGCCTGAAATGGCCATTGAAGTTTGAATTTAAAATTGACTGATATGATCTGTAAAATAAATTGATACTGTTCAGGTTTAAGATAGCGGTCAGGCTCCCAATGGCTACTTAATAGTAAGGTGAGTCTGCCGCCAATGTGTTCATGGCTTGCGGTGTATATACAGTATATAAATATTTTGTTCTATGCAGTAAGCGGTTGCTGTGAGAAATTTCTAGCAGTTGAAAATGACTGAACAGCCCAGGTTTTCTTGCACTCAGGTGGGCTTATTCACAGTAAACAGCTTTCCCCAGTGTGTGAGAGAGAGAGGGAAGGAGAGTGTATTTTTGACGCCGAGCTGCAGTTTTGTGAAATATCCCAAAGTGACTGGAGGAAGGAACATAAACATCCCTCCTAAAGGACTGAAAGTCTGACAGAGGCTTCTAAGGTTTTTCTGTTTTTTGTACACCAAGCTGTATGTTGAAGCTGAAATGCTAATCCTATGTTGATGCAAAAGTGCTGAATCTGTTTATTTGGGTCGCAATAAATGCCAGCCAAGCCGCATTGAACTCTTAGGGGGTTATTTACTAAAGTCATTTTTTTTCTGGTTGGAGTTTTAAAGGGAGTTTAAAAAAACCCTAAATTTTTTGTGATTTATTAAACCCTGAGGCTGCTAAAAGTCAGAATAAAAAAGAACTCTATGTCAAACCTGTCGAGGTCATGTAGAAGTCAATAGCAGATGCCCCACTTACAATTTGAAGATATCATGATCTATGCTGAGTTTCGTACAGTAAGCTGATTAATTTGTGGTTTTCGGGCATGAAACTTATGATTTTTTCACAATTTTATTGAATTTTTTCCCACACCAAATTTTTTCAAGCAAATTTGATGATAAATATGGTAAAATTGTGGACGGGAGTGTGGTCAAAGTGGTTTTAAGAAAATTGTGCGAATTTTTCAGATTTTAGTAAATAACTCCCTTGAACATGGTGTTAAGACTCCATTGGTGGCTGAAATTGTGCCGTGGCTATGGTCCCAGCTAAGCTAAATCTCACTGTGTGTTGTTTCATTTTATGCCACCCAAATGCCGGTTATGACACTGCTTCTGACCTTGTGTAATTTATTCATGTCAGTGGGGAAATTCAAGGGGCAAGTTCCAGCAAAAGATGCTCTAGGAAAAGAAGTGTACAAAGCCATAGTGGCTGAACGCCAAATCTTACCATAGAATTTTCGAATAGCTGCTTACAGTTATGCTCCCTGGTCCTGTTGGGCCCCCACCAGCCCAGGCAAATGGGCAGGCTATGTGGTGCATGCAGCAGTGAAGCACTAGGAGGCCTGAATTTGCCATGTGCTAATCTACTGTGTGCTATTGGGAGTGGTATTCATCTGATGAGGAGTGGTTTGCTGGAGCAAAGGCCCTTAGCTGGAGGAGGGAGAGGGCAATAGGAGTGGTGGACCCTTTGCTTGGGTTTTTCCCATAGGCCCTGCCCAACTCTGACTCTAGTTATGATGGATTTGTACATGGAGGTAAGGTAGTCATGGTCACCGAAAATCAGAAAATACGCCTTAGTGTAATAGAAATTAGCCCCTAGATTTCTGTTTAAGGTCTGTATTGACTTGCACAGGATGTTTTCAAACCGCCAGTTTCAAATTTGTGAGACAACTAGTGACTTGCTATGAACATACTGTACCTGTGCTTCCAGGTTAGGTATTATGGTTGTGCCATGATTCTGTCCCCTCGTAATATAATTAGTGGAATGTCTTGCATGCATGGCTATGCCCCTCCAGGCACATAATTCTCCTTTCTGGGAAAATTACACCCTCACTTCTGGAGATTTTAAATTTGCCCAGTGTTACCAGATGGGCACCATTTGGTTGTGAGCACATAAAAGTAGTAATCCTATGTAGACCAAGTGAAACATACACAGGGACTACACCAGGAATGTCTACTCTCCATTTACTATCATCTATTTTCTCTAAACTGTCCTTAATTAAACAGACTATTATATGAGAAGCAAAAGGAAACTCCTTTTTTTCCAGTAAACCCATACATTTTATTTACTCTCATGAATTCTAACTTATTTAGCTCCTGGTTGCTTTGGTGTAAATGCCTGGAGGCTCTGATTAATGTGCAATAATAGGAAATCTCATTGGGAACATAAACCTCTAAAAGATCCATTACACCTAGCAAATCTGCAGGACGAAAGCCGAGAAGACAGAAGCATACACAGCACAAAGAGCATTTCTTTTGACAGACCCCAGTTCCCTTTGTTAGAGCCAACACAGAGTTGTTCTCTTAAAAATAAAATAGATGTTATCACTGGAATTTATATTATAGGCAGTGAAGTATGTCATTGGATTCATCAGATCATGTTTTCAAATCCCAGTATTAATTTTGTTGTCTGAAACAACTTCACTGTGTACCACTCTATAGCTCCCATGACAAATAAATATTTGGCAATAGAGTGGCTGTCAGAATGGAAATGGGTGAAATTATACTGATCTCACCAGTGAAACTTATCGAGTATTGGTTTTTCATACAATTCTTTCCATCTTGGGTAACACATGTAATCCGCTTCTGCTAGATTTAAAAGTATTTCTCCTTAAGCTTTTTACATTTTTCCAGAATGAACCAGCAAGTATTCAGGAACAGGTTATCCAGAATACCATTATCCAGAAAGGTCCGAATTAGGGGACTGTCATCTCCCATAAACTTTATTTTATACAAATAATTGCATTTTTTTGTGTAGTAATAAAACAGTACCTAAACCATACAGCAACAATGCAAAAGTAAATCCACCAACTTGTTTTGAATCGTTAGCCAAACTCGGACTCACACAGTGAGGGGCTAATTTCCAAAAAAAAAATACTTTTTGAACCTCAGGTTGACCCACCCCCCAGACTGAAATATATGATCAAATTGGATGCCCATTTCACTCAACCATTACTGGACCAAGATTGGGACGCTATTTGGGACAATGCAAGAAAGATGTGTGTTCAAGGCAAAAAGAGCATATTTTCTAAGATTTTAATGTTCAGGTATCATACTCCAGCCAAATGCCATACGCTTTTCCCTGACCATTTTCCTTTATGCTGGAGAAATTGTAGTGAAATGGGCCCCCTTCCACATATATTTGGACTTGTCCGGCAATCACTCCACTATGGACTCAGGTCTCAGATCTATTGAGCAAAATATTATGGACTCCTACACCAAAGGACATGTGTACCTTCCTGCTGGGTAGTCCATTCCCCAGAGTGCGGAAAACCAGTCAAACTTTGATAAATCAGATTTTAACAGGTACCCAAATATCGATAGTGTCCCATTGGAGATCTAATATTTTACCAACCCTGGGGTTAAATTAAATGCCGAATTGAGACCAATAAGATTTTTGAATATGGCATTGCCAAAATCCTCAATAATATTCATCGCTATATAGAGGTATGGGCACCCTGGGAGCTACTAACTTCAGAAGATTGAACTTCAATAGATCCTCCTCTGTCTTTTATTTTTCTCCACCATAACTCCAATCTTGCATGACCACCATTAAGGTCAAACATATAACAATGGTGCTGTGTTGTTTTTTCTTATTTTTTATTCTTCTGTTTTCTTCTCTTTTCATATATGTAACTGCAATGTATCAATGTCTGGTTTTAGCTGCTGATTGTAAAACAACATTGTTATGACTAATACAATTCTAAGTTCAAAAAAAAATTATACATCAGTACATTGTACGTGTTTTTTTTAGGGAGAATTCAATTAGGGAACACAATAAACCCTTTGCATCAAAACCGTAATTGCTAAACACAGGACATGATATGTATCAGAATAAAATATCTAAGGAGTTGGGCTACCTTCCATGGAACTGCACTGAGACCAACATAAGAAATTTAGAGTTACCAATACCTTTTTTAAAATAAGCTTTATGGTTTTAATCAACCTACTTTGAAAGACAAAGACATGAAAAGGTGATGTATACTCTTTTTGATGTGGTTATCACTTATCCTACTCTCCATGCAAACATTATTCCTGTAACAGAATGTATTTACATGATTTTTATATCGCTCACATTATCCATGCTTTTAAAATATTATTTCAGACATAGCTATTGTATAATTACTACAATGCATTTAATCTGGTGTATGTAATATATTCCCGCAAAAGACATGACAGTGCCTCATCAATGCATTTCTCCATCTTCAATTCATTATATGAGGTTTTAAAGTAATCTTTTACACGTTGCTAACTTGCTATACATTGTATTCCATTGTTATATAGACACATCACATAATAAGATAATATTTTTCTTAGCATTTATCTAATATAATTCTGATTACTATAAAGGAAACGGGAACTTGTATTTAAAGAAAACAACATATATTAGACTTATTTTCCTATTAGTTTTCTTTTTTTAACAATTCTTTATTCTTTTGAAAACCGGGGGGGGGGGGGATACAGAAAGTAAAGGGGTGATGTGGGGGGGGGTGAGGAGTTTCCATACATCATAGTATTACAATATGAAGAAAATTTTACTAGCAATTGTAACAAAAAGTCATATCTCACAATGTTCAGCTTTTGGTATCATATAAATAGTACTTTTGTTTCTAGGTAATTTGAATGGTTTTAACTATATATTTCCTAACATTCTATAGATGAATCAGTAGTGTACTACATCTTACCATTACTTGATTACACTTTTAACATAATTTATCCAGGGGGCCCAAGTTTTCCAGTATTTGGCATTTGGCGGTTTCTTAAACCTGTGAGTTCCTCCATTTGCCTGATTTCTTCAATTTTCACCAACCATTCTCTGAGTTTCGGGGGTTCTACTGATTTCCATTTTGCAAGGGATCAACGCTTTCGCTGCTTGTATCAGCTGTAAAGTTAGGGGAGCATTTATTACATCTGGTATACCCAGGTCTGCATTTAGCATAATTAGTGCATGATTGTCTATTTTTATATTATTCTGCATTACTTTATTTATGATCCTTCATATTTCACACCAATATTGTTGTCGATGTGGACACGTAAGCCATATATGAGTGAGTCCCCCCAGCATTTCCCCGAAGTTTTGGGGTACCATTTTTGTAATTTCACCGGGGTATAGTGCCACCTTGTTATCAGCTTATATACCGCTTCTCTTGTTTTAGAAGCTTTAGAAGTCTTATACACTGACCTAACAATTTTATTCCAAATATTATCTGTTATGGCTACTTTGAGTTCCATTTTCCATTCCTGACGAATAGAGCATGTGTACTGGGGGTATGTTGCAAATAAGAATTTATATAATTTGGAGAGAGGTTTGCTAATCTCTACCGAAGTGGATATAATCCTTTCAAAAAGCGTTACAGCTCTATTCCAGAAGAGCTTATGGGTTTGATATATAAATGGAGTTGGTTGTAGTTCCAGAAATCTCTGGGATGGTAGCCCCATCTCTTCTGCATTTCCGCTAGCGGTATCATCGTATTGTTCTTAACAAGATCTTTTAATTTTGTTTCCTCCAATCCCCAAGTACCCCGTCAGATTATATTTCTCTTTGTTTTTGTGCCACTCTTTAAGTGTGGCTCCTGCCAGGGGGTGTTGCAATAAAGCTTTAGGATAGTGGACTTTCTCAACCCACAAATTATGAATCAAAGGATACCTTATTAATGATTGTTCTAATAGACACCAATCTTTTTTCTTTCTTTCCAGATTCCACTCAAGGATGCGGGTTATGTGAGTTGCTATGTAATATAGGTCCAGGAGACCGAGGCCTCCTTTATCTTTATGCAATATCAGTAGGTTGTGTTTCAATTTCTGATTTTTCCCTCCCCAAATAAATCTTGATATAATTGATTTTACCGAGGTGAAAAAAGATTGAGGCATCATTACAGGTAACACTTGCATACGGCACAATAGTTTTGGGATGGGAACCATCTTAACCGCCTGTATTCTCCCGAACCATGACAGTTGTAACTTTGCCCAATTGGTCAGTGATTTTTTAAAAGATGCTGAAAGGGGTATATAATTGTCCTGATACAATTTCCCTAAGTCAGATCTGATTTTAATTCCTCTGTATTTTATGTGAAGGTGTGCCCATTTAAACAGAACCTTTTGTTGTAGCTGCTTTGCTCTGTTGTCTGGGATATTTATGTTTAGAATTTCAGATTTGGAGTAATTAACTTTAAAATTTGAGAGTTCTCCAAAATTTCTCATAAGGGAGACCACATTTGGGAGAGATATTATGGGTTTTGTTATACATAACAGCAGGTCACCCGCAAAAGCTGCACATTTGAAATCTTGTCCTGCTGCAACTATGCCAGAAATGTCAGGGTCTTGTCTTATGTGTATCAATAACGTTTCCATGACCATAATAAATAGAATCGGCGAGAGAGGGCAGTCCTGTCTCTTCCGTTTGATATAGTTACTATAGGGGATAGGGTGCCATTGACTCTAATTCTGGCAGTGGGTCTTTAGTATAGTGCCATGATTCTCTGAATAATTAGGGGGCCTAGTCCAAAACCTGCTAGTGTTTTTTCTAAGAATAACCACGATACCCTATCAAACGCTTTTTCTGCACCCGTGGTAAGTAAAATAGATGGTATACCTTGTTTCTGCACATGTTTTATAAGTGATATTATTTTAGCTGTATTATCCTTTCCTTCTCTTTTAGGAACAAAGCCTGCTTGATCTGAGTGTATTAAGTCAGGTAAGTATTTCTTAATTCTGTTGCTTAACACAGGATATATTTTCATATCAACATTTATCAGGGATATGGGCCTATAACATGGGCATAATTGGGGGTCCTTGTCTGGTTTAGGGATAATGGTAATATGAGCCTCTTGGGCTTGCGGATGAAAGCCCTTTTTTGAGGTAATGTTATTAAAGTGTCGAAGTAGCAATGGAATGATATCTTTTTTGAATGTTTTATAAAAAATTCCTGTATATCCATCCCGTCCGGGAAGTGAAGTTATGCAATCCTCTATTTCCTTTTCATCAAAGGGAGCCTCCAATGATTGAGAATGGTCGAGAGATTTTTTTAGCCTGCCTCTTGGATGAATTTCTCTATTCTATCGATCGTTTCAGCGTGTGGGGGAGCAGAGTTTAGCTTGTATAGTGTTTGGTAATAATCTTGAAACCCCCTGCTATGCTTTTGGTATCATATCCAATTATATTTCCTTAATCCTTAATACACAATATCTGTGTATGGGGTTGCACTTTTTTGAGTATTCTCGAAAAATGTTTATTGCACTTGTCACTTAATTCATAATACCTCTGCTTAGATCTCAGATAGGCTTTTTGCACTTTACCATTAAGTAGGGCTCTTAACTGTAGCCTCTTGCTTTCTAATACAATTAATGTTTTCTATAGCTATAGTCTCCTTGTGAGATTGTTCTAGGAATAAAATTTCTTTCTGCTATTTATTAATCTCCTTATCTTTTTCTTTTTTTAGTTTGCTGCCTAATGCGATCAGTCTACCTCTCAAAACACATTTTAGAGTTTCCCAGAGAGTCGTCGGGGATATATCGTTTGAACTGTTCGTCTGTATTATGAATTCTATCCACTCCTGTATCAGTTTTTTCCTATGTTCCGTGTGGAGCAGGATTCATTAATACACCATGTATGCTCCGCTCTAAGTGTTTTGGGAATTAAAAATTTTGTGATTACCGGGGAGTGATCTGATAAAATACAATTGCCAATTTCCACTTCTGTATACCATTTAAACCAGTACTGAGATGTAAATATATAATCTATTCTGGAATAGACCGAATGTACCTTAGAAAAATGTGTATAGTCTTTTGTACTAGGTTTCAAAGCTTTCCATGTGTCTAAGGGATTAAGTGCCATATTAAAATCTCCCTCAAAGATGAGAAAACCTTCTCTGCAATTATCTAGCACTTGTAAAAAGTGTTTGAAATATGCCACTTGCATACACATTTGCTATGGTGCAAGATTGATCTGCCAATTTCCCTTTTATTATATTGTAGCGCCCTTCTTTGTCCGAAATTGTTTCCGAGTGTTTAAATGGGAGGTCTCTGTGGATCAAAGTCATGACTCCCAGAGATTTTTTGACCGCATTGTTATTTAAGAAAACATGAGGAAATTGCTGTAACCGTAATACTGGGCCATGCCCTTCTTTAAAGTGTGTTTCCTGAAGTAGTACTATTTTGGCTTTGTGCCTTAAGCAGTCACGAAAAATCTGGGCTCTTTTTACTGGCTCTTTAAGACCATTCACATTATAGGAAAGGATCTTACATTCAATATGTGATTCCTTAGCCATATTCACTTGTGTGTTTCTGACCACTGAAATTGTTTAATGGCGTATACTTGTCGTCAACTTGAATATTGATGGAAAACAGGGGGAAAAGGTACAAAGATTGATGATGGGCGACCTCTAGTAGGCCAGTGGGGAAGGTAGGTAGGTAATGCCGCCATAGACTTATCAGGGTAAGACCCCTTGACTGTAGTGATGTAGAAGCGGCTCGGGTGCTGTGCACCATGATCATGTGGGGAAAAGTAGTTGCCTGTGGAGCGGACAGAGCACTTGTAGGTTGTAAATTAAATAAGGCTCCACCAGCCCCAACCAACAAGATTTTCTATATATTAACCATAAAGATGAGATATATTAATAATAATGAGAGTAATAAGGAGAGGAGGAACATTTAAAGTGCAATATATGCAAAACTTACATATAAAACTAAATAAAACTGCAAACACATCAAAAAAGAGAAACATTTTCATTAAAGGCAGATAAACTTGTCTCTCTAGGCGACTTAATCAGTCCAACAAGAGTATTTCAAAAAGAACACGTGTACCACTAATGATAGTTGTGCAACCTTTACCTGATCACCGTCCATTAGTAGCATGTTCAAAATCGTTTCTAGTATCTTTGTTCATTCATGCCTAGTATGAAGATCAGTTTAAAGGTCCTTAAAGGTTACCCTTAGGTATCAAGGTTGCAGCTTTGCACTAACCAAGTTCCATGTTGTGGAGCACTGTGTTCTGTCCTCCTGGTGAATGCCATCACATTTGAGAAATTCTCATTCTTGCCCTCGGGGTTCTTGGTGTCCTCGGTGGTCTGGATGAAGCAGAAGCTTGTAACCAATCATCCTGTAGATCTAGATGTAATTCTTGGATTCTGCTAGTATCTGGTATCCACCCAGGTAGTTGTATCATAGGTAAATGAAACTTTTTCAAGAAGGGTTCAGTATCCATAGGAACTCGGATGGTAGCTGTGGTGCCATCTTTAGCCGCGAATAGGGAGAATGGATATCCCCATCTATACGGAATACCCTGTTCTCTCAGTTTATCAGTGAGAGGTTTCAGTAAGTTCCGCTTGTAAATCGTATTTCTCGATAAATCCTGAAAGAATTTTATATTGCAATCTTCATATTTTAGAGGATTGATCTCCTTTGCTTTATTGAGGATTTCCTCCTTTAGTGAGAAACTTGTGTAGGCAACATAAGATATATCTTGGTGCATTCAAAGGGGCAGCCTTAGGTTTCTGGACTCTGTGAGCCCTGTCCACAGTTATATCTGTAGTGGGATCCCTCTGTTGAATAGATTTAAAGGTTTGTAACAGTGCTGCCCGTAAATCCTCCTTTTGCACTGCCTCTGGGCCACCCCTTTTTCTAATATTGTTTCTCCTACTTCTGTTCTCCTGATCCTCTATCTGCCTTTGGAGTTCCTGAATCATATTATCCTGTTGTTGTATATATTTATAAACAGCTCTTTGATTTTTAGCACACTTACTGAAATTTGTTTCCAGTCCATCCATGCGAGCTGCAGGGATTAATAAGTCCCTCTTGATATCAAGGATTTCTTCCTTAATAGTAGCTGTCACTTCTTTGAGCATCTCTTTGATGTCTGTCTTAGAGGAGAGATTGGCTATGTATGCTTGTAAGTCCATATCATCCTCTGCCTCACTCTCCCCCTCAGACTGCTCTCTGTATGAGTCAGCTTCCTCTTCTTGTGTGTCTCGCGCGGCCGCGATTTTGGGTTCTTTGCGACCTGTTTTTTGGGGTTTTTTCTCAAAAAGAGCAGCGCTATCTCTCCATAAGCCGCTTTTGAGTGTCTCCCTGGGGTTTGCTCCTTCTCCGCTTTGCCCCTGTTTTCCCCATCTTTAGGGCGCTGTAGCAGGCTGGTTAGAGCTAATGGAAACAGAGCTCTGGGCTTATGCCTCCATCTAGCTCTGTGGCAGACCACGCCCCCTTCTTTTAGTTTTCTTTAAATAAATATCTTTGTTATCTATGTTACTCTTTAAAATAAAGATTCCTTTCTTCCTTAATTACATTGATATGTCTGAGTGGGAGCTGCCTTATGACTTACCTAGTGATGTATTCTCTGTATATTTAAACTGACCAGTCTATGATGAGCAGTCTAGGGAGAAATTAATGAAGCTATTGTATGTATTGCCTCCTGTTCTTACATGCATAAATACAAATATCCAGGAAAGATATGTGCTGCGCATATAATAAAGTTCATGAACTTAATTATGGAAATGCACTGTAAGGCCTCTTTAGAGAATACAATGGGGCACATTCACCAAACTCGGGTGAATGAATAGAGGGAAAAAAACTCGAATTTCGAGTCGTTTTTTTGTGCTTCTCGACTATCGAATTGGCGTAAATTCGCCTGAGTAGAATGATTTGAATAGATTGAGCGAAAAAACGCTGCGACTATTCGCCCATTCGATAGTCAAAGTACTGTCTCCTTTAAAAATACTTTGACTGCCTACTTCGCCAGATTAAACCTACCGAATTGCTTTAAAAGCCTATGGGAAAGTCCCATAGGCTTTTTTTTTAAAGTTTTTGATTGAATAAAAAGGCATACGATCGATCATTCGATCGAATATTTGATCGTGCGACTATTCACCCATTCGACTATTCGCCCATTCAACTATTCGCCAGCATGTAAATTCGCCCGAATTCCCTATTTGATTCTATTCCCCAGTCGAATTTCGAGGGATTTAACCCCTCGAAATTGGACCCTTGATACATCTGCCCCAATGTGTTTTTTTACTAACTTTGCAATTATATATATATATATTTTAAAAGGCTATAGAAGCCTATGCTGCAGGGTTAGGCTTCCAGTACAAACTGTATAATATCTGCACAGAAGGCTTCTTCAGCCAAATGTTTTAAACATATTGCACACTGAGCAATGTGTTTTTTTAAACAGCAGCAATTTCTTTCTTATTATAGGATGTGAGAGACCCCCTTTCTAGTTAATGTTTGGTATGCTGACCCCAAACACACAATTTGCTAGTTAAAGCATGAACTTCATGTTCATGTCCAGTCTTGAGCACGACAAACCTTTTGACAAGTGACTTTGTATTTTGCCCAGATGAACTATCCATTGGACACAGCTGGCTATAACATTTCCTGGATGATAATATTTTGCTTTCATACACTGTGACAGCACAGGAACATTCCTTTGTTTTAGGCAATAACATGGTTGCCAAGGAAACTATTAATGGAAGTTAATGTAAGTGTAAATTAGGGACAGAAGGTTCCTTTAATGGTTATTCTGCACTTATATCCAGAAAAGTATCTGCATAAAGACCCTTTGTCCTTCTAGATAATGCAAACGTGTTAACTGCCTATGCAGAAAAAATGTAACACATGAAATGCGATTGACACTCATAAATATAATATAATGTTAACTGACATTAAAATGACCACCATTGGAACTTTAAACACAAAAACTATGGTTTTGGAGAAAAAATAAAAATCAAGGCACTCACAGACATCACTGTGATGCACTTTAAAAGGATATTCATTCTGGGATTCATATAAACATTTAAAGGTAACGCTAAATATGTTGTACGGTACACACTTAATTACGAGGCTGAAACATATAAAGATATAATAAGGACAAGGCTAAAAAGAATAAAATGTTACACTTGTACCAGTGGATCATATAATTGGATAAATGTTTAAGGTAGTATCTGTAAATCTGATTTAGCAGTGTACCAGAGTGATTCTTTCTTCGCTATTCTACTCTCCTAATCTTCAAATATAACAGCTAACCAAAAGAACTGAGTTAAGCACAGAGGTTTGGAAGTGAAGATCAAGTAGATCCATCTTGATATAGCTCTAAGCAACCACTTAGCCTTGTCACTCACTCTGTTACTTTGTAAGATACAATGAATTCCCAGCATCGAAAATTAGTTTTTGTCAGCATTGCAGCAATTATTAAAATTTTTCTCCACTTGACTACAATCAAATCAGGTTTTTGTGTTCCTCTTATGAGTAAAACATAAGTGTAAAGACTTCCCAAGGGAAAGGCTGTGTTGGTACAACTCTGAAAATAATTTAATGTACTTTGTAAAGTTTCTTACTATACTAGAGGGCTCATTTACCACCTGCCAAGTGTAAATTTTGGACACAGCTGCTAAGTTTTAGGGATGAAATACCATTTACAGGATTTTATTCGGATACAGCATGACTCTCATCAGTAACATAACTATATATTTTTAGGGATGAAATACCATTTACAGGATTTTATTCAGATACAGCATGACTCTCATCAGTAACATAACTATAAATTATTGTTGGGGCCCCCAAAATGTCTAGCGTTTGCCAATATTTATTGAAATTATATGTTAATTAATGTCTCATGGGGCCCCTATACCTACTGGGCCCCCCTGCAGGGGTCTGCTTCTTCTGTAGTTATGCCCCTGACTCTCATCCAACAAGGCAATGGGGGAAGGGTCTAAAATCAGAATAGGTATTTTAAAGTCTGTTAAAAATACAGTCTGCTTTCCCAGAGAAGCCCTTATGTTAAATACTGTAAAACTGTGAAGGAGGACATAATCTTTATTTCCTTCAAGAATTCAGCACGTAGGGTCTTTGAAAAAATTTTTTCGTTTGAACATTACTTGTCATTTAAGGTGGGAAATCATTTTCCACTCAATCTATAGTTTCTTTGCTTTCTATGCGTCAACAATATAAGTCTGAATGTGAATCGGAATACTGAACTTGGTATATTAATTTTTTCTCTTTCTTCTTTATTCCATTCAGGGTCGGACTGGCCCAGCAGGGCGTCATTCCGAGCGCACTGATCGGCCGTCACAGTAGGGTGCAGGGGGGGCGGAGGTGGTCCCAGGGCCCCCAGTCCGACCTTGATTCCAGTTTCTTGTTTTCATTTATGTATTTTCTATACTCTCTTCCTTTTTGGTCTCTTTATCTTTTTTTCTCTTCTTGGTATCTTTACTCTTTCCTTATTTTCCTTCTTCTCAATTTAACTCCAATATTATGTCTTCTCCCAATATCCTTATCTTTTCCTAGGGATTTATTCATTAAAGTTCGATTTTTTATGGTCAGGTAAGGTGAAAAACAATTTTTTCATAGGAAAAAAAACCTTTCATTTTTCGTGATGGTGTTAAAAGTCTGAATAAAAAAGTACTCCAACTCAGACCTGCCAAGTTTATGTAGGTCAGGTTTCCAAAAAAAGTCACAGGTTTCGGGAATCAAATCCAAAAAGTGGCAGTTCTCAGTGACAAATCCGAAAAATTTGTACAATTCGGATTTGTGTCGTAGTTCAGTGGACAGAAAAAGCGTAGCAGGTTTCAGCTGTGACAACTGATAATCCTCACAACTATCTAAATGTACATCAATGCATTTTATCAAATGCCACTTGCATTTCTCCCGCAGTTGAGACAGTTTCAAATCACTAACAACCAGTTGCACCTGGAAACACAATGTCATTATGATTGGATGAGTGCCATATGCCACGCAGGTTTAAGAGTTATTTGCATAGGAGGAATAAACGAAAATGTAAACAAGGAGAAAAATGAAGATCTGGTTTCCAAACACCTTGCGATATATCTTCAGACCTGCAGCTCTTCCTTCTGTCTGCTTTTAATTTGCTTTCACAGTGCTTTGAACAAATTGAATTTGTTAATTAAAGCGGTAAAATGAAATGCTGAACATTATTGACGAGATGCTAATTACATTAGCAGAGGGATCGGTGGAAAAAGAAGCTCTTGTTTTGTATGGCCAGGACAAATCATATTAAAAGAGACAAGCAAGCAGCCTAAGATGGAACCCTGCAGGGAAAGAAATCCTGTTTACATGTTCTGGTTTCAGATATATCATTCAGCATCAAGCTCTTACAATCCCAACATTTAAACTGATTACATGGCTGCCACTTTACCTCAAATGAGGCTTAAACTTCACCAAAATTAAGCAGAGAAGTGATGTGATCTTTTTTAATTTATTTGTGCTTTGGCTTCCTAAATGGTTTAAATATCACAAGCTCTGAAAATAGCATTCTTTGGGTAGCTGCCTTTATTAATCTGAGGGCTGCAGGATTTGCCTCCACAAAAGTTCTGCATTTTTATCAACCATGTTTAATTCAGATAAAGAATTGCAGGCCCTGTGTACTTATCTCTTCTAATAACACTTATTGGTAGGACCTATTTTAGTACATTCCGCCTTTAAATAGAATTATACTGCCCTGAATTTACAGCAGTCTGGTTGCATATTTTATGTTTTATAGTAGAATTCGAGCCACTGTCATATGATTCTATGTTGTAGTAGTATACTCACTGTCTTACTATAGGCAACATTATGCATATAATACATAATGCTGGGCAGATTGTACCTGAACTGCCAATTCATTTGGGCATGACCAACCACATGGGTTGGATTTGGCAGACCACTGGTCAGATGATCAAAAGGCCAATCCATTTATGGCCACCTTTACATCATGTATTATTAGTCTACTAAACCATATTGTTATACTAGCCATAAAGGACCCAATAGCGGCTCCTGGCTTTTGACCATGTATGAAACTTACGTACAGGCTCAGTCAAATATCAATCAGTAAAGGACTGCATTGGGACATGGATCGGGTTTCTGCACTTTTTAGGTGATCCAGTTGGGCTAAGGCCCAAACAATAGGATTACTTTGATTTTGCCAGTAATGTGGATTTTGACCAAATGGATCTACCCCTGTATTAAATGATTAAAGCAGCTCTTTCAGTATAATTTAGCCAATCGCATAGTACTTCCTGATTCAGTTATTGCCAGACAAATTGTAGGGGTCTGGCAAGCCTTCAGGGCATAAATGTTTTCCCATTGGAAGTATTCCAGGCAGTGTGATACATGTAAAAAAAAAAAACTAAGGGTAGATTGTCTTGAACTGTCTACTGCAAGTCTATAAGCATAAAAATGTTATTCAGTTGGTTTGTTCTGTTTAAAGAAGAGCAGTTAAATGGAGGAACTAAAATCTAAAAAAAGTAACTGTAATGTAATTCTAAGCAGCTTCCCAATATACATCACTTACAAACATTTAATGGTTTCAAAATTATTACTTTTCATTGTTACAATAACAAGATAATTTAGCATAAGTTCCAGACCCTGGATAGCAGTTGTTCTATTTAGGTCTGTTAATGATCAGCAAAACTTTAGAAGCGTAATTGACTAATGTGGTATAGCATACAAACCAGTGCAGGCATGTCCTTTTTTTACATTTTTAAAGCAAGTATGACCCAGAGGAGTTTAACAGATCATTGGGAGAGCAGGGAGCCTTGAAACTACCAACTGCTACTAAACTATTAGATATGCAACCTATACACAAATATAGAGGTGTATAGTATAGTGGTAAATAAGTTAAAAGGAAGACTTTGTATTATTTAGCTGCAGAATTCTGTAAAATATAGAATGAATGAATTGTTTTAGCCTTACTGCAGCTGCTATTAAATGAGCATAAACTACTTCTTAGGAGCTGAAATAGCTGGGAGTCTTAAGCTGTAGTAAGACTAGAAATGATCTACAGTTCTAACAAGTTGCAGAAAACTTTACATACAGATGGTTCATAGTTATATAAACTCTCTATTTATAGTGGGAAATTCTCTAGAGAAGGATAGCACGGAATATCTAATTTTCTCATGTGTTATCAGTAAATCTGCAGAGGAAAGATATTGCTCCTGTGGGTGCAATGGAAGAAACTAACTAAAGAAATCCTGGACTAATGAGAGCGCTTTTATTATAGTTTTACTGTACTAAAAAGTAGGATAATTGTACCACCATCTGTACTCTGACCATCCTGCAGTCGCTTTTCTGTACAATCATGTATTGAACCTGAATGCCCTTTGAAGATACAATCTGGAGCTATCAGAATAACGTCCATGCGCAAGCTGTTTTAATTGCAACTTTCAAAATCCTCTATTACATTGCTATAGTAATTCAGTTGTAAAATGCATGCATCTAAATATATTACTGAGCATCACTGTTCAATCAATTCTTACAAAAGAATACTTATTTATTTGTACAGCGTAAATTTCAAGGTTCTAGCACTGCACAGAAAGGTGCAAGAATGCCAAGCCATCTGTACAATGAAACTTAAATTGTATTCCATTTATGTTTATAGATAGTAACAGACTGTGATTGGCTAGAATATTGGCTATTGCCAACATTTCACATGTACACAATTTCAGAACTGTTTTTAGAACTGGGTGGTTTTAGAAGTGCTCACAAAAAATATAGTTTGCATATACTAAGATACTTTGGCAGATAGTGTGAAACTGGATTTCTTTGTAACCCTATCCAGGCTAGGGTAGGCCTTGTACAGCTAGGAAAACAGGCAGAGCACCAGTACATGTGACTCTCACTCCACAGGATGGGCCTTTGCTACATGAAAGGGTGAAGGGGCCCTGTATCCACAACTTCACCAAGGGCTCCATCATCCTTGGGCCCCGAATTCCCTGGCTTCCAGTAGCAATTACTCCCTCCTGAAGTGGAAGGCAAAATAGGAAGATCAACCTTCTATACTGAAGTGTGGCAGGAAGTGGTCATCAGTCACTGGGGCAATGGTACACCTTACACATTATGCCAATAAGCAATATGACCCAGAGACTGATGACCACTTCCTACAAATCAACTGATTAGAGATGAGTGAATCTGTCCCGTTTCGCTGAAAAAATTACATAATTTGTGAAAAGGCAAAAAAATTGCGATCATTTTTTATGCCCGCAATTGTTTTTTCTTACTATAAATACTTTAAAGTCAAAGGGTGTGTTTTTTTCAAAGTGTGAATTGCACTGCGAATCTATGCCTGGCAAAAAAAATGTGCTCATTACTACTACTGAATTGAAATATATGAAAATGCAATGCAGGGTCTGATTCACTAAAGGTCAATATTCCTTAACACACAGTTTTGTGCTTTATTTAAGACTCGTTATTTAAGGAATGATTCCTCAAAGTATTTTCACATGCGTTAACTGACATATCACAAGCGTTAATTCTACATTTCTGCACAGCGGTATTTTAATCGCATTGCGATATTTATAGGATAGAATTAATCCTAACGCATTATTCATTAACATCTTTTAATCGATAAAAGCAAAAAATAGTGCAGTAATCACTGTGAAATTTAACACTTCCCAGGAGTAGGCGTTACTAAACAACATCACATGGATTAATAGATGAAGATGTAGTGAGGAGCTTTAAGGCAGCAATTAAAGACCTTTATGAGGAACTGGAGCCATACCTAAAGCCACTAACACATTTTCATGATACCTTGGGCAGATCCAGAATGCACTACGTTCTGTGTCATGGAATTCAATTGAGTTTCCCAGGGAAAGGAATGACTAGAACACTGTAAAAAGAGACTTCTACTCTGCCAGTGGTACCCCAAATGTCTTAGGTGCAATAATAACGTGTGACAATATCAAATGCCCTATAATAACGCATGCTATAAAATACCGCACAAAATAACCCATGCTATAAAATACCGCACACACAATTCAGCTAAAATGAATGTAAAAATATCACTTCTTAACGTTAGACAAGTGAACTTTTAGTGAATCGATTGTTAATTTTAAAAATATAAGAAGTGATACATTTTTTAAGGCATGCTATAAATAACACTCACTTTTTCGACCTTTAGTGAATCGACCCCAGAATGTACTGTCATTGTAATATATAACTGATGATTTGGGTTAAATTATATAGTCAAAAAGTTTATCTAATCATTTTTTAATGTTAAAGAATAAATACATATTTCTGAGGTACTTTGATAGGGTGCTCCACCTCAAACCTATTCTCTAGGTTAAGGTGCAACTTGAATACAGCTACAAGGACATCATTTTACCCATTATTATGCCCACCATCTTTCATTTGGTGAGAGAAGGATTTTACTTTAGCAATTAACTATAAGATCACATGGGTGGCCCAGACAACATCACAAAAGCTGAACCTCTGAGTGGTAGGACTGTTGTTACCCAAGACTAGGAATCTCAGAAAGAACATTATGATGTTTCAAAGTATATTCTATGTATGTCATTAAATGGGCCCTTTGAGCTGACCTACAAATATATGTGTCAGAGGCATGGTGGCTAGTAAAAACTATAACTGTTATTAAGATACAATTACTTATGGTTGACATAAACAGACCAAAAAAAGACTATATTTGGAAACAAAGTGGATCTTTGTCCTAGCCACGAGGTTCCCTATGGGTCTAAATAGCGATTAGGATGTATCCTGTTATTTCTGATTAATCTGCACAGTATGTATCTTCTGTGAATTCTTCATTTAATTTTCTCGCAAGTCTCTTTAAAAAAAAATTCAGATATTTTCTATGCCATCCCAGTATGTCATACTACTATTAAATCTAACATATCCTTTTTATATAGGTGAAAAACATTTCCTTATAAGTATGTATTATTTACTTTTTACTCCTGAAGCATATTTATACCTATATTTATATTTTACATTCTATCTATATGTGTTTTCTATATATATATATATCTATATATTATTACATTATAAATATATATTGTATATTTTTTGTACAATCACAGTGTATATATATATATATATATATATATATATATATATATATATATATATATATATATATATATATATATATATATATATATATAAATGTATTTGTGTGTGTGTTTGTGTATATATGTAATGATCTTTTTTAAATAATATATATATATATATATATATATATATATATATATATATATATATATTCTATTTTTCATGTATTTATATGGCACAGTGTCACTTTAAACTTACTTCGGGTGTACCAACATGCTGACACTTTACTCTTCTATGGTGTACCAATATGGCTCCTAATTGGAGTTAAGGTTGTAACCTTTAACCACACCCATCTAAACCTGTCTTAACTGAATAGTGATTGGTGCACCTGGGTGAAGTTTTCTGATTGGTTGCTTGTTCTAATTGGTGTAATGTTTTGATTGGTGTATTTCTGTTTAAATATTTGAAGTATGGCTCTGTAAATATCGCCTATGATTTAGGGGCACATTTACTTAGCTCGAGTGAAGGAATAGAATAAAAAAAACTTTGCAATTCAAATGGTTTTTTGGCTACTTCGACCATCGAATTGGCTATTTCGACCTTCGACTAAGACTTTGAATCGAACGATTCGAACTAAAAATCGTTCGACTATTCGACCATTCAATAGTCAAAGTACTGTCTCTTTAAAAAAAACTTTGACCCCTACTTCGCCACCTAAAACCTACCGAACCTCAATGTTAGCCTATGGGGAAGGTCCCCATAGGCTTTCTAACAAATTTGGGATCGTTCGATTGAAGGATTTAATTGTTCGATCAAACGATTATTCGTTCGTTCGAACGGATATCGCTAAATCCTTCGACTTCGATATTCGATGTTAAAGGATTTAACTTCGACAGTCGAATATCGAGGGTTAATTAACCCTCGATATTCGACCCTATGTAAATGTGCCCCTTAGTGTTTATCACGAATGACGTAAGGCTGTGGACACAATAAACTCTACACTTTATTTATCTGCCTGGTGGAAGATTGCCTTTATTGAGTGCCTGCTCCAAAGGTTCTTTTTGACATATACAGACCAACCAACCAAATTCCTTTCAAATTCCACCTTTTAATAGTTATGGAAAACACATTGGATATAGCTGTACAGAAAGCTTAATAATAATAAACTGCACAGCTCAACACATATTTCATAAATGGTTATAGGTATGAATTTACACCGCTCTGTTTCTTAACAAATACGTCTTAATTCTCTAGATACAAAATTACTGCCTTTAACGGGCTTACTATAAACAGGGTATTTAAAGGTTGCATATTATATTATTAGTGTTCACATACAGAGGCTAGATTGTCTGTAAGACTATTTTATTAATCAGCTGATCTGCAAAATGAACAAAAGTAAATGCTATTGTGAAAAAGGGCAGACATAAGTTATAAAGAGTAAGGCCCCAAATAAATCAATGTTCATAACTGATTATAGCAGGTAATGGATATTAATGGTACTGATTTGGTAAAACCCACAGTAGGCTGTATGAGGTATTTAGTGATGCTAATGGCCTTTTGCTAAAGCAGCTAACACAGCTGATACTATTTAGAAAACAGCTGACATCCAAACAGCTAACTAGAATAAAGTAGCCTAAAAATTCCTCTGAGTGCAATTTACCCATGGAGAGCAAGAAACAAACTCTGCAAGAATGATAGCAGAAGCTGTAAATAACTTCTGGTTCTAAATAGGTTTACTAAGCCATCCTGTATTCAAGACTATTATTTACATGCCAGGGCTGTTATGTTGTTGTGCACTAACATAATTAAAGACATATATGAACTTCTTGCACAGGCATAAGGGTTGTTTACTTATTACATCTCTTCAGAACACTAACCACAAGAGTGGTTAAGTATATTTGTAGCCAATGTATGAGCTTCTACGATGAGTTCCCATTTGGCTGTTCAATCTTCTACAGCAAATTGTGTATGTGGACCCAAAGGAATCCTGGAATTACTTGCCCATAATTCCAGGGTTCCCTTAATGCGTTACACAAATGTACTGTCGTGGACTGTGTAGAAAAGAAGACCATTGACTGCTTTATCTGCACATAACCCAATATAATTAAGGAAAAATCTGCCACAACAAAAAAATTGTTGCGCGTCAAAATTGGCACACACATAAAAATTGGCATATGTCAAAATTATTCGGAAGCCCTTTGACTTTAATGCATTTGGACAAAATATTTGCGCGTATAAAAATTGTTGATCGCATTAAAAATTGTCGCGTGTCAAAATTATTTGGCACCCATTGACTTCAATCCGTTTACGAATTTCTTTGCCATTTCGCGGATGAATGAAGCCAGAAGCAATAATAATGGTCGCAATCTGGTGTTCGCATGGTGTAAAATTACACACACCATACAACATTTTACACAGTTTTTCGAGGGAACAATAAATATGTTAAATTGTTTTTTCAATGTAATACAATGTAGTATACCCAGTGATACTGATTTAATATAAAATACGTCATATTTTTGTCTTTTTTTTTGTCAGAATTTTACTGCTCCAATCCTGGGATTTGCTGGTGTATTGACAACTGTAGGTACCCAGCACTCCAGATGTTGAGCATAAATATGTAAGTGTCTAAATGTTTAAATGGCTACAGAATTTGAATGCTTTTATCGTTTTATCTGCTAACCCGCTTTTAATATAAAAGTGGCACAATTGCACAACACATGGATTAGTGGGGGGCCATTGGAATCAGATGATCTTTTTGGACTTCTCTTCTGACCCTCCAAGTTTTTTGGAATCTCAAGGACACTGAGCACTTTATAATTTTAACACTTGCTATGGTATATACGTTTTAACATTTGTTGTATTATAAATGTTTTAACTGTTTTTATATTATTCACCACTAATGTATTTGATTCACTAATTTTTTGGGATATTCTCACTGGGAATGCTGGGAATCGTGTCCCACACTGGGAGGTGGGAACCATGATGTAACCCCTCCCCCTAAATCACCTATTTAAGTATGTTGTTACACAGTGCATTTAGCTTGATAAAGGGCTGGAATAGCCCGAAACATCGCTCTGCTAATGGCATGAATAAATAATCTTTGATTCTCATATCGGAGTGCTGCTGGAATTATTGCTTTACAGTGGAACTTTTCCTTGGACAGAGAGGAACACAGCTGTGCACCCGACGCTGCAAAAGGCGATTTAGTGTAAGTGTGGCACCTTATTGATTTGATTTGGTGTTTCAATTCAGTGCACTTACCAAGTGGCTCTTGGGGCTGGTCCTGATCTTGTTATTGTTGTTCTGTATTTCTGTCTGTTTCCAGTGTGTTTCCTGGTCTCCTCCCTTCTTGTTACCCTCATGTGTTTTGTATTTCCTAATCATTTGCCCTTTATAAACCACGCCCTGAGCTTTGCTGAGTCATTGTGAATGTTTTCGTCTGTTCCTGGATAACCTTTGTTCCTTGTTTCTGGGATTCCAAGTTCCAGAGTTCTTGTTCCTGTGTTTTTGTTCCAGCTTTTCATTGCCTGCCTGGTAAAGATTTTATTTTGATCTTTTCCTGTTTTTCTTCGGTTCCAAAACCTGTATATTCACCATGCCTGCTCCAAGTGTTTATGGCTTTTTCCCTTGGCTTCCACCACACCCACTACCAAGTGTGAGATTTACTCCCGTTACATCGGCTTCCCGCTGTGAACGTTACAGAAAGACTCAGCCCTGAGCAAAGCTGACAGAAATACAGAACAAAAATAACAAGATCAGGACCAGCCCCATGAGCCTCCAGTGGCTCACTGAATTGAAACACAGTCCCCAGAGTTTGAGTCCTGGCTGGTCCTTACAGGTAATGTCAGAAAAGTAAAGTGCGTTACAGTGCATTCTAGAATAGGCAAGATTTGGACCTTGTTTTAACTGCTGCTTTAAAAGTCTGAACCATTTTCTGAAAGCCCAGCAGAATTCCACCGAGGCCAGGAATTTTTCAAAAACATTGCTCCAAATTACCTTTCTTCAGCTTTTAATGTGGTTTTCCCCTTTTTTTACACAGTTCGCTTTTTTCTTCTATACTTCATGCCTTTTACTTCATTAGCCAGCCTTTGTTATGTGTTTTAATTAAATTACCATTGAATCCCATGCACAAACTTAAGATCATCTTCCAGAAAGCAATGACAATGATGTATGCGATCATTAAAAGGGCAGAGTATCTTTTCTGCAGTGCTTTGTATTATTGGATTGGGAAATCTATTTACTTAGAGAATGGATTTGTCTTTTTGTATCACTATAACCCATTAATGGCTCTGTGTGTGTCGCTCTAGTACTGACATAGTTAAGAAGTCCAAAACCTACTCAGACTAGAGTTACGCTGAAAAATTTCAGTCCAACACCTGGAATTATTTACTTAGTCAATAGTTTGTCATGCCTGTAAAAGAAAATGAAAATAATTGTAAAATTTTAATTGTATTGTTTATAAAGTATGATAAACTTTAGTTAAACTGTTTGCCTGTGGCCTCATACAAGGTTGCCTCCTATTCATTGTACCATATTAATAAAGTTAACAAAATAACATTTTCTAAAATGTACTTTATCTGACACATGTTGAAGTTACGGTAAGTAATGATTGTGGGGTCTGTTTACTAAAGTTCGTAAAATTGCCTATAACCAATTGCCGAGAATATTCTTGCGACAAAATTAGGAATCAGGAATAAATTTTCCCATTATATTATTTTTTCTTAATAAATTCACTAAAATGTATAAGTATCATTCTTCCCCAGTGCAATCACTAATTTTTGTTGCTTATGTTTTAAAAACTCACTGTACTTCTCTTTTACTATACAATTTCTGTCTTTTTTGTCACATAACTCCACTTATTGGGTGATGATAAAAATTGGTGACAATTTTGTCTATATTTGGTGAAAACTCTGGCGATAATCTTTAGTTAACCTTGTGAGATAACTTATGCAGCTTGAATGTGATAATAGAAGTTAATACAGTATATACCATATGTTTGCCAGAATATTTGTAATGACAGAAATGCTCACACTTTAGTTAATGTTATTTTTTCCCCCAGCAAAACCAACTGCATTGTGAAATTCTAGTGCAAATTTACAAAAAAAACTTGCTGCTGGTGAAACCATGAATTTCTAGGAGAAACCATGGTAGATGAAAATTGTTCACTCATCCTTAATTGTGATCGGATTGTTGGAGCTGGATGAATACAAAATGGCCAGCCTTTCTTATATTTATGAAAATTTTATTAGTATGTTATTTCTTATGCTCCAGGAAGGGATGTCATAGTAATCTCTCTCTTAATGAAAGGTATATTAAATGTCACATAATAGAAAGTTATTACTACAGTGCTATTTTGTAAAAACAAAACAGTGCTTCAGTTTAAGCAAGGCAGCTTGTCTTGTGTCAAGGGACTTTATCTAGTAACATGTCAAAAAGCCATTGTTTGATTGGATAAGGGTACAAAGAGTTGTGTGAAGGTCAGACTACCCTAGAACTCAAGGTATGGTCCCAGTGGCCTCCAGTGTTCTTCTGCAGGTATACAACACATGCAGTAATTTGTAAACAATTCTTCTCTTTTTTGCAACTGTTGATTTTGGTACCATAGGATACCTCAATGTGCTTTTGCTAACTCCATTCTCTTGTCTTAATTTACTAGTAAGGGTGCAGGTTTAGGTTGAAATATACATTCTGGGCATTCAAATTATATTTGCCTGTAGCCTGCATTACCACAAAATACACAAATATACTGTACACAAGTTATTACCAAAAAGTGCCTCTTCTGCTGTAGCTGGATTGCAACTCCCAAGATCCTCATCCAGTCAAAATTGTTGGCTTGCACAAAATGTCAAATCCAGTAACAGAATTAGATTTTAGTAACAGAAGTAGATTTCCATGTTCTGCTCCCTTTTCTTGCTAGCTCTATTTATAAAGAATTTGGAAATCAAAAACAAACACAGATGCTGCACGGTTTGTAACTCTCTGTCAGAGTAGAATATCCATCCAGCTGGTAATTGGCCCAATTTAAGCATGAATGATGCTGACCTTCTCCAAAAAGGATCACAATTTAATTAGCAAGGAAGCCAAATTACCTTTCCTCTCTTACCCTAGGCTTCTGGCTCCCTGCTATACTTGTTGACTGCAAGTGACACTAGGAAGTCCATGCTGTGTTTGTTTGCGCAAAATGTTTTCAGAATAAAGAAAGACTCGCTTATGTACGTTTCTGTTATCTAAAACCCCTCTACAGAAAATCTTACATTTGTGGTACTACATTTCAGAACAATCTGTTATACCCCTCTGCCTCTGTCAAACTTTAGCCTGGCAGTCCCAGCAGTCACCAACCTTTAATGAGACAATTAATGCTCTATGTGCTAGCTAACAGATGTTGTCCTTGGCGTCATTCAGACATTTTAGCTCAGTGCATAGGTCTAATTTATCATATGTGGATTTTGTTTCAGGTTAGGTTTTCAGTGCAATTGATTAAACTAAAAGTGGACATACATGAGCTGCCCTTGGCCGTCTAGACTGAGCTAGTCACTTACTGGCCTGTTATGGGGCTGCATGATAGGCCTAGCCAATCGATATCTGATATGATTGTTTGACCCACGGTAAACAATCAGATCAGTCCAATTTTTTTCCTGTATGTGTTGATGGTGAAATGGAGTCCACAACTGCTCATTTGGAAATGTCATCAAACCTGCAGAACTGGCAGTCTATGGCCATCTTAATTCTGAACTTCCGATGAACAAAAATCTAAAAAAAAAATTCAGCTCTAAATTAAGTGAATCCAATTTTTTTCCTGTATGTGTTGATGGTGAAATGGAGTGCACAACTGCTCATTTGGAAATGTCATCAAACCTGCAGAACTGGCAGTGTATGGCCACCTTAATTCTGAACTTCCGATTCAGCTCTAAATTAAGTGAATCCAGATGTAGCGAAAACAGCCAAAGCATTGCCAAATCTATTCCTCATAACCCCGCACTTATTTGTTTTGTCAACATTTTGCGGGATACTTTAAAAGTATCCATAAACCAAGCCAAGAGCAAGGATTCCTCTCAACCATCATGTCTTCCTTCTCTTCCAGTTACCATTATTGTTTTGGGAAAGGAGAAGGGAATGTGCTCCATGTGACAACATTGTTACAAGATGAAATAACAAAAAATTCATAGTTTTGGTTTAATTTAAAATTAGATTTCAATTGTATTTCCAGTTTAGTAAGTAATTTAAGCCTGTGCTGCCTAAGTCATTTCAAAGGTTAAACGTGCAGATAAACAGACATTTTGATAAGCTTAATGAGAAGACAGAGAGAGTACAGTTTTTTATAACTCAATGTAAGTTTAGAAATTAAACACAAAATATATAATTGGTTCAGTGATTGTTGAAAACAAAGCACAAGTTTGCTCATCACTATGGCTCATCACCTTCTAAAAAAAACAAATACATTTCATCCAGTGAGAGTTATAGGTTTTATTCTTTATTGCTTGATGCTTGATTCAATTGTGTTTTAAAAAGTATGCAAGCTGCTTTCCAATGTGCTCCATGTTAATATTTCCCTCCCATTGCAAAGCAGAGTCGATACAATACAAATTATAATACATTATTATTTATGCTGACAATTGTGTTGGGGTCAGTTGAGGAGGAATGCTCTATAAGGGGATTTGCATTCTTGTTGGAGTGTTTAATACAAATACTGTATTTTATTTGTTAAACTGTTTGCGCTAGGTTAAATCTATCTGTATATTTGTCCTGTCAGGGTAAGGCCACACAAGGAGATTCGGGGAGATTTTGTTGCCTGTCGACTAATCACCTCGTCTTTTGCGTGACTATCTCCCCGAACTGCCTCAGCGTTTTTTTTCCCCATAGGCTAGAATGAAAAGTCGCCTGCGCTAATGCACACGCGGCGATGCGTTTTCAATAGTCGCAACTTTGGGCGACTATTGAAAACGCATCGCCGCGTGTGCATTAGCGCAGGCGACTTTTCATTCTAGCCTATGGGGAGATAGTCGCGCAAAAGACGAAATCTCCCCAAATCTCCTCGTGTGGCCTTACCTTCACACTGTTGGGCTTGCGCTTATGATGAGATTTTTGTAGTCCACTAAATATTACTGAAAGCCCACTCCTAAAACACAATTAGTATATTCTGGATTTAAACAACATATCCTTGCTATATGAAGTTGGGATTTCAAGGACTGTCCTGATTATGCAGAAGTAAGGTCTTCCAAGAGGTTCTTAAAGGCATTACTATGGAATCTAAAGTTATGCTAATAGTTGTTTTTTAATATACCTTTTATGGTATTATAACCACAGGATTGTTGCTATAAAGTCTGTAAAGTGTTTGAAATATTTTGCAGTGCAGGGATTGGCAGTCTTCAAACCTGCAACTGTGAAGCTATAGTTGTCAGACTCTGTAACAACTTCAGCGCCAGTGTTAGCTAGAAAAATAAGCAGTTCTTTTGTTGTTCTTTTCTGTAGGGCTTAATTTTGCTGTATTTTATAGTAGCAACAGTAATAGTGTTTCAAGTAAGCAGGAGTTATACAAAAGGCATGATCATAGGAGTCATGCCTTTCTTCATTGATAAGAATCGCTGGCAGGCAGTACTTATCACACAGTGCTGTCTCCTCCACTGATACCCAGCTAAAAGCTCTATAAATCCTGCTTGGCAGGCTGGCTGTTTGGAATTGCAGAGGAAATTTGGCAAGCAAGGCTGCTGTAATTCAAACTCATCTCCTACAACAACTGAAGAGGGACCCACATGGTCACAGATCTCATATTAGAATCTGAAAGCCATTAAGCATCTTTCTCTGGCTCCTATACCAAGAAATGTACTTTGCCAGTGTCTTGGTACCAGGGGAAATCCAGAGGGAAGGCATATGGTCCCTCTTCCCTCTCTCTGTTCAAGAATTTCTTGATATTTTATGAAGTAGCTTTTGCTTAAAGGGGAACTCTGGCTTCCAACCCAAAATTTGATAAAGAGGCCCACATAACACAGAAACCCATAATATACCCATCACAGTTACCCATTTCTTCGAAACGTATGAATAAATGCCATTTTCCATCCTGAAATCCAGCTGTTTAACAGTTCTTCTCTTTCTGCATCATTTGAAATCCTGACAGAAAAGGAGGGACTAAACACTGATGTTGTTAATTGTAACAACTTCTCCACAGCTTACAGACAGCATGCAGGAACTACATAACCCACAATGCATTGCACTGTGATGTAACTTTCCTTATTGAAATCACATGTGAAGGGAATTGTGGAGGATGCAGGCTGAGGACAGATGGCTGTTGATACAAAGTAACAGTAGTCAGCCAGCTCAGGAAAGTAGTCTGAAAGATCAACAGGAGAGCAGGGGGGCTAGGCTTAGGGAACTGTTCCAAAGCATTAAAAATCATGAAAAGTCAGCATATTTTTAAATGATGTATATTGCAAAGTTGCTTGAAATTGTGTTTACTTTTCAAAAAACTTAAGTTATGTTTTTGTGGAGTTCCCCTTTAAAATAAATAAAAACAAATATGAAAAAATACTATATAATGGGTTGTTTCTCTGCAAATCAGCGCAGAGTCTAATAGTTTGCTTGTGGCAGAAACAAAATTTTTTTATATATTGTAGCCATACATAGTCAGGGTTCTTTAATAAATCAAGACAACTGCTATGCAAATACACAGCATATAAGATATGTGTGAATGTGAGAATTTCAAAGGTGGGGGCTGTGCGAGTGTCACGGGAACCCTCTCCTTTCAGCAGGTCTTACATTTCCAAAACAGGATAAAGTTACAATAAGGCATATTTCCTTAAAATTCAAACTGGGGATTCTGATGGATTTCCATCATCAATTAAAACTTTCCAAATAGGCAGGTGTTTTATCAAACCGGCACATTGATCACAGCCTTTTTGGCATTTTTGTTTGAAAACATATTTAGGCATATTTTGGCATATTTAGCAAGGGTTGAATTTCAAGTTTATGGGAGTTTCTACAAACTCCCATCAACTCCCATTAACTCGAAATCCAAAAAAAACGACCAATTGAAATTTATTAAAATATAAAAAAAAATTATATATTCGGGTGAATAGGATTAACCTGCAAACTCTAATCAAATTTTTTTTAAAAAAACTTTTTTTAAAAAACTGATTTTCAAAAGTCCACCAAATGACTCCTAATTGGTTGTAGGAGGTCCCCCATAGGCTAAAACACCAATTTGGTTTCGATAATTTTTTTAAACTTAAAACAAATTGGAACTATTCCCTAGTCGAATTACACTAAAATAAACTCAAAATTCAAATTTAAGAATTTGAGTTTTCAATTTGATGCTTGATAAATCTGACCCTAATCCAGTTCATCACAACTGATTTGACAGGTTTAACCAGTCAAATTCAGTTCTTTCATATAGGGTGTTGAGTGGCAGCACTGAACTATAAAACTCTATGGATTCTTCCTGAAAAAAGAACAAGCATTACAATAATTATCAAGGCTCATCTATAAAGGGCTTACAGAACTAGTACAACTATTTTATGATCAAAAATTGGAATCTGTCCAGTAAAAAAAAAAATAGCAAGCAATAATATTTGAGTGCCTGCCAAGTAGTGTACATATGGTGATCTCCTTCCCTAGTTGAGGTTTCAGGGCTTGGCAACTAAACTCTGCAAATTTATTGGCAAGTGCCTTCTTCCAAACTTTAATTAAAAGGAAACCATCCTAGGAAACATTTCCTAACACTTTTAGGCATCCTCTCCCTCAGATATGGTGCACAGTATACTTGTTTAGAGAATTTTACACATAAACATATTCAAACAGAAACTACAAGTAAAATATTTTATTTATATTATCTGCTCTGGGTTTTCATTTGGCATTAGATAAATGGAAATCATATTTCAAGTTTACTGCATGCTTCTCCACATAAGCTCCTCGCCTGTGCAACTTTGGCCTTGGCCCGGGAGTCTGCTTAGTGACCAATGAGGTATCTGAATATGTTTTTGTTTCCCTTAAACATGGTCAGTGTCAGTTTGCTGACTTCCTGATGTTACTGCTCAAAAGAAGACAAAACGATTAGCATTTCACACTATGCTGGAACCTCCTGCTACTTCAGAAATCCCCTTGTGGCATGTGTTCTTTCGATACATTCTGTTCAGTGTTATTCAATGTATAGTGTACATGTTTGTGCCTCATTATATGAAGGATCAGACAAAATTCACTGGCACACAGGTACTGCTAGCAGGGTAAACCCTCGCTGATTTATTAAATAATTTGCAGCATGCAACGTTTCAGGGTAACCCCCTTTATCAAGCATACAGACACATTATGCACATACCAATTTAAAGCGTGAGAAGGTAACGTGACCTGAAGTGAGGGCGTGATTAACATTAATCAATTAATTAATTAATAATTCATTAGGGTAAAAATAATCTAGACAAAAAGTGCATTAGCCAATAAATACATAGATTAATCATAAAATATCATAATAAGTGGAGTATATCAGTATGAAAAAAAATTGAAATATACAGTATTAGTGAAAAAAATTCAACGTCCATCAGATAAAACTTCATTAGAAAAAAATTATTAGAAAAGAGTCCAATAGAAAAAGTCTTTTTGGAAAGCTCCCTTTAGAAAAATCCAATAGAAAAATCCATTCGAAAAAGGACCATCCTGTATAAAAACAATAAAAATTCAATAGCTTTGATTTAAGAGATTTTGTTAATATAAGTATCCTGGAGAGGAGATAAGAGATATCGTTATGATAAGTATCCAGGAGAGGAAATATCACTTAAACAAAGTATCCAGGAGAGGAGGTAACATTTAAACAGACACATTTTACAAATAAATGTATGTAATGATATGGGTAATTGGTCTAGATAATTATCTTACCCTATACAGGAAAGGGATTCTGTCCCTGATTCAGCTCCAGCAACTGCTCATCTAAAATAGAAAAAAGGATTTTTATTAATGCACTTACAAAAAACAGGCCATATTAAACTCTTCATTTAACCCCTTAGGGTGACGTGATTGAAGCACCCAAATCCACATTCCCTTTGTAATAATTGTTTTTACCTTCTCCAAAATCTGCCATCTCAATTGGGACAATTGATGTTCTTGTGTAAAAAAATGTGTTGCCAACAGAGTTTCGGCTTTTGATTTATCTAACCTTTCATCTGATTTTGTTGGAGAAGGTCGGCGGAGTAGGAAGCAAAGGCCGATAAGTGTGAATATTGGATTTGTGCTCATTGAGCCTCAATTTTATGGCCCGGCTGGTTTGACCGATATATAGCAACCCACATGGACACTTAATACAATAGACAACATCCTTTGTGTCACATGTGAAAGAACTTTGAATTGCATGTTTAGTGCCTAAATGTGGGTGTGTAACGTAACTCCCTGGAATAATAGCATGGCAATGACTGCAATTCCTGCAAGGGTAGGTGCCAATACTTTGAGTGCCCAGAAGATTGCATCTCCCTTTCGTTGGGCGAACCTTACGTTTGATTAGTTCACCTACATTCCGGCCTCTTCTATATGAGAGCAGAGGTGTTTTAAACAATTGCCCATATTTTAAGTCAGTGCCCAAAATCTTCAAATGTTACAAAATGACATTACGGTAAAATTTGGATTTTGTGTCAAAAGAGGTTACTTACGGAATTCTCTGTGGTTTAACATATTTTCCTCTGGCATTCTTAATTAGAGCGGTGTCTGTAGGAATATTTTCCACCTCCTTCTGAGTGGCTAAAAGTATGGATTCATCGTAACCCCTCTCGACAAATTTGTTTATCATCTTGTGGGATTCCAAATGATACAATTCGGGTGTAGATGTAATTCTTTTCACACGCATTAGCTGGCTACGTGGAAGGCCCTTAAACAACCCAGGTGGATGGAAGCTCGTGGGTCTCAGTAAGTTATTCTTATCCGTGGGTTTGCTATACAAGGATGTAACCAACGTAGACTCCCTGACCTGGATCAACACGTCTAAGAAATGTAATGTGGACGGATTAGCCTTAATAGTAGCATGTACACCGTTAAGATAAGACACAAAGTCATGCAAAGCATTAATGTCACCGGACCATATGAAAAACATATCATCGACATATCTCATATAATCCTGAATAAAATGGTTAAAGGGGCAATTGGAAAAAATAAAGGTTTTCTCAAAATTATCCATGAAGATGTTGGTGTAGGCTTGTGCCATGTTGGCACCCATGGCACAGCCTTATAGTTGTAAACAATATTCATCCTGGTAACAAAAATAGTTTTTAACTAAAACCATCTCCAATAGTTGACAAATGCACGTGACTTTATGAGGTGGTAAATCAGACTCAGTAAGATACTTAAACATGCACTCGATGCCTTCATTATGGGGAATAGATGTAAAAAGATCTTTAACATCTAATGAGCATAACAAAAAATTCCCTGGTGGCAATGTTACTGTATTCAGTCTTGTTAGAAATTCTGTGGTGTCCGTTAGACATGGTTTTAAAGTGGGAAGAATTTCTTGAAGAAAGCTGTCAATATAAATAGCAGGCGGTTGCCATATGGATCCCACATTAGAAACAATGAGTCTTCCCGGTGGCTTATCCAGACTCTTGTGCACTTTCTGCAGAAAATATACATAAGGTGTTTTAGGATGTTTTTCAATGAGTAACTGGAGGATTTCCTCAGTGAGGAAGCCCTCCATCACAACACCATTAAGAAAAATGTTCAATTCATTTTTAAACTTAGCAGTGGAATCTCCATTCAGCCGTAAATAGTGCGTTACATTACTTAACTGTCGTGTTGCCTCAGTATCATACTCAATTCTATTCATGATAACAGTGCCACCACCCTTATCAGCCTTTGTAATGGAGATGTCAGTATTATTTTGCAATGATCTCAGTGCACTGCGCTCAGCCTGAGAAATATGTTGACGCAAACCATAATGATTTTTTGTTTTATTAATAGTATGTCTACTGACATCGACCATTACCATAGCCTCAAAGGTATCAATTGTGGGATAGCTACCAGGAGGAATAAAGGTACCCTTTGAACCCAATTTGCTTTTTAATTGTTTGGTAAAAATACCCTTCTGCTCATTTTCTTTACCAAAAAAAAATGGGCTTTGAGTTTAAGTGATCTCACAAATTTAAATAATGCAAATGAAAAAGGTTCAGCCGTGTATGTGGGAACAAAGTTAAGTCCCTTATCCAATTCAGATATTTTGTTAGTCTCAAGTTTGTATGAAGATAAATTTATGACCGTATTTACCGGGGTAATGTCTTCCCGCTCGCGATTTCGATTGGGGTCTGCCTTCTACGGCCTCTCCTGGTCTTTCTTTGTCTTTTTTCCGGTCCTTTCCTAAAAAAGAATCTGATGAACTCTGAGAGGAAGCGGGTGAAGAGAGGTCAGAGTCTGATTGCTGTGTAGCCGATCTCCGTGATGAACCAGTGGGGGAATGGCGATGATAGCGAAACGACCGTCTGGTATCCCTCCATGTATAAACCTCTCCAGTTTCGTAGTCCCGCATGCCCCTCCTGAATTTGCGAAGCTTGAGTTGGAGTATCTCCTTTTGTAGCTTCTCGATCTTTCGGTCCAAGTCCTGAATGTTTGTACTGCTTGCTGCCCCAGCTTTGGCCTTGTATTTCATTGCTGTGCACCAGGGATTATCATAATTGAAGGCCAGGGTGTGCGAGTGCAACTCGATTAGGTTCATCATATGAAGGAACCATACACATAGAAGTGAGTATAAAGGGGTAAATGACCCCATTTGTTCGATACAAGGGGAGACTAAGCACAACTCGGAAACTCCTTTGGATATATAGTTTTGTGATATCACAGCACCTGGTCTACAACTTAGCCAAGCTTCCCCTTTATGTGTGAACATAAAGCTTTACATGTTACCTTACAAAAAAGGACATAGAATGGCAACATGTGGAATTAAAAACTATTCTTTAAATGACAGGGTTGACAAGTCACCTTGCTCTTCTTAGAAAAAAGGAATATTGCCATCACAGAAAAACACCTTCAGAGTCAATAAATGTAGTTGTCCAATAAATAATGTTCCCACAGCATGATGCAGTTGGCACAATTATTTCTCTTTGTATCAGGACAATGTAAGACTGGGCTGGCGGATCACCAGGAAAACACCTGGTGGGCTCTGCTGACCCAGACCTACTCCCTGCCCTGAGCTCTGCACACTTACCTCCCACCCTGCCACCAATCGCAGCTGTAACAAGATTAAATAAGGTTCAGTATGAATGAGTGAGGTGGGTTGTGACTTGGATGGCCAGTCTGATGCTATATCAGTTACAGTGATGGTGTTCCATCAGTAAAGGGCAATACTGAAGCAGTTATGATTACTAAATTAAATCTATGATCTAAGCCAAGCCCGTGAATTTAGGTAACATAGTAAGTTAGGTTGAAAAGAGTCACATGTCAATTAGCTTCAACGTTTTAAGTCTATATATAACCTGCCTAAATGCTAGGTCTTAAACCACTCCAATTTGCCTTAGAGGGGGAAAAATTCCTTCCTGACTCCAAGGGACAGATTTACTAAAGGGTCAAGTGGCTAACGCTAGCGACTTATCACCAGAAATCACATCTGCAGGGACATCGCCAATTCACTAACAGGTGCAGATGACAATTCGCTAAGGAAAGAGAACGTTGCTAGCGTTAATTCGCACTTCGCTCTGGCGAAAGGTTGTTACTCCGCAAATTCAGTAAAGTGCGGATTTTACTGAACGTTACCTCTTTCACCAGAGTTGACTTCGCCACCTCACACCAGACGAAGTGCTAAAAAGCAGCTAGATCTTCCTCAATCTTCTGTTACTTACATCATATCCTGTGTGCCGAAAATTCATTAAAGTTCCAAATACGCTGGCGACTTTTCCTTTTTTGAAGCGGGATTGCCTGCAAAAGTCCTAGCAAACTTTTTTTTGGGTAACTGGTTTTCTTCAGACATTTCATAGCATATGGAACAATCATTTTACAGTGGGCTCCTGTGTAGGGCATTATATTAACTCTCTTGTCTTTATTAAGGTTCCCTGGACATTTCTATAAAAAAAAAGTAATAACTCCAAGCATTTGCACCAACATTTATAATAAAGACTTCCATACAACTTTAAATTACCCGCCCTATAAAAATTGACCCAAGCGCAAGATCACTAGCAAATTTCCGCTAGGCACAAACAAACTCAAGCACATCTTCTCTAAGACATGCTCGCATTGCCGAAGTAACGCTAGCGGAAAGTCGCCAGCGTTCGGGGCCCAGGATGAAACTCCGCATATTAGTGAATTGGCGTACCTGTAGCGCATTTATGCCTGGCAAAGTTGTGTGAGGTATGGCGAAGCAGTCTCTGGAGACAATTCACCCTTTAGTGAATCTTCCGCCAAGATGGCAATCAGACCAGTCCCTGGATCAACTTGTACAATGAGCTATCTTCAATAACCCTGTATTCCCTCACTTGCTAAAAAGCCATCCAACCTCTTCTTAAAGCTAATGTATCAGCCATCGCTGCTGATTAGTGATTTGCGAATTTATTCGCCAGGTGCGAATTCGCTGCAAAACGGGCATGAAAATTTGCCGGCGTCAAAAAAAATTGTTGTCAAAAAAACGGACGCCGGTGTCAAAAATGGACGCCGGCACTACTTCGCTAAATTTTCGGCTCAAATTCGCCCATCACTACTGCTGATCAGGGAGAGAATTCCACATCTTCACAGCTCTCACTCTTAAAAAAACCCATCCCAGCATTAATCTCATTATCTATGTAACTATATTAAACTGTGTGTATATATATATATATATATATATATATATATATATATATATATATATATATATATATATATACATATATATATATATATACATATATATATATATATATATATATATATATATATATATATATATATATATATATATATATATGCTATAGCAGCTCTACCAACTGATTTCCACAAAGGCTAATATCAGTTCTTCATATCACAGCAGAAATGTAACAGTGATGTGAGTTGTGTCATTTTTGTGCATTAGGATTCCTATTCCTACTAGAATTTAAAGGGTTAATTGTGTTAAATTCATAATATGGAAGCTGATTGCTATTTTTTTTTCAGTCTTACGCATTTTTTAAATTTAAGTCTGAGCACCTGTCTGCAGCTGAACAGCCACACATCATTGGCTGGTAGCAGTCCCTGTGCTAATTTTCACTACCATCCGAACCATCTGTGCTGTAGCATACTGGAAGAGTACTCACTGCTTCAGAAAAACAGCAAAAATGCCATCAGCTGAAACACGTAGCTCCCAGGGGTGATCCCATCTCAAGAATTTTCAACACTATTCTGTACAAGCCTATATTTATTTTATTTACATATTTATGTTATAGGCATCTGTGCCAAAGTGATAAATTTGTATTTAAACTTAATTCCTAACCTTCCTAAATCCCTCTAATCTTGCTTCATGGAACAGTGACAGACTACAGCAATTTAAACAGCTACTGAGGATAAAGTTATGGGCTCAGGCAGGTGTCGCCTATCCTAGAGATTTAATAGAGGATGGATTTTTCTAAATTTTTGTAGGAACACTGATTTTACAAAACTCTTGCGTTCTTAGTATTTACAAGCATGCAAGTCTGTAACCCCAGGGAATGAAGTGACATTGTAACTAGTGATGGGCGAATCTGCCCCATTTTGCTTCATTGAAAAATTTGCGAAACTCCGAAACTCCTGAAACCAATAGTTCACAAAACGCATTGACGTCTATAGGCATCAAAATGATTTTGACGTGCAACAATTTTTATGTGCATGACAATATTTAAACATGCAACTTTTTTGTCCAAATGCATTAAAGTCAATGGGCGTCAAAATTATTTTGACGCGTGACAATTTTTACACAACCAACTTTTTTGTCACAGCAAATTTTTTCAGCAGTTTCATCCAATTCAGAGTGCTGTAGTGTGAATTTTTATACTAAAAGTTAATTTCTCCTTTTATCCTCTTTTACCCTCTTTCCTGCTCAAACAATGGTATTCATTAAAAAAAACTGGGTTATGTCCCCACGTATAAAGTAGACCCATTAACAGTGCAAATTGAATTAAGGTTTTCATAGTTCTGAAAGTTTAAAAGCTTTTTGTGGTTTAAAGAAGGGTAAATTACCTGGAGGGAGTGGGGAAGTACTATAGGTGGTCCCTATATTTGAATAGTATTGCCCAAATAATTAGAATGTTTCCCTGGACACTTACTGCAAAATTGTCAAACTGAAAAGCAGAGAAGTATGTATAAAACATGGGAGTTGCAGACAGCATTACTTACTTACCAACAACAAAATTATGACACAGACACGTACATGGAGGAGAATAGCCGCAGTTGTTGTTTATTAATTATAATATCAGAACAGTAACCATTGCTAATAATAATAATAATACCTGCTCATACATATCTTCCAAGCCAGCCTCTGTATCAGTGGACCGCCTTAAAGTTTAACAACAATTATCCTTAAGCCCCGTCTATTTACCACCTAGCCAGGGGCATACCTCCACAAGACACTTTCTCTGTCATCGACAAGTTACAGCTGCGACAATATATATATATATATATATATATATATATATATATATATATATATATATATATATATATATATATATACTGTATATACTTTTTTTTTTTTTTTTTAATTTTTAACATATCTTTATTCAATAACAGGATGGGTGGGTAGGATTTCCAGATTGATCCTCTCCCTTCGGCCGCCAGTGAAGAATGAAGAACGATCGGCATGTTTGTCATTTTATAGCCAGCTTTTGCGGCTTTTGCGGCTTTTCAAGTGAAGCCACACACCCTTTTTGAAGCGACCAATCAGAAGACAGGGATTGAAAAATTGACCAATCGGAAAACAGGTAAGCTTACAATGGAAAAAAAACAAAAACAAGTGAAGCAAAACTTTAACCAAAAAAGAACTGTAAGAAATGTCTCTGTCTTAAATATATTGATAATGGGTTGAGTGCAGAGGACTCTTGTATTTGTCTATATGTATTTTGTGGTCACAGCCTCATTGCACCCCGCCTAATGGTTTTAAAAATTAGTGGTGAGCACAACTTTCCCTTGTTTGTTAAAAGCTAATACTGGGCATAGCGACTGCTCAGTGCTATTACCAAGCCAAAGGGTTGTCCCTTTTCCCACTGTATCAGTTTTCGATTTTTTTTAGTATAATTTTTAATTTACCATCAACCAAATGAATGTCATCCTTCCCAATACCCCCTGGGGACTTTTTACTATGAGAGACTGACTCACTTACTCGAAGGGCACTGAAGAAAGACACCGAAAACAACAAAGTAAACAGGATTGTTTCAAACTGAGAATAGCATATTTGAGGTAGAACTAAAACTAAATCCTTCAACAATGACAATGTGATGGGTCTCCTAATGTCAACAGCTTGTGTAATCCTACCAACTCCACGAAGGTTTTATTTGATCAAAATGGATTTAGTTATGTCAGCTTCACCCTGAACCTTTAAAAAGAAAGTTATGCCTGCTAATTTTTTCCTTATAGCCTCAACTTCCTCCAGTACAAAAGACAATAGGACATCATTGTCCCCTTGATAATGATCTTTGGGTATACTTGCTTTGAACTTCATCCACTCATTCCAGCTTGCGATGTAAGCATGCCAAGTTTTGTCTGCCAATGACATACTTAACCATTTTGAAATTCTGGCAATACTAAATTCCACAGATGCTGCGGGTAGGGTATTCCTTCCTTGTCCAAATAATTGGCGATTTCCCAGAGCTCGTTGAACTGAAATCGAGATAATGCGTCAGCCACAACATTGTTACAACCAGGGATATGTTTTGCTTGGATCAAAATGTTAAATTTTAGAGCTCAGAATACTGCCTGTCTAAGTAATCTCAGTACTGGAGGGGAGTTAGAAGAGAGGTTATTCACTACGTGAACCATCCCCACATTATCGCAGTGCCAAACAATATGTTTATTAGCCAATTGAGGGCCGCACACCTCCAATACAACTAGCAATGGAAAAAATTCAAGCAACACTAGATTTTTGGTAAGCTCAAACTCTACCCAGAAGGATGGCCATGCATCCGCAATCCAATGTGTGCCGAAGATTGCACCAAATCCTGCTGAAGCAGCCGCATCTGTATACAGGTTCAACCTTGCATTCTCATACAATTCTGCCTCTTCAATAAGTAATGCCATTGAAATTCTCAAGAAATTCCTGCCATACAATAAGCTCATCTTTAACTACCTGAGGGATTCTTAAATGCCAGTTAGGATTGTCTAGACCCGACGTTGGTGCAATGAGCCTTCTGTTAAAGACCCGACCAATGGGAATAACCAGCGTAGCGAAATTCAGATGGCCTATCAAGGACTGTATATGTTTTAATTTAATCTTTTTTGATTTTACTGCAGAATTTAGAATGTTTCTAAGCTTAGCTACTTTTACTTTGGGTAAGCGAAATTCACGATTTATAGTGTCTATCTGAATAGCAAGGAATTCCAAAGTTGTAGTAGGGGATATGGTTTTGTCCGCAGCTAGTGGAATGCCAAATTTCCTTGCAAACCAAGTAAAAGTACTTAACAAAATTCCACATGAACTAGAACCTGCAGGACCTACAAATAGGAAATCATCTAAATAATGAATGACCCCCTTAGAACCTGTTTCCCATTGAACTACCCATTGCAAAAAAGAAGCAAAAGCTTCAAAATAAAAGCACGAAAGGGAACATCCCATCAGGAGGCATCTGTCAAAATAGAAACTGCCTTCATAGTGAAAGCCTAAAAGTGTATAACAATCAGGGTGTATTGGCAGTAGCCTAAATGCAGATTGGATGTCGCTTTTAGCCAATAATGAACCTTGACTATACTCCTGAATTAACGATATTGCTTGGTCGAAGGTTGTATATATAACTGAAGATAATTTCTGACCAATTCTATCATTGACAGATGCCCCCAAAGGACAAGATAAATGGTGAATCAAGCGATAGCTTCCTGGCTCCTTCTTAGGTACTAGCCCTAACGGCGAAACCCTGAAATCCTCAAATGGAGGATCTTCGAAAGGGCCATCTATTCTGCCCAATTCTAGTTCCTTCCCAATTTTTTATTTAACTACTTTTGGGTTTAAACTGATTGATTATAAATTCTTTGGAAATTATATGAGGGTTACAGAGTCTGCTGATGGTATCCAAAAGCCAACTTCAAAACCCCTCTCTAAGAGGCACACCATCTGGGTATACCTGTAGCTCTAGGTACTGACACATTTCTGGTAACTTCACTGGGGTTATTAGACTTACTTGGGTCCCTACCACTGGGTTTTGTGACAAATTGTTTGATACAACGAAAGGCAGGATGATTGCCAGCACAATGCGCACATTCATGTTTATGTCTACAGTTCGATTGGAAGCGGCATATTGACTCACTGAATGCCCAGCAAGCATTGTATTTAGCAAGGGTTTTGTTCCCAGGTAATGGAATGATGGCTGTTTGGGAATTAGCATTCCCATCCAAAGGTCAATATCCTTGGAGCCCCAAGGTATTGACCTCTGAATGGACATCTTCTGTCTAAATTTATCATCATACAAAAACTAGGAAATACCCCCATAGGCTTTATATGCTTCAAGAATAATGTCTATGTGCTTAAATAGCCCTGGACCTAATTGTGGGTGTTTCTCACACAATACATTTGAATAGATACAGAATGCCTGCAACCAGTTAGAGAATGTCCTAGCCACAGACTGTTTAATTCGTTTGCTTAAAAAATCTTTTGTTGAAGGCAAAGTGAGAGCATGTCCACATACTCTCCTTTTGTGATTTTGTCCTTTATGGACTGTGGCAAGTGCAAACCCAAAGGAGTAGCGTCACAAAGGATTGAATCTCTAAAGGCAGTTTCAGCTACATGGGAAGAGACAGCCCCCGTGCTTATATGCGTTTTCGCCCCACCAGGGGTTAACAAAGCTAACAAAGACTTTATGAAATCATTGGCAGTATAGTTACCAATCACTTGGATGGGTTGTGGCTCCTCCTGAGTGGTAGGATCAGCATGTAGGGTGCACTGTGTATGGCAGATGATGAAAAGGGGCGTCCTCTGCTGCCAGGTGGCAGAACCGGGAAAATTAATTACTGACCATACAATGTCATTAAAAATCCAAAACGATACTATCCAAAACGATAATGTTACTGATGAATCATTCTTCAAGCAAAGTGATAAAATTATAAAAGAATATATTGTAAAAATTAAAAAAAAAAATAAAATATTTTTTGAGAGGATAGATATTGATCTATTAAGGACATAAATAACATTTTTAAAATAAATAGGCATAATGTTTAAAGAGTACAACCTACTCTAACACAAGCAGCAGAAGGCCTCTATTTCAAAATGATAAGGATACATGATATAAAGAATCAATTTTTAGAGAGGATCATTGCCACTGCTGGGACAGAAATGAAACATTTAAAATTTTCCCCAAAAAAGGTTAAATGAGAATTTGAATTTATCTTGTTTCTATTGACACGTTTACACACAGCATATACTGGTTATGTATTTGTAAAGTTCTGGAATGTGAGCCTAAACCAATAGCCCCTATACCAAACACTTATTTCAACTCTTAGCCCAAACTGGAGGGCACCATTCTGAAAAAAACACAAAGAGGTTCTATAGTAAATTTACAGTATGTTGAATGGTTTCCTTCTAGTTGTATTACATTCACTGGTGTAAACTATAAAATGCTTCAACTGTTTTCCAGCACATCATTTTCTTAATGTTCCATATATGTTTACAATGATTTTGTTGCACTTTCATCTGGATGGGTTTTATTTGAAGAGCATTTAATCAGACTTTAATGAGTAATGGGAATATACTTCCATAGCTCCTGTTTTGTGACCATTTATAGGCAGCCATAAAAAGTTCTCCAGTCCAATCAAAAGAGGACTGATATGAGAGCTAAAACGTTTTTAATCAATCAGGACACTACAGACTTTTCTTTACAATTCTATTGAATAGTGATGCAGAATATATTGCATAAGCATTCTGCGATTGATTGCCTGGTTGTGGCTTCCACTGTAACACAATTCAGCACTTAAAGTAATAATGACGATTAATAAAAACAACCCCTAGGCTCTGCTTATATCAATGATTTTATTTAAAATAATATAGGTCCTGCAATGTTCCCTCCTTTTTGTGTTTAAGCAAGTTTTCCTGCCAAGTTGAGAAAAAGGGATTCTCCTGGTCACTCCCTCTGGATGATGCTCTTGTCTGACAGGTAAAATGTATTGCTGTGTTCAAAAGTGTAGATAGTACACACCTACTTATTCCGTAGTGGAGAATTTCAGTAAGATTTTTTTTTTCCAAAAACATCTCTTCCTATTGCTGAATGTATGGATTGTGCAGAGCAGAAAATATTTGTATATTTTAAATCTAGGCTGCTGCCTTTGAGGTCTAATGTCATGGAGAATTGGTATTTTGTAGACTGATGGTGTCAAATTCCTGGAGATTGCAAACAGCCTTCCTAACTGGTTTTAAGCCTGGCTCAAATACTGAGTAAAAGATCCACAAACCTTTTAGTATAACAAAAATGTTTAATAAAAGTCTGGCTGTAGGCAAGATGTCTATCAGATAAGGTGTCCACCACTACAAGGAAATAGCTGGGCTCTATTGGTTTGTACATTTACAGTATGAAAGCCTTAACATAGGGTCATTGAGTATGAAAGTTTATCATATTCATTTTGATGTAATACAGAATCACAAAAATATTATTTGTGCAAAGTGATCCATTAGGTGAAACAATAGTTTAATCACATTCCACATGACTGTGATGAGTAAATAATTTTTTCTACTTTTCAACAGGTTTCATTGACATAAACCAACAATAAGCACAAAAGCCCTTTTCTATTCAAGAAATCCAAAGTATTTCAGTCCATGAAAGTGGTTAGCATGCTCTTATTATTTTCTTTGCAGTGTTCAGTTTTTGCACACATCTCATTTGTAAACAGCTTTCATTGCTAAGCAAAAAAGTTCAATGGAGTCTGTGCTGCAAACTGTCTATGAGCTAAGTAAAATCTTTATCAAGAAGAAATACTGTACAGCTTGAAGGGTTCTTGAAGATGAAGTGTGTGCCTCAATCACAGCCACAGCAATTGTTTTAATGAGGACAACCTATTCTGGATTCATCATTAGAGACTTACACTTTGTTCTGCCTCCCTTTGTCTGAGGAGTACAACCTTACAAAAAAAGTCATTATCATATGCAAAGGTCAATTGCCACTAATGCTCTAGATTGATAATGGCTGAATAACTATGTGGTGGTAGTTTGATTAAGGTGTCTCTTGATTTCTGCTTAGGTTTCTGTAATCAGCGAAAAGATGAGAACCTAATGTTGCTCAATTAGCCATGACCAATATAATGGTTCTGATTTCAGTTGGACAGCTAAGTACATGAGTACAGGACAAAGTATATACTGCAGAATCAACACTTGACAAACACTTTAATCAATTTGAATATCCCTGGAAGAAGAATAATGGTCTTACACTTATTTGACTGTAGCTCTGCCTTAATGTTGGCATACAAGTTTTTCTCTGTTATATGAAGCAAATGACAGTATTGAGGACTTCTTGCCAGGTGTTCATACGATTGCAGAGGTACAAATTCTGGAATAGAAAAAACTCATCTAATCCTGTCTAGTAAAATGTGTACATGTACAGTATCTGATCCAACTGGGTAAACATAAGGATTATCATAAGACAGTGGATACAATTTCTAGTGTACAGATGCATCTATATGAATCTACTTTGCCATGTAAGAGACTGACTGTCAGCAATAGGCATTAATTCACATGTAGAGGGTTATGGCTAAAGTGAACACCCAGCGCCAGAAAAAAACCTGCAAAGTGCACAGAGCAGTTTCAGGGGGTACAAGTCATCCCAGTCCTTACAGCCTACCCCATGCATTGCAGCCTGTGTTCTCTTCTCCTCTCTAACATGTATGTCTGAATGCGAAAGGGCTTGGTAGGAAACAGAAGGTGGGGCACCTATGTCCCCCCTCCTTCCATCCCCGTAGGAATATAGCACTACTAAGTGCAGGCAGTGGTATATTCATTGAGGTAGCTTCAGGTCTCTGGGCATGGCAATACAGGTATGGGACCTGTTATCCAGAATGCTCGGGACCTGGGGTTTTCCGGATAGCGGATCTTTACGTAATTTGGGTCTTCATGCCTTAAATCTACTAGAAATTCATTTAAACATTAAATAAACCCAATAGACTGATTTTGCTTCCAATAAGGATTAATTATATCTTAGCTGGGATCAAGTACAAGCTACTGTTTTATTAATACAGAGATAATGAAATCATTTTTAAAAATTTGGATTATTTGGATAAAATGGAGTCTATGACAGCCATTCCGCAATTCGGAGCTTTCTGGATATCTGGTTTCCAGATAAGTGATCCTATATCTGTACTAAAACAGCAAAAGGTCATGTCAAAATGCAAAGAGCATCTATGCAGATTTAAATGACCCCTTAGCTCTCATTCACAGCCAGAATCCAAGGGTGGTAATTCTTTAGATGTAGCTACTTCTAATAGCATTTCAGTAGGCTGGATCCCCAGCACAAGCAACAGTGTAAATTAAATTTGAAGTAAATGACAATTTTTAGCTTCTTTTTAGCACTTCGTCTGGTCTGAGATGGCGAAGTCAACTCTGGCGAAAGAGGTTATGTAAAGTAAAATCCGCACTTTAATGATTGTTCGACAGATCGAAAAGTCGCGAATCAACGCTAGCTATGATCCTGTGCGAATCAACGCTAGCTATGGTCCTGTTCACTAGCAAATTCTTATTTTTGTGTGAAATCAATTATATTGATTCACTTGTCATTTGTGTCACAAAATGAAGACCAATAAGTGTTACCAGTAGGGATGTCGCGGACTGTTCTGCGGCGAACTTGTTCGCGTGAACATCGGCTGTTCGCGTCCGCCGCAAGTTCGCGAACGTCGCGCGACGTTCGCCAATAGGCGTTCGCGTCAAAATCGTTCGACCATTCGACCATTCGACCGCTAAAATCGAACGATTTTCGTTCGATTCGAACGAAAATCGTTCGATCGAACGATTACAATCCTTCGATCGTTCGAATCGAACGATTTTCGGATGTTCGAAGTTCGCGAACTGTTTGCGAACTGTTCGCATTTTTTGCCGTTCACATTATCGGCGGTTCGCTACATCCCTAGTTACCAGTAGAATAACATAATGCTAACTGGACGTCAGCCTCCCCATGGCAATATTAGCATGTCATTAGACATGTTGCTGTGACGTTAAAACAAGTGAGAAAGTAACCAGCTGCATGAATGATGCAGTAAGCTACATTATGTTGAGAATAACAAAGGCAGTATTTATGGTTTGTTGTCCCAAAGGTGTGATCTGACAGTAAGAGCCCTACCATATGTATTAACTGGAAAGTGACAGTTGCTGTAGAAATAAGTATGGAAACAGCTGGGCCTTTCATTTGTAAGGTCAAAGTCTTATGTTAATCAAGTATTAGTTGGTAATAAGTTCATGTCACAGGATGGTTGTTGGATAATGCTAGTTTACATTTTACATTAAAGGAGAAAGGTTAAAACTAAGTAAGCTTTATGCGAAAGGCTATATAAATATACCAGTAAACCCTCAAGCAATGCTGCTCTGTCAAAAGAAACACAACATTTCTTTCCTTCTATTGTGTACACATGGACTTCTGTATAAGACTTCCTTCTTTCAGCTTAAAGGAAGAGTAACATCTAAAAATTAAGATTTTTCAACTTTGAATGGCTGCCCCCATGGCTACACAGCAGATTGATTATATAAACTATAGTAGTGTTTCTGAAGCAAACACACCAGTTTTACCAGTGCAGGGCAACAGTACATTATATTTTAATTATTTTAAAACACTTTCTTTTTTTGGTGTTAATGTTACTTTAAAAATCCAGGGCATTACCTTGAGCATGCTCTGATTGCTCCTCTCTCCATTCCCCCATCGCTTTTCCCTCCTACCTTCCACGCTGTTATCTGAGCCCAGAGCTATGAGGGAGCAGGGAGAAACTCAGGCAGGAAGTGATGTCACAGCAAGCTAATATGGCAGCTTTTGTCCTAAACAAACAAAGACAGAGAGCAAGCTTCTAGAGCTGTTTACATGGATATGGTAAAGCGTTCTACAGAATAAATATACCAGTCTAGCTTCCACTATGTGGCTAATCGATTGACAAACTGCCTCAGCAGCTTTCCTTCTCCTTTAAATAGGCTTTTGTTGCATGGATTTTGGATATATTTAGAGGCCCATTTATTAAAGGTCAAATTTTAGTAGTAGAGCTTTTTGAAACCAAGATTAAACGCTATTGGGGGAATGTAATAAAAGTTGCAAACAGCACAAATTTAGCACAAATAAGAATAAAAATCCACATTTCGCAATGTAATAATCTTTCTTAAACTGTTATTGCATTGCAAATTTTAATTGTGCATTGCCCACTTTTAAGAAGTGCTCGAAGGTGTCATAATCTTTTGGAGAAAACATAACTTTTTCAGTAAGAAGTTTTATTACATTCACTGCGCACTGGAGCAAACTATAAAATTTACTTCCACTGTTGAAAGTGGTTGCTAAACAATGTCCAGGTTCGCAAAAATCATATTACATTAGTGCAAAGGAAAACTTGTTTGCGCAAAAGCATAACTTTTCACATTGCAAATATGTTTTCCTTTACTGACTTTTATTTAAATAAATATTTAAGTTATTTTAATTTTCCTCAGTTGTTACACTTTTTTATATACTGTAACCCATCACAGTTCAGACAGATTTCCATTCTCAAATGGTGTACAAGCTGCACAATTCTCACATTATCAGGGACATGTAATTAGGGTAGAATTCTGAGAAATAAACTATTCTGGTTATTTATGCCTTTACACCAGTTAGTATATGAAACTTAAACTGTCCAATATGTATGTCCCTTTTGACAACTACCAAATATACTCTACATAAGAGTCCAAATAGTCAGAGTAGGAGTCTATATACTTTAGCAAACTTTACATTAAAAATAGGTACTAGGTGGTAGAACTGAACTTTGGTAAAGTCTGAACTTTGACTAGAAATTCACTTGAAATTTTATTGAAGGAGGAAGTCCAAAAGCTTACAGCCTCTATAATGGGGATTGAAATAGTAGAAGAGCCTCTTTGACCTAAGTAACATTCCACATGGGAATCTGCTGTGCATAGGAGTAGCCAGCGGCCAGGGCTGGTCCTATCAAATGTGGGGCCCAATTGGGACCATGTTGGCGGGGCCCCTAGACAAAGGGCTGGGCCGATTCAGCTTGGGAGCAGGCTTGGTTGGATTGGGGGCAGGCAGGGCCTATCAAGGTTGGAGGAAAACTGGGCCTATGAGAGTTGGGGGCAGGCTAGACCTATGGATTTGGGGATGGGCTGGACTCTCAAAGTTGGGGGCAGGCCAGGCAGCATCATGTGCTGAGGGAAATATTATCTGTGCTGCCCTGTGGTGCGGGGCCCTATTGGGCCCAATTGGTCCAATAGGCCTAAGGCCGGCCCTGCCAGCGGCGATTCTGTGGCTGCTGCCGCCTCTCTTGCTCTGTGCTCAAAAATTAGGGGGTGAAATGGGGGCAGCATCGCTAGTGCATTAACCTGGAAATTCAGCTCTTAAAGTTACAAGAGACAGCTTTTTTTACCACCCCTTGTAACTGACTGCTCACTGCTGCCTGAGCCAAGGCTCTCACTGCAGGAGCAGCCCTGGCAGTAGCAAATGATAAGATAGAGTAAGAGATAGTTAGGTTAGTAAGCACAGGCAGCCTTGGCCCCAGTGAGGGCAATAGTGGTGTTGTGACCCTATGGTGAAACCACCATGGTTTAGGTTAATCCAGTGAATCACAGATGCTGCATGGAGGGCAGTTGGAAGTTGTGCAGAATGCTTCAAACCAGTAGAGTTTGCAGGGGGAATTTTGCCTCTCTAGGGTGGCCCTTGCTTTCCACAGGCAGAATGATCTCTATAATGTGAAGATCTAGCTGATTCTGTACACAGTAAAAACCTGTGCATGACTTACTTATATGCATGTTTAACAGAAACGTAGAGCAGAGCAAAATCAAAGTATAGTAGCATGCAAGTAGTTAAAGGCTAATGAATGCTGATGCCTCAGACCTGATACAAAACATATTAGTCTGTGTTCTTGTTCTGTATCCTGTATGGTATTAGTTATGGGCTTTAGGGGACTTGCAGTCTTTTCAATAAAACATTATTTAACCAAATATAATCACTTGCAAGGTCTCTCTTCTGAGTGTTGCCAAGCCTCAAGTGTGCATACACTATTATTAAGCAATGCCAACTGTATACTTTAGGGAGCTCTCTGCAGCTCTCAAAGGCTAATAACTTTCCAGATCTCAATATGTTTTGCATTCTTCTGCCAAAGCCCTGTTGACAATCTAAGTATTACAGACTGGGGACTACAGTAGCTGACAATATATTGAATATTATTCTTAGTTGCCCCATTATAAATAAACACACATAAATATATATGTTCCTAGAATATTTGCATAAGAAAACAGGTATTGATGCTTCAAGGAGACTTTGCTTGGAAATAACTATTATAGGAGAAATTAAGAGCAAAGAACAAAGTATAGTAGCAAATCATTTTTAGTAAAAGGTGAACTATTTATGTTTCTACAAAGAAATACAATTCTGATTAGATGCTCTTAAAGCAATGAAACATGTCATCTTCCAAACAATAGCAATAATGTTGTGAACTGGAAAGATGACAGGAAAAATATTTGAAAAAGCAAAGAATCTATTGGACATGAGGCTTTCCTAATTTCCCCACGACAATTTGCAACCTGGTATACTGAGCTGGCAGTTCCTGACCCAAAATATTTAGAATTTAAATTGCACTTTCACCATTTGTTCTTTTACAAAAAGGAGAAAACATTTTGGCTCTCCTCCATTACATGAATGAATGTCTTTCTGAAACCACTTTTCGACAGTCTGTTGCTCTATAATAAAGTAACTGCATGATAGCTCACATTATCACAAAAGGAGCGATTATTCTTTAAAATCAGAATCCATAGTAAAAGTCATTAAGAGTCTTATGGGGGACATTTTCAGAAATTGAATTCTCATGAAGGAACCAATGCAGTGGCTTAATTTTCTCCATTTCACTAGCTCATCTGAAATAAAATGATGCAGGAAACCTTGTATTAGAAGGGCTGCATGCTTCCTTATTTTTAAGCTGTGAAATAAGTTTAACAGTCTAATTTTATTTTTGCTTGACTTACTGAGGGAATAGAAGGCTTATACACAGACAACTGGAAGAACAACTGGATGAAATTAAGTTATGGTGCATCTCTTGCCAAGCACTGACCATCTTGCTCTATTTTAACTGAATGAGCTACATGAAAATTATTAAAGCTAATGCGATTCCAATTTTTGAACAAGCTGAGGACCAAATAGATGTGCAGATGGTACGCTTCACTTAATCTAGAGGGGTAAATTTATCAAAGAGTGAAGTTCCGCCACTAGAGTGAAATTCCGCAGCTCTCCATTCATTTCTATGGGATTTTGAAGGGCGTATTTAACAATGGGTGAAAGTGAAATTTCACCCTTTGATAAATACACCTTTAAAAACCCCATAGAAATGAATGGGAAGTGGCGGAATTTCACTCTAGTGGCGGAACTTCACTATTAACTTCACTCTTTGATAAATATACCCCTAAGGCTCTCATGCAACCACAAAAGTGTTTGTCAAACCAAATCAGGTGAGGACCATGCACATGGTCTTCTAGATTTCCCAGTGGCAATTTTAATGCAATATGCAGTTGCTAAAGTTGCAGCTTTGCTGACATTCTGTTGACATTCTGCAGAATTTAATAGAAATGGGCAGAAGTTGAAAATGATTAATACTTCACAACTGTAGTCCTGTTGCACACAAGCCTACACACAAGAACAGAATACATCTTTCCCTCAAAAAAATCACCTCAGCCTTATTTTTTCAAATTAAAATATTTATTTTTATGAGCTGTGAAGCATTTGTAGAGAGCAATGATCTACTTTTCTAGTAAACAGTAACGAAAAAGAAAAAAAAAATAGAAATATTGGCGTTGTTGAGCAATGAATTTGAAAAGAGCATCCCTCGCACAAGGTCAACCTTGATTCATACCGCAAGAAACACAATATAAAGTATCATTTTCTGAATCCAGAAATGATTACTGAATGCTCATTTAGGATAATGTGAAGGAAAAAGGTGCTTTGTATAAGAAATTAGCTTTTTCATTTCTTGATCGCAAGGCCAGATATCCTGAAGGTGCTTCACAGGAATTTGATTGCTGCAAATTATAAGTTTAAAAATGTGTAAAATAATTTGAAGACCTACCTTACAGGTGAAATTGAGGAGTGAATCACAATAAGAGCACTTAAAGGTAAAAACAAAATACACACTGGTTTCAAGAAGTATCATGCAAGGTTACAGAGTAGGTTTTGTAACAGAGATAAAGCAGTGCTCAGAAATCAATCTACTGTTCTAATGCAAATAAAAAAAGCACCTTAAGATATGTTAAGGTCTAAAATGGGAAACTTTCGTGTCTGCAGATATTCTCTAGTAGAACGCAACAAAACAACAATGCAGAATGCAAATTTGTGTCCTTGTTTATGCACACATTTTTCAGTTTACAGCGTTTACTACTTTCTCCCATGTGTCAATCTGTACAAGTAAAAATTTGTAATTTTTTATCTTATCTCCAGCCAAGATCAGTTTGTGAAATATCAGCACATAAAATATTGTTAGCATCAACTGATTCACCATGTTAAATCACTGAAAGGATACTAATTGGTATTATTAACTTCTGTTTTTATTACCTCGAACCAGGTAAAATGTATATATACAAGGTATAAAATAAAATGTTTTGGTCTTTTGGTAAAATGTAAATCTTTTCAAAAACAGCCATGTTTCTCTAGATATAAACATAAACTGATGCTTGTATACTAACATTAGTCAGTATGATATAAATTGGTTTGCTAATACCTATTATAGGTGGATTTTATATTAAAGTTACTTTTTAAATGATGCAGAATATAAGTTGTAAGGGTAGCAAGACACTTTTCAGATTCCCATTGCCCTGTGTGCCTAATTCCTGGTGACTCCATCATAGTTCTTCTGAAGCACTCACCCTGCATGGTGTATTTCCTCTCAAATTGTTGAGCATGCAGTGGAGAGGGAACACCATAAAGATAAGACTATGTGTCCTTTTAGAATATCAACTGCATTTTATAAATTGGTAAATATCATACCCGAAAGTCAAAATCTCTTTGTAATTCTCGCATTGGTATTTCAACTAATGTTACCACAGCCCAATTAACAAACATCACCCTACTATTCCACCAAATGGCAATCCTTCTGATTCTGTTCTTTGTCCCTCGACCCTAGTTCCTTGTTCCCAAATCCAAGAACATTTCTCACCATCAACATGCACACTCTTTTCAACAACAGACCAGCATCTTTTTTGTTCTTACCGCAACATATCTGTACATTCCCTCTGCTGTCCAATCCAGTAACATTTCCCTTTAGTTTTGCATCACCTAAACCCAAAGAAATTTCCCTCTAGCTCTCACCAGATTTTTACCCACTGTATTCCACCATTCAACTCCTCAGCATATTGCACCCATGCTTCCTTCATCCAAATCCATAAATAGCTGCTTTGTAGAAGACATCACTTTTAGCTTGATGCCATACACATTTTTTTCATTCATTCCATCTCACAGCAGGACATGTCCCTTAGTTATTCCCCTCCATGATGATATACCTTCATATACCTTCCCATTCCTTTCCCAAACCTCATGCTTTGACCTGTTTGCCCACTGCTTCTCCAAATTGCCATTCTTTTGTGTGTAGCTTTTTTTTTAAGATTTTCTCTGCTAGTCACATGGTCCACACAACCAAGCACCAGACCTTGAACTGATATAATAATAATAATACTACATAACAATGCAATAATCATGCATATGAATGTTATTATTGTCAAATACAGCTGCAATAACATTATAAGATAACTGGGGCTGTAATGAAAGAAACTATTACTTTTTTTTGGAAAATATATAGTTCTAAGGGAGACAGTTCAGAGGCTTTTCCTTTTTGTGCTTTCCATTTAAACTCATTTTATTCAAAGCAAAATAAAGTTTCAAGTGACAAATAAAGCATTTTTATTGTATTGATGTACTGCTTTAATTTTATATTGTGTTTGGCTAAACTTGGTTAGCCACAAATCATATCTTACTATAATAGGTTTCTTATCTAGAGCATGACTTCATCACTGGAATGCTTATAACCATAAAGGCATTGTGACTTCACCTGAGATCCATTTCAGACTCATTTTAAGTGCTTTGCATTGTGGAACTAACAAGATAACAGTGATGTGCATCATGGCTTTAAAAGCAGGATAACATTGTTATCAGAAACCATTTTCTGAAACCTAAACATGGATTAGCCAATGAAATGCCCATTAGATGCCAAATGGTATTTGTAGATTTGTATCATCTGAATAGAATTAGACAGCTTCATTTTAATAAATCTTGTTTTTCTTAGTAATGTAATTAAATTGCAAAAGCTGTAGCTTACTGCTAATACTATGCACCCAACCAGCAATGAACAGAGTAGCTCATCCAACACACAGTATGTTCATTTTCTGCAATAATGCAAAAAGTCACTTACATAAACAGCCCCTATAGTAATACACTGACTATGCACAGAATAAAATTTCCAACCTCATTCTGTTCTAATATAGAAACACAGTATTTTATTTTCATCCATGCAACTTCAGTGATCAAAGGGCACCATGACCAAGAATTAATATTCATACTCAGACACAGGTTGGGCAAAGTAATTACAACAAAAGCAGATATACGTTTGTATATACTGTATATGTTTTTTGGTTCTACTTTGCATTTTTTCACTTGATTAAATGTATCTCATATAGACTTTTTACATTACAAATATATACTGTAAATGCAACTAATAAATAAGGAGACTAAGGCAGCAAAATGGTGCAGCTAAGGACCCATGCACACAGCAATTATGCCTAAATGGTCTGTGCAGGCTGTACTCTGTACTAGAGGTAAGTATAGAGCTCTGCTGTGTCTTGCAGGCCCCAGTACTCCCTAGTCTTGATGACACGTTAGTTAGAGAGGGTTCCAGGGGACACCATTGCGCCAACCATCTTCACCAACCAACTCTGAATGCAGTGATTCCAGATGCAACATTTGTTCTCCTATAATGAAGCAATGTCACCAGGCTTAAAATGCTCAAACACAGTCTCATTGGGAGGGGCGTGGCCTGACATGGTGGAAAGAGCACCTACTTCCTGAGAGCTCCATAGCACGGGTGCATTAAACCCCGACAAATAGCCTTCTCACCAGTCTGATTATTACGTTCGGGCTATAACAAGCCTGCAGGAGAACTTCAGCAGTGGAATGATGGGGAAGCGGAGACAGAAGGAACAGCGTGTGATAGCGTGTCCCCATTCCTTCTCAAGTCAGGCCTAGCCGAAAGAGGTGCTACATTCCAAATGGCACAGTTAGGAGAGATGCATGTGGTGCCCCATCCCCGCACTCCTCCCCAGCAGCTTCACAACACAATGTGGTCTCTCCCCATCAATCACCTACAGTTCAGTCTTCAGTCTCACCCCAGCAGGCACAATCACAGTCACCTCAGACCCTAGATCTCTCCCCACAAGCTCCAATGAAGTCTGATCTTGACTCTGAGCTGGTCACCACACAGACTCTTGTTGCACATCTGTCAACTCTACAAAACAATCTTACAACAGCCCTAACAAAAGTGGTAACAGAAGCAGTGGCATTAAGCCCATCTTCTTCTCTTTTTAAAGAGACAGTACTTCGACTATCGAATGGTCGAATAGTCAAACGATTTTTAGTTTGAAACGTTCGTTTCGAAGTCGTAGTCGAAAGTCGAAGTAGCCAATTTGATGTTCGAAGTAGCCAAAAACATACTTCGAAATTCGAAGTATTTTTCCTTCTAATCCTTCACTCGAGCTAAGTAAATGTGCCCCTTAGAGTCTCTCTACAATGAGAGCCCACCCGAGACTCTGCTTGATCAAAGTGTATGCACACGTAAACACTTTTGTGACCAAAAAGAAGCTGAAGTTGAAAAAGCGCTGATATGGACTAAACAAACCTATTATGAAAAGGTCAATAAGCAGCATTCCACCATTACCACATTCAAGAATGAATCTGGTGCATTGGTGTACAACTCTGATCACATAGCGGCTCAGTTCCATAAATATTATACCACCTTACAGTATATAATTTAAGACAGAACCAGCAACCAGAGTCTCCGCACACAACTTCTCTCCTGTCAGAATTTTTTCAACAAGCAAACATGCCTAAATTTCAAGAGAATGATCTAGAAACCCTTAATTCAGAAATTACACAAGAAGAGGTCTTGGCCACTCTTAAAGCCCTTCCCAACAATAAGGCCCCAGGCCCAGATGAACCTCCTTATCAATACTACAAACAATTATGTCTTACTTTAGTGCCCTATCTTACCAAACTGTATAATAACTGTCTCCAGGAAACCCAAATTCTGTCCATAGATCTTACCTCACATCTCACTCTAATTTCAAAAGATGGCAAAGATCCAACCATATGCACCAACTATAGGCCCATTGCTTTATTATATAAGGACCTGAAATTATTTTCAAAAATCCTAGCTAACCATTTAGCCACCCTTCTCACGATATTAATTTGCACAGATCAAATGGGTTTCATATTGGGTCACCAAGCCGGAGACAATACAAGGTGAGTAACCAATTTACTTGATATATTAAACAGACAGAAAAAACAAGCTTTGATACTAAGTTTAGATGTGGAGAAGGTGTTTGACTGCTTAGATTGGTCCTACCTATTCACCCTCTTACAGCACCTCAATCTAAATGGCCCCTACATTGAAGCCTTGCAAGCCCTTTACAATGACCCTACCACCTACCCAGCTATTCCAACAATCCCATCAAGATCTCAAATGGCACTAGGCAGGGTTGCCCCCTCTCCCTTCCTTTATGCCCTGAGCATAGAACCTTTAGCTGCCAACAAACACAATCATGCAGATATCAAGGGAGTAGAGGTGGAAAATAACAATCATAAAATTGCCCTCTTTGCTGATGATTTACTATTAACAATTACCAATCCTCAAGTTTCTCTTCCCTCCTTACATAAGCTCCTAGATACATATAGCATTCTTTCTGGATATAAAATTTATATCCAGAAGACAGAGGTGCTTCCTCTACATATTCCCCCTTCAACCCTGGATGCCCTATAGGCCACCTTCAGGTATAATTGGAAAAAGGATTTTATTACATATCACATGTTTTTTTAAATGTAATTCCCCCCTTGATACAGGAGTAAAAGCTTAAACTGCAGAAATGGACAGACTATTCCATATCTTAGCTGGGTAAAATAGCCTCCCTAAAAATGTCCATTCTCCCTAGGTTTCTATACCTCTTTGAGACTCTGCCTATTCCCATTCTCCCAGCAGTGCTAAAAGAAATTCAGATGTTATTCCATACTTTTATTTAAAAAAGAGACATAGAGTTGATGAGAAATCTCTTATGGCTCCAATTCAATTTGGGGGCATGGGGGTACCACAACTTAAACACTACTAATCTGTCAGATATTGGTGTCATCTGATATTATATGGGCAAACATTGAAACATACCAATTCCAACCATACCACCCTAACGCATGGATTTGGTCTGTCTTGCGACAAGACAAACCTAAAATACAGATGCTTAAGAAAACAGAACTCTGGTGGAAGTTAAGATTTAAATATACAGTAAATTAGCATCAAACCCATCTCTGTTAATATCACATCTGGGTAACCCTTGATTTCAGACAGAATTGCATACACAATACATGCAATGCTGGAGGGGTAATTCTTTTTTCACCCTGAGAGACATGACCAGCCAAACTAAGGGCATTTTCCCAACAAGAGAAAACCTGAATGATAAAATACCAGGTCTCTCTCTGCTATGGTACGAATACCTCCAACTGTAACACTACTATGCCCCTATATTAATATTAAATAGAGATGACTCACTTAACACTTTTGAGCGCCTGGCAAGTCACGGCCTCCCTCAGAAAGGCCTAATCTCTGCTATCTATAAGCTACTAGCTAACCCCTGCTTGGTAGTGGGAAATAAGCATAAATATATGCAAAAATGTGATAGTTACATAGAGAGAACAATAGATGAAAAAGAATGGAACGCTATATGGGACAACACTAAACGAGGGATCACATGTGTGCAACAGAAAAGTATATTTAAAATACTCATGTTCTGGTACCACATACCAATCAAGCTTCATAGACTGTTTCCGGAAACCCCTCCCCACTGTTGGAGAGGATGCAGGCACCGAGGAGATCTACCCCATATATTTTGGTCCTGTCCCCAAATACAACCATTCTGGGATGAAGTCATGAGCTTATTATGTCAGGCCATGCTCCAAACCCTAGATAAAGACATTCTTCATTAACTTTTGGGGAAACCCTATAAGGAACATGCACAAAAATTGATTAATCAGATACTCTCAGCTGCTCTCATCTCAATCGCTGTCAAGTGGAAGACACCCACTGTTCCTTCCCTGTCAGAATTGAAATAAAGGGTACAACAATGTGAAATGATATGACTATAACTGTTCTACAAAATATGGTCACCATGGGAATTATTCTCAAACCCGGGTCAGTCCCAAGCTTAATATATCAGCGGATAAACAGTAGCTGATGTTTTATGTTTTATCTTTTATAATCTTTTGAATGCTCATTTGTTAATTGCCAGATATATAATCTACTAGACATGTCATTAGATGTAAAAATAAGTGCTCTATATGTGCTTTCAAATACACACTTATATTGCCCAGAGAGCCTCAAGTAGTAACTCTTTTTTCTGACCATGTATTCCTTAAATTGCTCTATATGCAGTCCAATATATGTGTTACTGGACATACAGATAAGCAATCTATATTTACTTGTTACTAGACTTTGTGCTGAATATTAAGCTTTATAAGAAAGACTGTATAAGAAATGTTATCACGCTGTTTATTTTTCTTTTTTCTTTCGAAAAAATAAAAATGATAAGTTACAAAAAAAAAAACTTAATTGACACAGATATCAAGTTTAGTTTGTGTCAATATGGCAATACTTTCCTGACAGAAGAATGCCAGGAAATTTGTTAAATGGGAAAATATTGAACTGCTGGGAATTCTTAAAGGACATGTAACCCCGCCAAACACACAAAAAATATAATGACTGAACAGCCTTATCGGCAACTCCTGTTGTTAAAAGGTTAATAGTAAGGCTGCAGCATCCACTAAACCCTCTGGATTCATTCTCTTCCTTATAATGCACTTGTCCTCCTCCCTTGGAAATTTAGTATGGCGGTTGGCTACTGAGCATGCTCAGTTCTTCTAAACTCAAAATGCTAAACATGCCCTCAAGTGCTCAATCAAAGAAGGACTTTTTATTAAAGTAAGTTATGCCTGTGTAACCTGAATTCTTGATTGCAGGAACTTTATAATGTCGCTGATGATGTATCACAGGGAAAATGTCTGCCAGGTCCCATTTGTTTTAGGAAAATGTGATAGCCTGGTAAACAGAGTGAATATATGTAGTACAAATGATGAGCTTCTTTTTCAAGAATTGCTTTTACAGATTTTTCTAGGTCCTCCAAATACTGGCACTTTATGGATATCCTCATACAAATAATCATTTTGCAACATGTAATGATATTCTTAGTCAGTACCGGTATTGGGACCCATTATCCAGAAACCATTATCCAGAAAGCTCCAAATTACGGGATTGCCATCTCCCATAAACTCTATTTTAAACAAATAATTTATTTTTGAACCACGATTACCTTTTTCTCTGTAGAATAAAACAGTACCTTAAACTTGATTTCAACTAAGATATAACTGATCTTTTGGAGGCAAAACAATCTTATTGGGTTTATTATTTATTGTTTAAATGATCTTTAGCAGACTTAAGGTATGGTGATGCAAATTATGGAATGATCCCTTATCCAGAAAGCCCTAGGCCCTGTACATGTATAGGATCTATTATCAAAATACTTGGGGTTTTCAGGAGAAGGGATCTTTCCATAATTTGGATTTCCATAAGTGATAAGCGAATCTGTCGTGAAACCTCAAAAAATCTGCAAAATGCTTTGAATTCAACAGGCATCAAAATGTTTTTATGTGCGACAAATTTTTACACTCGCGACAATTTCTCACTCCAAATGCATTAATGTCATTGGATATTTTCTTGTGGAGACTTTTTTGACTTGGTGGAATTTTTTACTGCAGATTTTTGCCGCAGTTTCTCCAAAAAACAAATTGCAGATGGAAAAATTCCGAAATTTGCAGCAAATTCATGCCTGGTGAAAAAATTTGCTCCTCGCTATTCTCCATAACTTAAGTTTGCTAAAATCATTTAAGCATTAAATAAATCCACTAGTTTTGTTTTGCCGTCAATATGGATTCTTGTAGCTTAGATACGATCAAGTACAAGCTATTCTTTTATTTTTACTGAGAGAAAGGAAATAATTTTTAAAAATTAGAATTATTTGCTTTAAATGTAGTCTCCCATAGTTTGGGGTGCCTGATAAGAGATTCCATACCCTTATACTGAGATGATTTAATATTCCATAATCCTTCCTTCATATATGTGTGTATATATATATATATATATATATATATATATACAGTATATATTGGAGTATTTAAGCCATTCTTTGAATAAACTAGTTCTTATACTAGCGCAAACCCTGTGGCTGCTGTTTTAGATTGTGCCGTATGTCTCTAACAGTGTAAACAAATAAATGTCACAGTTAGCACAGATCCTGTAAGAAAGCGCTAGACAGAACTGTGTATTTACTCTCACTCAGGCAGAGTGTGGAAAGGCCCTGACCAGCCTTCTGTCTGTTTTATGTAATAAAACCAGCAGTTTTCTCAGTAAAATCACTCAACATATTGAAGAGAAAAGTTAAAGTGCGAGACTGTTAAATAATTAAAACAGTAAATTACAAATGTTGCATTGTATTCAGCAAAACAAATAGAGTTATCAATAGAAAAGTATAGCAGACTGATGAAGCAGCTTTTGATCAATTCCTTTATTGTCCGTAGAGCCATCAATAAACCTGCTACAAATCATTACTGCTAGAATAAATGACTGCACTTTATTTACAACTTTATTTAAACTGGTAGGCCGTCACGCTAGGCTCAGTTTACAACCTTAACAAACATTACAATTTTTTAGTATTGCTGCCAGGATGAAACTTTCTTTTTTAGAAAGTTATTTTTTTTTTGTTTGGAATTAGTCCTGCTTTACAGTTTTACAACAAAGTAAAAGAAGCACACGTATTGTAAGCAAATGCAATGGTGTGTATGGTAAATTCACTCCAGTGCAATGCCCTGAAGTTCAAACCATTACTGTGCTGCACATTGCTGTAGAATTACTTGGCTGAAATGTTGGATGCTTTGATTATCATAATTAATGTGTCACCAAGATGACTGCTTTGATTCCAATAATTAGCAGGTACATCTGCATTCTCCTGTGACATTAACTAATATTAACATACAATGAAGTTCTACTTCTGAAGACAGGTGTGTCCATGTAAAGATTTGTTTTCCCATGCTTCATTTGGGTACATCCTACCTTGTGGCACTCCACTCTGATAGCCAGAGATAATCTAGCCCTTTTAGCAAACTAACCAGTCTATTTTTTTCTTTATCTTCCAATCCCCATCCCCCTTCAAGAGCTATGCTTCACATAACTCCTGGCTTCTTACTCTAATCTTTGATGCAGTGGCACAGGCAGGGCAGAGGGCTTGGGTCTGCGGGGGCCCATGAGAACTGGGGCCCACCGAGTTTTCTCCTGATGCCCCACTAGCCCAGTCCAACCCTGATGCTATAGGGCTAACAGAAAATATGACACTAAATAAGTTAACCTGTAGAGCCCATTTTGCAATAGTGCAAGGAATAAAAGTCAAATAAAAAGGTGTTGCTTTGCACCTTGCCAACACTGAATAATATTTGTGACATGTTCTATGAGGGTCACCGTCAACTCTTTGAGACCCTTGTCCTAAAATGGAGCAGAAAGATCTGTGCCTTTTTATAGACATCATTGCCTGTGTTTCCTGAAACATGTCAACTCTTAGGCAGGGGGCTCTATAGAGACTGAAGGGAGAAGGTGAGTCCTTTAGGCAGGGACTGGCTGTGTCCACAGAACACAAAGGGAAAGACAGGAACAGGGAGACGAGGGCTTAGTCGAACTGGAACAGGTGCAGAGTGAAGCAGGACGGAGCGGGCGAAGATCAAGACCAGACTGGACAGGACGAAGAGGGCGTAGCTCAGGAGACAAGACAGTGGGAGGACAGTAGACAGACTGGATGGGGCAGGACGTAGATCAGATCAAACTGGGGATAGAGTGCAGAGGGAGACTAGAGCAGAAGGAGACTAGAGTGGATAGCGGGAGAGGATGGGAGAGCAGGATAGCGGGAGAGGACGAGAGAGCAGGATAGCGGTAGAGGACTGGAGAGCAGGATAGCGGGAGAGGACTGGAGAGCAGGATAGCGGGAGAGGACTGGAAAGCAGGGTTGTGGGAGAGGACTGGAGAGCAGGATAGCAAGAGAGGACTGGAGAGCAAGATAGCAAAAGAGGACTGGAGAGCAAGATAGCAAGAGAGGACTGGAGCAGGATAGCAAGAGAGGACATCAAGATAGCAGAGGGAGACTGGAGCAGAGGGAAACTGGATAGCAAGATAGGAGAGGGAGACTGGAGCAGAGGGAGACTAGGGAAGCAACAAGACAGGGTACAAGATAGAGCAGGTCAGGAAGCAAGAACCGGCAAGGCAGGTACAAGATGAAGTGAGTGAAAGGTACAAGGTGGAATAGGAAATGAGAACAGGCAAGGGTCAGATCAAGGTCAAGGCTGGGAAGGTACAAGATAGGGTAAAGCAAGACAAGACAAGGACAGGCAGACAAAGGCAAGGGGGAATAATAAGGGGCAAGAGCTAGAACTACCTAGTTAGGGGCACTGCCGCAGTACTAGGGAGAAACAATGTAATGCTCTGGCAAGGAGTGTTCTAAGTGCTGCCCTTAAATAGAGAAGAGTCAGCCCTGATTGGCTGATTGCAACTAGGCAGCAGCTGGGTTGGGGCTGTAGAGGCTAATCAGGCTGCAGCTGGGCTGGAACTGCAGAGGCCAGGTAACACATAGCGAGCAACCCTACAGGCTGCTCACCTGGCCAAATGGTTAAGGCAAAACACCACTTGCTTTCACCCCATTGAAAACTTGCAATCTGGTGGTTACTGGGTGAGTTTTTTAATAGAGCACAGTGGCAGTGCTGGAAGAACTAGCGGTAATTCATAGTGCATGTGGCTTGTTAAGGCTTAGATGTTCCAAGCTTTAGTGCTTCTGCAAATGGCCCAATAGTCTTAACTAAATTAGTCCTTATGGTGTGCTTCCATTAACGAAACACTACATGCAGGCAACTTCCTGAAGAAAATGTCAAAAATGTTCCTGCAATCCCAATTTCTTTTCTGTGATTACACAGAGACTCACATTTTTTTTCTCTACCATATAACTGGTCACTCATGTCAATACTTAAAGAGTTATCATTTGCAACCTGCAAGTGCAGTCACACAACTTTAGGGACAGTCGCTGCAAAGTTGCATTTGATGCTGCTGAATTGCATGTGGTGCACCTATTGATGCAACAGTGGCTTTTTGGTCACACAGCGGCCTGTGTCTGTAGACTTGTGCCTCAAGTATTGGAGGCAAATATTGTTTTGACAACCAGCGCCAGAAATCACTACATCTGAACACCAAAGATTTTCAACACAACTGTATCTGATTTGCATTGAAGTGCAGGCATGACTGTGTTTTAAGGCATCAGCTGCAATTGTGTCAGGAGTACCATGACCTCAATTCTGCAATCACACTAAAATTGTGTGGGAAAAAAAAAAATAACACATTGTGGGGATGTCACTGTGTCAAACCTGTCAGTGTTTTTCTGCAACAACTGAAAATGTATCTATTAATGGAAAAATACTATTTCTTTAATGTTTGATATAATATTTGGTATGGCATCTGTTTACTAAGCAAATATAGTATAGTAACATCGTGATGTAAAAATGCCATTTGAAAAAGAAAACCAAACTAGAATTATTGATGCATTTCTTTAAAAAGAAAACAAAAATGCCTACCTAGGACATTAAATATTGCTGGCATTTACTGAGCTCTGACCTGTTTTATAAGGGAAGCATTTTAGTGGTAAGAAATAAGAAGAAAAGGTTGATATGAAACAAAGGCATGACACCACCTATCTATCTTGCAATGCAGGCAGTAGCTGCTCTGAAAGAAACCTGTTCAATACGAGATGGCCTTTCACTTGTACAAATGATGCCACAGCAAGTTTTTTTTTACCAAGTTATAAAAATTGCAGCAGCACAATAAATTGGAAGACAAAACGGAGAGAAATTGAATTTAACAAGAAACTTGTAACTTTTCACTTAAGGAGGCTTAGGTTGTGGGTCAAAACTAGTGGAATGGGTGCTATGTCAAACATCAATTGTAGGTGCCGCTCCTATTAGATTGCCCTTGGAAAATGAGCCATATTTCCCCCCCCCAAGGGAAATTTAGTACAAGTGCAGCAAATTCTCCTTTCATCTTGCTGACAGAGCATCTCACTAAAGCCAAAAAAGTGTTAAGATTATTTATACAATAGAACATATATTATTTGTGCCTTGACAGAAAAGCATTTTGATAGCAAACCGTGCCTTTGTACTTGAACACGTGCAAAGGGACAGATGCTGAGCTTGGCTGATCGATGGCGGATGTCAATATTCCAGTGGTTTTATTGCCGAATGAATTTGTGCCTTCAGCATGCAATGAGATGAGATATACGACTATACAACAAGACTGCCTGCTGCTGGCCTCTCTATAAACGGCAAACACACGACTTAACCTTTCTGCTAAATGAACCTATGGATTTTAATATTAAAAATGATCTTCTGCTACAGCGCATATTTTATCAAGGGGAATAAAAAAAATACCAGATACTGTAAAATACCCTTTGTTTAGTACCATAGCAGGGAGTCTGCCAATTTCTTATAGGATTATGGGGTGCCCAACTTGAGAAAAACTTATATAAATTAGCGATGAATTGCAAATCTCAGCACCTACCAATGGTCCTGTCCAGCAGTGCTTATGTGCTTTTACTTTTAGCTTTTTTTTGGCCAAGGGCCTCCCTTGATAACTGGGTACCCAAGGCAAAAGGCCTTTGTGGCTGTTCCTAGTTATGGGCGAATTAATTCAGCAGGCGCATATTTGCGGTGAATTTCGAATTTCTACGCTGGCGACAATTAAACGTAGGCCCATTGACTTTAATGCGCATCAAATGATGCCTGCGTCAGAATTGTCGCTGGGTGTATTTTGACGCCCCGCGAATTGACGTGGGCATCAAAATTTGCATTTTGAATTCGCAATTCAAATTTTGCAGCGAAACGGGACAAATTTGCCCATCACTAGCTGTTCCTATTGAGTATAAATGATAAATATGCACAGCAACACAATACTCTTCTGCATCAGGTTCACAGTACTCTATATCCAGCTTGAAATGGCCTGAGGGACTGAAGACCAGCACAGCCTAGGCAAAGAATAATGAGCTAACAAGTTAGGGACCACCATATGGGGTTTACCTTGACGTGGTATGGCGGCTTTTCAACTATGATCATAACTTTGTAACTAAAAACCCCTGTTTTGTAAACACATGCACTTGCATTTAAACTGAATTAGTTATGAGACAGGGGACCAGGGAAGTTCACTGTAAGTAGCACTTCCATTATGCTTAAATATACTTTAATTTAGCCTTTAGAGTGCTTCCACAACCCCCCCCCCCCCCAAATTTGTATAAAGAATAATGAGGGCTTACGGAAATTTTAGCATTTGTTCAATGATGTATTTAAGAATCATTAACTAGCACATTATTCTGACCATTAAACAATGAACATTTTTGCATGTCCAATATTTAAAATTCCATGCAAACTACAATGTTTACAGCTTGGATAACCAAGAAATATTTTCCACCAGATGTTGTTACACTACAAATCCCAGTATTCCACTAACAGCCAGAGTCTGGAATTTAGGATGTTAGAGAACAGTTGGAAGCCGAAGACTTAGCTAGATTCTGAGCACCCGAACTATACTCTTGCACACTTTAATGCACTTCTTCCCAGGGTCTATGCACATAGCCTGTCTCTCATCTCTCATTCATTTACATATAAGTCTCATACAGGCTGTACACTCCTACAGAACATGTTGCTCCTTCTACAATAGTAACCAATTTGTGACACACAATTTAAATGCATTCATTGTACTTTCCAGTGCTACATTGTTGTCCATCTTTAAACACATGCACAAACACACAGACATAAACACAATCACACACAGAAGGGGTAAAACTCTATGTTTCACTTGTCGATCATTCTCAGACACTGCCTAAATAATTAGCTGTATTTCTGTAAAGTATATTTCATTTGCCACTTTAATATCTGTCCCACAAAAATGGAAACATCACTTGTTTGTCACCGAAATGACAGAAGCAATACAGTAAAAGCATGAAACCTAACCCCAGTCATAGAAATAAATGACCATCTGCCTACAAGAGGGCCGTGGCCGTGCCCCCTTCCAAAAAGTGATACAGATCCTGCCTGCAAAAATGCAAAGTGGCAAATGGTCTGACTTTAATCATTAAACACTAGGGCGAAAAACATTTTAAACTGTTCCCTTTTGTGAATTTCAAGAGATTTCATTTTTAAATCATCTTTTTTTTCTTGTTACAATCCTATCTATTACCTATTTGCTTTAAGGGCACAAAGGATTAATGGAAGCAGACTCCAGCACTGTGACCTTTACTTTGCATTAAAAAATGCTTACTTGAGCAGTCTGTTGTGGACCCTGCGAGCTGCTTTGTGCTGAATACTAAAACCTGATATCATGTACAGTTTCACAAGGATTTGGTAATAAAAGGGGAGCATTTATCCATAAATTCCGTTGGATACAAAAGGAAAATCTATTTAATTCAGGCCACAGATCAAACACAGTAGAAGGAGCGGTTGATGTTGTAAATGTGAGTAATGTGCAACAATCTGTACCAGATCGAGGGACAGAGAGGAAGAAAATGAAGTAAGATTGTACCAGATGTGCCTTGTGTGGATATGACTTGCTCAGAATGCCCATCCTAATTGTGTAATGCATGCAGATTTATTAGCAACTGAAAGGAGGGCTATTCAAGAAGTGCCATAGAAATACAAATATACATTCATAAATACATCAGATTTAAGTTTTTAAAGCTACATCTTTCAGAAGTGAAAACATTTAATTCAAATTAGTGGAGAGATGGTTACTCGTCCCTTATATAGAGTAGTTGGAGCTAGTTACCCATTAATGGGTTGCCATGACACCACACTGCAATGTCCCAAATTTTTGCAGGAGAAAAAATTAAGCGCTGTTCTCAGATGGACATTATACCAATATGTTGAACATAGCATACACAGGGGTATAATTCCTCCACATCTCCCTCACTTGTATATGACTTTTAGGAACATATGTATCTGTATTAACCCTTTTGTAAATGTACCCCAAAGCAGGGGTAATTTACAATCAAATGATTGAAATATAGCAATAATTGGTTTTAAATTGTTTATGAAGAATCTCAAGGCTACGTCCACAAGGGCTACTGCCAGGTCCAGATGCATGCAGTTTAGTGATGTGCAGGTCGAGGAAAAACTTGCACCTGACCTTAACCTGCGCGCCCCTGACCCCCGCCTGTCGTGCACATGACTTGACCCAGCAGCCTTTACAAGAATGCATATTAAAAGTAAATGGGAATAATAACTGAAAAAAAAGCTAGATGGGCCCCCGATCACTGGATCTCTAGCCTAGTGTAGCCTGTACACGAATCTGCCATTGCTGTTATTATTTACAAGGATACAACTACTTACTAGAGTGTTTTAATTAAAAACAGGACTTTTTATTAAATTAACTTAAAGCATATAGATGTAAAAAAAAAAAAAAATTGGTGATATTTGTTATTGAAATGAATATAGTGTTCCATAAAAAGTGGAAATTAGTAGCAGGCAATATTATATATACAGGTATGGGAGATGGGAGATGGCTATTCCGTAATTCGGAGCTTTCTGGATAACGGTTTTCCGGATAAGGGATCCAATACCTGTATAGCTTTTTGCTGCTTTGCTATAAGTGAAGGGGTTACTCACTGGGTTCCAATTGGTAACATTTCAGCTCAATGATCCATTTAAGGGCCATTACCAGTCAGATTAGGCAGAGCAATAAAGTGCCAAGATAAAACCTGCAGGGAATACAAATTTCCCTAAATGATGTACATTCTAGAAAACATACCTCATATTTCATTTCTCCCAGTGCTGGCACCCATATCACATACCTTCTCCCTTTTCTGCTCCTCATGAATTTCCAGTCCTAGTAACACCGCAGGGCAAGCCAAAAATCCAAAAACATCTATCCCTGATGACTTTGATTTGTTTATTGCTTTACACTTATTTATTAATGTTATATGATTCTTATGCAATGCTGCTAAAGCAGATTAAATAACCCATAGTAATCAGATATTTGCTTTCAGACAGGTGACTAGTAAATACTAGCTTTTGATTGGTAGCTTTGGATGGCAGGTCACTGGTAGACAAGTGTCCTAGGTACTGGGAGACAGAGGGGTAATATAGAAAAAGATTCCTGCAGATACTGGATTTATTACATAAACCCATGTGATTAACCAGGGAAGTAAGGAATTGACACAGACATGAAAAACATTTAAAATCACTTTAATATAAATATTCCAGCACATTTACATTCATGGGTTATCTGTATATTTGTATTCATTAATAACTGAAATCTTTAATGCTTCCATGCTTGCTGTGCTAAAGTATAATGAAAACATTTTCCGTAGGCTGTAAGAGAATGTTTTCCCCTGTGGTCACATTACGATAAAATGGATGAATGCTTCCACTGTTTTACCAAGAAATAATGGGATACAAGATTCAAACCACTGACATCCTCTGTCTCAAACGTCCTATCTGCCCCTTAAATCTCAAATGTCATGCCTACATTTCTTAGTAAGTGCTCATACTATGGTTTTGGTATCCGAGTACCACCGAGTACCACCGAGTACCATCAAGTGTTTCTGAAGCACCTTTTGACTACAGCTTTACCACTGGGATAGAATATAGTTACATAGTTAAGTTGGGTTGAAAAAAGACCAAAATTCATCAAGTTCAACACCTCCAAATGAAACCCAGGGCACATACCTACACACACTCACTTAAACTATATATATATATAACCATATGTATATTAATTGTAGAGTTTAGTATCACTATAGCCTTGGATATTATGTTTGTCCTAGAAATCATCCAAGCCCCTCTTAAAGGTGTTAACAGAATCAGCCATCACAACATCACCCGGCAGTGCATTCTACAACCTCGCTGACCTCACTGTGAAGAACGACCTACATTGCTTCAAATGAAAGTTCTTTTCCTCTAGTCTAAAGGGGTGGCCTCTGGTGCAGTGATCCTCTTCATGGGTAAAAAGGTCCCCTGCTATTTGTCTATAATGCCCTCTAATGTACTTATAAAAAGTAATCATGTCCCCTCGCAGGCATCCTTTTTCAAGAACACAACCCCAACCTTGACAATCTATCCATCCTCTTGGCCAGTTGTGATACAAATGTGATGTGTGTGTCTATGACTGACTAATTGATTAGCCAGAATAGAAAGGACTGGGGTCAATATAATGAAGCATAGGCAATAGAGATAATGATTAAGGCTCCTGTAGGTTACTAAAAGTCAAAAGAACAATTCATATAAACATGTTGTTGCAAGCGTGAATCATAGTTATGAGACTGATATTTGCTGCCAAATTCAATAGTTCCTGTAGGTTACTAAAAGTCAGACTCGCCTGATGTTGTTGTGCAACATCAGGCCCAATCAGTAATTGCCTTGTGGGATCAACCCCACGAATGAAGTATAAGGTTTGAGATTTTCCCATAATAGCTAGGGACTTTGCCACTGCTGACGAGCTGTGTGATGTTGTTATGGTTTGCTGCCTCCAAAATGCCGTGTCCCCCGGTTGGAGTGATGATATAATATCTAGGTAACGTATTAATTCATTAACCCTGTATATATTAACTCTTTTCACTGATAAGTGTAAGTAATAAAAAGTGTTGCATGACAATTGATTTCCTGTTTTAATACAGTGAGGTGTGGGTGGGGTAGGTTAAGCTACCAATCATAGCAATACATTTAGTGGCGCTGCGAGCAGGGTAACTTAATCTTTGTCCGATATGTTTCGGAAAAAGGAGAAAGTTATCTACGAATCTGCAGAGGCATGGGAAAAGAGTTTACAAAATGCAGAACCAGTGAATGTAGTACGGACCTTAGAGAAGTTTCCCTGTAAATCAGGTGATGTAGTAGCTCTCTAGATGTTGTAAATACTCTAGAGAAGTTTCCCTGTAAATCAGGTGATGTAGTTACCCTAGCTCGTAGGAGTTGGGTGTTGGCTTCAGCATACCGTATTGTGCACACACGGCTATGTGAGGCAATCGAGGGAAAAAAAAAAACAGCTTCAACGGAAAACGTTGAAAGCAGAAGGAAAGTGTTTAACTTTGGAATGTAATGTCAAAATCTTGCGAGATAAATTGGAACACTACCAGCACATAGCTGAAAAGACTTCTGTGTTGGTGGCTCAGCATAAATATAAATTTTGTTGGCATTTTTTGCCAAAGTACTTGGAACTTTGCCAAGAGGCATAAAATTTGTTGGCACTGTGCCAAAAATATTTGGCGTTTTGCCAAATTTCTTGGCAGTTTGCCAAATAACAGAAAAAGAGAAGAATAATGTTTGGAAAAAGGGAGAAATCCAAAATTGTGAAAAAGAACCCCAAGATATACCCGGCTGGACCGAGTCACCTTATTGTATAGTGGCACAAGAATTATGTACACATGGGTTAGCAGAACAATGGGATGAGAAAGTAGAAGAGATAAACCCTCTAGATGTTGTAAATACTCTAGAGAAGATTCCCTGTAAATCAGGTGATGTAGTAGCACTAGGAAAAAGAGTTCCATTAGGATTCTGGAATAGAAAATTATCTGATGTAGGTGAAAAATATACGCCTTTTGAAAAACAGCTATTGGCATGTAATTGGGCATTGGTTGATACTGAACAACTAACCTTAGGACATGAAGTACTTTTAAGACCACAAATACCAATTATGCAGTGGATAATGTCTAATCCTAAATCAAATAGGATAGGACATGCTCAGGAACAGAGTATAATAAAATGGAAATGGTACATTTCCGAAAGGGCAAAAAAGGGAGGAGGACTCAGAATAGGGAGTTAGCCAAGCCCCCATATGGGTGAAACATGATTTTCGTCCATACGTCAATTTATCCATACATAGGAAGGGGGGGAATGTTCAAAAAGACATGTGTACCTTTTTGCAAAATACTGTTGTAACTGTATTTCATGTGGATGCTCATGTTACTCTTGACTCATTGGAACGTTTGTTTAATTCTCAAGCAGATGCTGAAGCGGCTATTTACAACATCCAACAAAGAAATCATTGAAAAAGAAACATAATGGTTCTCATTTCACTGGAAAACAAGTAAAGGATTATGCAACTGACAATAATATAGAATGGGTATATCATATTCCCTACTATCCCCAAGCAGCAGGGTTAGTCGAAAGAATGAATGGTATTCTGAAAGCAACCCTAAAGAAATTATCAATAATAGGCCTATAACTGATTCCACTACTCCATTGATGAGAATGTTAAATCCTAATTTAGTAGTATCAGCTGCAAAAATTGATAGTATCATCTATTGGAAATTACATAAGGATGCCCAAGCACCTTACAGAGGAACACCAGCATCGGCTGGACTAGATTTATGTTCTGTTGATACTATAATAATTGCACTTGGACAAGTAAAAATGATTCCTACTGGTCTGGAATGCAAAATTCCTGATGGTCATTATGGCCAAATAACAACCAGATCTAGTTTTGCGTTAAAAAGAACCATAGTAGTAGGAGGAGTAATTGATTCAGATTATCAGGGAGAAATAAAGATACTAATGATGAATCTAGGATCAGATTCAGTAATTGTGTCCAAAGGAGAAAGAACCGCTGAACTTTTACTGATACCTATTTATTTATCAGAAATAAAGGAAGGTGAGCCACCAACAGAATTAACAGTACGAGGAGATAAAGGGTTTGGGTCCACTAATACTGTAAATGTAGGAGCTAAAATATGCATACAAAATATACAAGGACCGCCCTCTCCCGCCGAAGTTATAACTGTTGGAAAGGATAGAACATTGTTAATCATGAAGCCTGGACAAGAAAGATGGGAATATGTCCCACAGGAAAAATGTTATCTACGAGAATGATTGATATTTGTTTATAATTACAGATAAAGAACCATTGGTGTTTCCTTGGAATCCTTGGAATCTGGTGTTTGGCATCAAACAGAAGTGCATGGACTCCGGGGATACGAGTGACTAATACCCATAATTCCACTCGCAATTGGGGATGGAAAAATGATACTTCTAATCGAACAGAATATATGGACCAGTTAAGAAAAATGGGTATACAAAACGTAACTGGACAATATAATTGGACTTTTACTGCCAATAGTAAATGGATAATATGTGCAAATGCTACTAACATTGCTGGAAGAAGAGTACCTTGGCAATCTTTATTGCATGTCTGGAATATAGATTCTGCTACTCAAAACCTCGGACATATTAAAAGATTGCCGGCTACCTGTATACCTGTTGCTACAATAGGACAAAAAATTATATTGCATATTAATATTGTATTTCCTGCCAAGAGATCATGTCATAATGCGAGACGTAAAAGAGCATGGTATGATACCCTTTTAGGGGGATATGGTACATTGGCAGGAACGTTAAATAGTTTTGACATAGAAACTTTAGCTAATAGAATGCACAAGGCAGGAGGCTTAACTAATGATGCTGTAGTGTGGCAAGCTAAATGGATGCCAACTATTTGGGCCCCATTACAACAACAAGTTGAAATTGATAAAAATATCAATAATATGGAATTGGAAGTTAATAATTTCAGTTTGAATTTTGATACTAACATGAAAAAATTTGTTAACTGGACAGTATGTACATTGCAGACTATTTATGAACAACAACAAAAAGATAATATGAAAACTTTATTAATGACGGGTAATGAACAAGTATGGAGAACCGTGTTTAATAGAACACAAGAATGGATACAAATATATCTACATCAAATGGTCTGCAATGACACCATATGTAAAGGAACTGTGATATTGTTTAATATAACACGTCCGACTATTATGTGTAAGTATATAGTAATGCCTTTAATTATCTCTGGATATTTTTGGCAGCCTCTATTTGTAGGAGCATATATAGATAACAAAAATAGAACACACAATTTAGAAAATTGTGAAGATACATATAATGGGAAAGTTTGTAAATTACAATCATCAGTATATGAACCATGTTTATTACAAAATTCTATTAATCAGTGTTTGTGGACTGTCCTTCCACTATCTTATGAATGGATGTTAGAAATCAGTCCACAAGTGATATGTGTAGTCACTAATCAATCTGTAATACCTAAAATGCAGACCCCTTTTGTTGGTTGCATACACAATGTTTCAGCATTTACATGGCAAAATCAAACATTTTTATTATCTCCAAATGAGATGATTAATATTACCCATATTTGGACCCCTCACGTACTAGATCCACCCAATTGGAATTTGTCTTTACATCGCTTAGAGCGAATTATGAATTCTTCGAACGAAGTACGTGATGTTATTGTACGATTGAATAACAGTTTGGCAGCTCACCAATTATATACTACCATAGTAGCTCAAAAAATTGTAAAGTTAGGTTCAACTATTGCAGATGCTACATCTCACCATTGGTATGATGTTTTCACTGGGTATAGCCCTTCTGCTGAACACATGTTCTCTGTCCTGATTCATCCCTTGCTCATCATCATGATATGTATGTGTATTCTAACTATTTGGAATTGTTATGTCTTCTATAGCATGTGTTGTAAACCAACAACACAACAAATTAAAATGGTAACCTACGGTCGCATTAATCATTAGGGGCCGAATGTGATACAAATGTGATGTGTGTGTCTATGACTGACTAATTGATTAGCCAGAATAGAAAGGACTGGGGTCAATATAATGAAGCATAGGCAATAGAGATAATGATTAAGGCTCCTGTAGGTTACTAAAAGTCAAAAGAACAATTCATATAAACATGTTGTTGCAAGCGTGAATCATAGTTATGAGACTGATATTTGCTGCCAAATTCAATAGTTCCTGTAGGTTACTAAAAGTCAGACTCGCCTGATGTTGTTGTGCAACATCAGGCCCAATCAGTAATTGCCTTGTGGGATCAACCCCACGAATGAAGTATAAGGTTTGAGATTTTCCCATAATAGCTAGGGACTTTGCCACTGCTGACGAGCTGTGTGATGTTGTTATGGTTTGCTGCCTCCAAAATGCCGTGTCCCCCGGTTGGAGTGATGATATAATATCTAGGTAACGTATTAATTCATTAACCCTGTATATATTAACTCTTTTCACTGATAAGTGTAAGTAATAAAAAGTGTTGCATGACAATTGATTTCCTGTTTTAATACAGTGAGGTGTGGGTGGGGTAGGTTAAGCTACCAATCATAGCAATACACCAGTTTAGTTGCAAGTCTCTGCAACCTCTCCAGCTCATTAATAACCTTCTTAAGGATTAGAGCCCATAACCAGGGCCACCATCAGGGGGTCACAGGGGGGACAGTTGTCCCGGGCCCGCATTTTTTGTGTCTAAGGGGGGTCCCGGCCATGCTTCACTTACTTGATTAGACGGGCCCCCGCTTTCAGCATGCTGCACAGCAGCTCTGTGCACAGAAGATTTTCTCCTATTAAGATTTGCTGTAACCTCATTGGTCCTTTAAGAATAAGTCCCAGTAAATCTGCATTGGGATTGGATCCCATCATCCAATCCCTGTACAGCTTCACCGGAACTTATTCTTAAAGGACCACGAGTGTACAGGAAATCTTAATAGAAGAACATCTTCCGTGCACAAAGCTGCTGTGCAGCATGCTGAAGACAGGGGGGCCCGGCTAATCAAGTAAGTGAAGCATGGCCAGGCCCGGCTTAGACACTAAACCCTGGCAAGCAATTTTTTAAAAAATTTGGGGGGATCTGGCCAATTTGTTTTTTACTTGAAGAGGGCCTCTGATCACCAATGGATTTTTATAACTTTTGGGGGGGGCTAGGCCATCAATTTTTTTTTTACTTGCAGGGGGGCCCCTGATCACCAATTATTTTTTTTAACTTATAGGAGGGGGCCCTGATCACCAATTTTTTTTTACTTGTTGGGGGGCCCTGATCACTAATAATTTTTTTTTAAATTAGTGGGGGGCCCTGATCACCAATTTTTATTAACTTGTAGGGGGGCCATGATCACCAATTATTTTTTTTAACTTGTAGGGGGGCCCTGACTACCAATTTATTTTTAAAAAATGTATGGGGGGCCCTGGCACCACTTATAAGGGGGCCTGACCATCAACAGCTTTTTATAAGGCGTGTGTGTGTGGGGGGTTACCTTTATAGCACTGACTTCTATGTGGTCTTTTAACTGTAACTGTATGGAGTGGGCAGGATCTGGGGTGGGGCTTGGGGGCCGAGCCCAGGGGGCCCTGAACATTTTGTTTTAAGAGCCACAGCACTATCTCTGTATATCTTTCTAATGAAAATATAAATATAAGTTCATATATGTTAATGTTATTAAAGGAAAACTATACCCCCAAACAATGTAGGTCTCTATAAAAAGATATCACATAAAACAGCTCATATGTAAAACCCTGCTTCATGCAAATAAACCATTTTCATAATAATATACTTTTCTAGTACTATGTGCCATTGGGTAATCATAAATAGAAAATTGCCATTTTAAAAAATAAGGGCCGCCCCCTGGGATCATATGATTCACTGTGCACACATACATACCAACAAACCATACTTGTTAGGTCACATGAGCCGATTAACAGACAGAGTTCTGTCTTTTGCTTCAACACTTCTTCTTGTTACAGTTAGGGGGACATTTACTTAGCTCGAGTGAAGGAATAGAATAAAAAATACTTCAAATTTGGAAGTATTTTTTTGGCTACTTCAACCATTGAATTGGCTACTTCAACCCCTCGACTACGACTTTAAATTGAATGTTTCTAACTAAAAATCGTTCGACTATTCGACCATTCGATAGTCGAAGTACTGTCTCTTTAAAAAAAAACTTCGACCACCGACTTCGCCACCTAAAACCTACCAAGCATCAATGTTAGCCTATGGGGAAGGTCCCCATAGGCTTTCTAACAAATTTCTGATCGAAGGAAAATCGTTCGATCAATGGATTAAAATCCTTCGAAACGTTCAATTCGAAGGATTTAATCGTTCGATCAAACGATTTTTCGTTCGATCGTACTAAATGCGGTAAATCCTTCGCCTTCGAGGTCGAAGGATTTTACTTCGATGGTCGAATATTGAGGGTTAATTAACCCTCGATATTCAACCCTAAGTAAATGTGCCCCTTAGAGTTGTAGTATTTCTGGTCAGGTAATCTCTGAGGCAGCACACAGACCATCACAAAATGGTGGTTTAAGGCAAGAGAAAAGGGCAATATTTACTTAAATATATAGACCAGTTTGGTAAGATTCTTAATTATGCCACGTAATATAATGTAAACTATCTGTTGCTTAAGTATTCATTTTGATGGTATAGTTTTCCTTTAAACAAATAGCAATAATACATTTATATCACATGAATATATATGGCACAGTTTCAAAGCAGTGTCTCAGTGTGATATCTCTCTCAACACTTTCTATAGCTTTTCAAGGGAATAACATCTTTTGGCTATTCATATTTAACCCATAGATTCAATTCAGACAGGATGCCTGTAGTGGTGTGTGGCACAAGGGTAGAAACCCACCCTAAAATCCCCCTTTGTAGTGTTGGTTGTTCAAGTTATTTAGCCCAAAATGCATGATTCTATTATGGCACCTACACAGTGGACAACTTGCTATACATCTGCTAGTTCTTACTGACTAGGTTTTTCTAATGCAGCTTCGATGGTTTTTCCTTTTTAGGCACACGCATATGCATAACCATTAGTGTTTCCAAAAGCTACTGTACCTTACCTATCCTTTCCCTGGAGAAACACTTATCCTATAGAAAGGTTGTAGAAAGTTTTTATCCTCCTCTTACATTGTAGGTGACCCAAAACCAGGTACATAACCATTGGTGCTTCCAAAAGCTACCCCAAATATCCTTACCTTAGAAAAATACATCCTAAAGAAAGGTTGTAGAATGTTTTTTATCCTCCTCTTAATCTCTAGGCGACCCAAAACCAGGAACATAAACTTTGGTGCTTCCAAGGGTTGCCCCATTTATCCTTACCCCAGAGAAACACTCATGCTATAGAAAGGTTGTAAAATGTTTTTATCCTCCTCTCTAGATGACCCAAAAACAGCATCACAGGATATGCAGACATATAGGAATATACTTTTAATTTACTTTTTTTATATTCCTTATAAGCATTTTTTAAAGCACAGAAGAGTATTGTCCACAAGCAAGTAGGCCCAGCCCCTTATACAGCTCCTCAACCCCCTGACAGATGCTTAAAGTGACATCAACTGTTTTCTCCTTTGCCCTAAATTTGTTAAAAATGTTAATTGCTATGATTGATAGCTGAGAACCTTTCTCCTTTTCAAAACAGGAAGGTAATGCTTAGAGTGTTCGCTGTATTCTTTTTTTTCTTATGGCAGCACATGTTCCTGCTTCTTTGTCTGTACTTTTAACATTTTGACAGACCTGTCACCACAAATTTAGAGCTACAGACACATCGGGAAGAGTGATATTATTACCTTTTATCATTTAAATTTGTTAAGTATATAGGAAAATGCAGCAAGATTTTACATATCAGGTATCATTACAACATCTAGTAGAAATAACAAGTGATTTTCGATCATATAGTGTAGCTTGGACCTTTCCACATCACCACAGGCAAAGCTCAGCTAATGAATGCTCTTTTTCATTTCAATGCATGGCTTGAATATGGGTAGGGAAATGTAAAATACTAGTGATGGGCGAATTTATCCGACAGGTGCGAATTCGCAGCGAATTTGCGCGATTCGCCGCCAGCGAATGAATTTTTCACCGTTTCGCGAATTTCGCGTGCAATTCGCAAATTTTTCGGCGAAACGGCGCCAACACTATAAAATACACCTCTTGCCAGCATATTCTACAGATTTATTCCATTCCAATGTTTGGCAATTGGCTTATGTTTCTTATGTCTTATATCTTACATTCTCTACCTTCTTCTGCCTTCTGTTCCCCACTATCCTTCACTTGTCTTGATTTGATACCTGGGTTTTGGAGCTGCACTAAATCTGCTATGGGCAACATCACTAATGATGTTTGTCTCCAATGGTATTAACTATGTCCCTCAATGTATGCTAAAATATGTTGCATATTGTAGATATTTACAGAATAAGTAGTACTGACAAACAGTGATGAGCGAAATATTTAGACAAGTTTCACCACAAAAATGACATCCATAGACTTCAAAAATGTTTTGTCGCCCCTAGACTTCAATGCATTTAGGCGAATTTTGGGTTAAGCGAAACTAGTCCGATTTGCCCGTCACTACTGACAAACGATTAAAACCAAGAATAGTTAGAACTAAGGGGCAGCTATATGACTCTTCACCCATTCAGGTTCAGGCAAAAGATTGCAGAAACTGCCAGCTAAATGTCAAAAGTCAAAATGTCAAAAGTCAAAGCAAATGAGTGTAGAAAACGCATCTAAGAAAATAACTAATACTATTTATAATGTTGTCCCACTGAAACCAGCCACGATTCAGAAACCTGCCCTCCTGTTACTGAAGTTGAAAAATCCAGGTGGACGCCATTTTGGTTTTACCTTCTCTTGTTTGCTGTATAATAAGGTCAGCCACCTAAATCTGCTTAACGTACCATAGTATCACCCGTTTTTGTATCCATGCCAGATACTGCATTGTAACATTGTTGTTTGTTACAATAGCTTTACTTTGTGGTTGGCGCATTCCAGACTGCAAAAATATATAACTTTTCTTCAAAGAAAGATGAAATTCCACACACATATAGTATATTAAGACTACAAAATGGTTAAATGTATCTAAAATTTAAATAATTTTAGGATTTTTTTTTCCTCAAACAAAAAGAAGATCTTATATATTTTGTTGGGATTTACAAAACCCAATCTGGAACACAATCCTTCATTTATTTAGCTTCATTACAGAAGTTAAACATCTGCTTTATTACCCACTACGACACTGGTTGTTGCATTGCCTCTGGCTAATAGGTCCAACCTTGGATCCCAGGCCATCTGGCAGCAGTGTTTGTATTTCTCATATGTAGAGCTGTGACTTGTACAGACTGCATGGAAGGATAATATCACTTTGAGTCCAGATATGTTTTGCATCACACTGAATATCTATGGCATCTACTATAATAAAGCATTTGTGATGTTTAAGCATGATCCTATAGTTCAAGGGAACTGGTAATTCTTCAGTATAAAACATGTAACCTTGTACAACGCCATGATTTTGAGGTGCCACTAATACTCTCCATAATGTCAATCCTCATAAAAACCTGAAACACATCAATCCAAGTATTCCATTTTCAGGCCATTTAAACATATTTACTGCCAGAAAAAAAAACATACCTTATATAAGTCAAGTTCTCCTTCGCTTTGTGGAGAATACCTTATGTCTGGAAAATTTTTCAATGTTTAAATGTTTTTTTGAGTCTAATTTCTCTTCAAATCCAGCTAGGCCCTTAAAGTAATAGATTAATTTGATAAAGGCAGTTACAACTGTAACTATTAAAAATAAATCAGGAAGGTTTATATATGGATGGAGTACCTTAATTCATCTAATGTGACTTTAGAATTCTCTTGTGAAGATTATACTTTTGCTCTTTCTCATGATTCTGATCTTTACTTAAAGTGCCTCAAGGCAATGTTTTGGGCTACTATGACCCTTCGTCACCCTTTGTGTATTATCTAAGACACTAAAATGTTTCACTGTGCATTATGGGTAATATGGAGGTGACCAATTGTGGCCCCTCCTTTTCCTGTGGGTATTTAAACACTCGTTGGTATTGTTAATGAAAGGCTTGATAAAGGGCCATAGTAGCCCGAAACGTTACCTTGAAGCACTTTAAGCAAAGATTCATGTTTTTTTCAAATTACCGGAGTGCTGCTCTTTCTTTTAATCTGCTGTCCTGGCAGAGGGTACAGTGTGCGCCTGGGGCTACAAAGAGCCGTTCTCTACTCTTGAAGCACACATGAATTGAATTGAGTTCTTTTTCAGAGAGCACTTGCTTCCCATGTATGGAGAGGTTATTCTGTATTCAGTATCCCCTTCTAACATAACTCTAATTTGATGAAAAGTAGTCAGTTAGGTCAAAAAAGAAACTAGAAAAGGTGATTGAATGCATTATGGGCCAGCACACTCACACACCATAACACTATGACATCTACATGACACTGTGCAAAGACACCCATTCCCAAATATGCTTACATTGACACCATGTCTTGCAAAGTGTAACTGAGCCTATACTAATTACCTGGCTCCTGGTTGTGCTTCTGTATTTATTGTCTGCCTAATCCCTACCCGCACACTACCTGCATCTGATTCCTTGGTTTTCCTGACTTTGGCTTAATTATTGATTCCAAATATATTTGTGCTGCCTGTCCTGACTTCAACTCTGATCTCTGCTTGTCTATTTGGTTACCACGTTTGATCCTGACTTTCCTCTCTATGACCCTCTAGCTCTTTGGCTATTCCTCTACTGGTATAGATCTGTTTCCACTTCAGGCACTTCTTTCAGTGGGAGGTGCAGGTGAGGCTTACCTTCCTCAATCACTGTTTCACAAACTGTTAAAGAAACTTTTTTTACTTATATAGACTGTCCTATTGCGTGACAGGTTAAATAGTTATAAATAATTCATAAAGTCTCATTGTACCTAGGGTTAATACAGCCAAAACCAAAAATTAATACAACAACCTATTCCAATTCCTTCTTCTAAAGTAATGATATTAAATTTTCTAGCTCTTCTAATCTATCCTTATCTCTCCTAACACTTTGTAACCACTAATCTATATAAGTGAGTCACGGGGAGGCAGCGAGTTTAATGCTCACATACTTACAGCACATTCCCTTTTTATATATACTGCAGGCTAATAAGATTGTGATGTTATCTGAGAATTAGAAGGAAAATCACAGTCCTGAATCTCACACTTTGCATGTGCTAAGCCAAAAACATTGCTTAACTCTTGAATTAACCTTTATTGTCCTACAAATCATACTGTTTACTTTCTTTTTTTCTCCTTATTATTTTATTTTTGTGCTCTCTGCCTTCTGTAAAAGGACACCCACACACTGTGACAGCAGCTGCTCCTATTAATTTAAAGCCATTACAAAATTAAAATTAAAACCAATTACATTGGCTGCTTTATAGCCGGAGAACGGCTTCAGTGTGATTGTTCCCTCTGGTTATGGGCAAAAAAAATATCCCAACCTAGGTTCTGCTGCCAGCGGAATACTAATATTTAGAGAACCTGGCAAAGAAATGTCGCATTCTGAGCAGAGGAAAATTACATAGCTCAGGTCTGAAGCACTGAGTAGAAATTATACATCTGTCAAGATATTTCCCAAAGTGTGGGGATGACAATCAGTGCAAGGTAAGTGTCTTCAGGTCATAAACCTTTCAATTCTAGCGTCTGAGCAACAGAAACACGGAAATCCGTTGTGTGCATATTTGCCAATCAAAGCCTTAAAGTACTTTCACTATATCAAAGTACATTGCAATTTTCACCAAATGGAACTGTTACTGTACCTATGCATCAAAGGCAAAATAAACTAAGTGATGACTAAAGCAAGGGCTCCCAAGTCTTAGCAAGTCTCAGTAAATCTGATGATAGTGTGGTCAAAGGGGCTCATGGAAGTCCAAAGAAGATGTTTTATTTTAGCTCAGACGAGTAAGGAGTACTACAGCTCCAATACTTTCCAATAAATGTGCAGGTAAATAGGTGTGCTGCTTACCATATAGCTCGCTGGGGCACTGCTTTAGTTCTGTCAGTATTAAAGTGGTGAAAATTCAAGGCCATGCATGTAGTAATGGGCAAATCTGTGTAGTTCTGATTTGCAGTAAAATGTGTGAATTTACCATAAATCAATGGGCGTCAAAATAAATGTTTTTGACATGCAGATTTTATGCCAACAAATTGTCGCCGCAGATTTGCAAATTAATTCACTTGCGGCGAAACGGTGAAACGTGGAAATTCACAGTAAATTTCTGTCTGGCAAATTTATTCGCCTATCACTACAGGCATGTGAATGATGCTTGTTAATATTAATTCTGAAAGCAACTTCTACTCATTGTGTCACACAGACTTGAATAAAAATGCTCACACAGATAAACACACTTTTATTCTATATGAGAATTGGGACATTTCCTCCTATTAATTTCCACTGACAGCAATTGAATTTGGTGAGATCTGTCAGGTCTGCCTTTTTATGAAAGATTACTCCTGTAGCAAATAACTAGGTGTAACTGTGGTGGAAATATGCTTAGCTTGTAACAAGGTAGGGGCTGTCATTAGTTTGTTCTTCTCTGATCAGCAATGACAACACCAGTCTCCGGCATTAGGGGCACACCAGTTTGCTGTGTCCACAATTTTAGTGTACTGCTGCTTTCTAACCTGTGGTAAGGGAGTCCATAGTTGCTATACACAAATAATGGATAATTCTTCAGGTATATTTCTATCACTGATACAACTAACTGAGGATAACAGAACTGAGTTGTGGAGCAAGTGAAATGGGCACAGCATAAATAACCTGAAGACAATTACATGTATGTGAAACACATTTTTACAGGCCAACGGGGGTTAATCACTAGATGACTAGAGCATGGGTTACACTGGACTAAATCACTTAAGGCAGGGCCTTTGCAAGGAGAAGAAGCCTTTGGAAGAAATGAAGGTGTGGTGTAGTGCAACTACAACTGCCACAGGCTATGGAGCTTTAACCAATAAAGAAATGGGTGTCAGGAGGTTCTTGCAGTCAAACAGAACAAACTTTTATTTGTCAGAGACAAATGATTCACATGTTTTGTACTTACCAGCCACAGAGGCCCCAGCAGATAAACATGACATGGCTACAACATGTCCCTCAGAGACAGCACAGTGGAACTCGCTAGCCCTAATTCCCTATTAGGCTGTGTCCCTATACTACAGGCCAGTCTTGCCTAAGGGGAGAGCTACCTCCTTGCTATCCCTCCTAGTTGAAGCCAAGCTGCTCTTGCTACTTAACCTACCTATCTTACTCTCCTAGAGAGTACTATTACAGGTAGTATCCTACAGTATCTCTATCTGGCCTCATTCAAGGGGTCCCTGCTCCCTGACTTATCTCTCTCTAGAGATACTGGTCCCTCTAGGGCACGTGGCTTTACTGGGCCTTGTTGTACCCAGACTCCCTGGAAACATCCAGCTGGGTCAGCAACCAAAAACCAAAGAGGGAGATCCACCCCTTCTCACTCCCCTTACCAAAGTGTGACATAAGTGGTCACAACTCCTCTTGGCCAATAGCATAAATTACAACTAGCTACATGGGCATCTGCCCAGCTGCTAGGCAGAGTAGATATCATAAGGAACAGACAAAACTGTTGCCTCTTGGGGCTAGGAATGAGAATATAGAAAATGGGTGGATGGCTCCGCATCGGCAGTGTTGTGAGAACATCAAAAATGTAATCCGCAATATAAATAATATAAATCTATGTATAGCTATGGCAGTTTGGTTGTATTATGGTACATTTTTGCTGGTTGATTGCTATGGGTTATTGGACTACAATAAACTCTACCCATATCTCTGCACATATCTTAAAGTAAAACAAGCTCCGACTAATCAGAGAAGGAAGGTAAGGAGCAACAATCAACCATCTCATCTATAAGGCAGATGATCCATTCTATAAATTGTGACACAGTATACACACATATAAAATACAAAGATTCATTACATATTTATCAGTGAAATGTTTTTTTTTGATCCGTAGCACAACACAAGTAACAAGAAATCGTCCTTTGAGAGTAGAAGCCTGTGATTACAGTTACTATACTTTATATTCTTCATTATAAAAGGAAAGTTGTAGAGTTTCTTACTAAACAAGGGGCAAATAAAGAAATGTGTTGCTATTACTGCTATATAAAAGCAATTGCATTTCATCCATGGGTGCAACACACGTGGAGAAGAAATGTGTTAAGTGGTTCTTACCTTATTTGCTGCTGCTGTAATAAGTGTTAAAAAGCAAGTTGGGGTCTCATTTAGAGGGATATTCCCTTAAGTGTAATTTCCTGGTTACTTACAAAGATCTGACTTTAATAGCCTTGTTTGGGTTGTAATGGTTAAATAATCAAAACAGTTAAAATCATTTTCCTTCATCATTTTTTTCTGCCTGCATGACTCTTATCAAAGTCAACAGAATTTTAAAGTAATATGATGGTCTGGTGATAAAACAAATAAAACTGCTGGAACTTGAAAAGATCGATGGGAAAGAAAATTAGCAATGATGTGGTATGAACCGAGGCAGTGACAGTGAGAATGATTACAAACAGCAGATTCAGTGATGGGATAAAATGTGGCGATCATATCCCAGCACTATAGCTCTGCAATGATATAATGGCTAAGGGCTTTAGTAATTTTGTACATGTTCTCAATCAGTGCCAGAACAAAGTTTAAAACTTGTTATAAGAAGTTCTAGACGATCAATATTTAGGCACAGCTGGCATAGGATCTGCCCCATGCCCTTTCGCTGTATGTATTGCAGAATTAAATAAGCTTGTCTTGAACGCCAACCAAGCAATATAGTTTCTCATATCACTTAGCCTAGTGTTGAAACCAGTGAATTCAATTCTCCAGGTTAAAATAAATATTAGGAAATAAAGAGCACATTCATAGCCATCTCCTTCTCTAATCATATTAATGCTACTGCCAAAAACTGTCACCACTTCTTCTGTAATATTGCCGAGATATGCCCTTTACTTTTACAAGTAACATACAAAACACAAATCTATGCCCTTATCCTTTCCCGCTTAGACTATTACAACCACCTACTAACTGGTCTCCCAGGCTCCCACCCTGCAATCTGCTTTCTGCTTAGAGGGATTCCCTAGTAACATCCCTATCATTGCTGCCTGTTTAGGATAAAAAAAATCCTTCTGCTAACATTCAAAGCCCTTCACTCCTCTGCTCCTCACTACATTTATTGTCTCCCTTTATGTTCCTGTCAAACTCTGTTTCTCTCAGAACCACAAGGGAGCACTCACTCAGGCTCCTCAAAAAGTAAGATTCTACATTTTAGAGTAGGCTTGGGGGAATTTGACCCGTTTCTTTTTTGCCAAAAATTTGCTGCCAGCGAAATGTCGCGGGCGCCTATTAAAGCATTTTTCAGACATGCTTCTTTTTTTTTGATACAAGACGCCATACAAGTCTATGGGTGTCATTTCGGCGTCAAAACAAGGTGAAAAAATTTGCCCATCCCTATTTTGGAGTACTAAAACATTATCTACCCAGTGCACTTGTCCTCATATTTTGTGGGTGTAAATTATCCTTCCAGTTAGTATTTAAGCTCTAAGGGGCAGGGTCTTCCTTCCTACTGTGTCTCCTATAACATGGCACTTAGCAGATTTATTAAGGTTCGAATGATAAATTCGAATTTGAATTTTTGAATTTTTTTGTGTGAAAACTCTCAAATTCAAATTTGAAAGCACCAACTCGAATGTAAATTTGAATATGAGATTTATCACACCTCGACCAGTTGTAATTCGAATATTCACCACCTAAAACCTGCCACATTCCTTTACAAGTCAATGGCAGAGGTCCATTGACACATTGGAAGATGTTAATCGCCTTCCTGACACCGTTTTTTTCGGAGAAAAACTTGAATCGAGTTTCATTCGAATTCGAGTTTTCGGGTCAGTAACATTAGTTCGAATTTGAACGTTTTTTCTTAAACAAGATAACATTCAAATTTTGAGTACATTCAAATTTCTTAGAGTAAAAAAAAATTCTCATAAATTTGAAATTTGACCTTTGATAAATCTGTCCCGTAATCTCTGTATATTTTAGTATAATGCAGTCTTCCTATTATTATTTATTATAATGCAGTCTTCCTGTATGTACTATTATATATTATGAAATTGTACAGTACCATAGAAGAGTTTTAGAAATACTTTTAAATGCCCATTCAAGCAAAAACAAATACGGTAGCTTGCACTTCCAGCCCCACCAAACCACTGTTATCTTTCCTGTTTGAGGTTATTCCATCTGGCGCCGTATCGTTTTACTGGAGATGAAAATGTTGCTACTTTCATGATTGTTGAAGCATAAGCCCTGCATGATTATACTGCTAAATTAAACTGAATACATATGGCATTCTCCATCAGCTAAACCATTCCTGCTACACAGCACTGGCTTTATCAGCATAATCCAGGTACAGTGCAGGCTACCACAGCATTCCTTTCTATAATTGAGTGCCTTAGGATACCTCATGCTAGAATACCTTTGTTTCGAAAGATTAGCAAATCTATAGCCATATCATATATATATATATATAGACTACATGGCCAACCTCAGCTAGCAATTCATTGTTCAAATTTTAATATTCTATAAAATTCAGTGCAACATGGTACCCTGGAAACCCTCTTATGTAATGGCTATTGACCCGGGGGTCCAGTAGAATTACCAAGTATGAAGAAAGTGTTTATTCAGCACATTCTATCCAGTATGTCAGTAATACTTCATCAGATTCATTTTTTATCTAAGCGTGTTGTGCAAAACGAACATTTTTTTCCACACATGGGTATTCCACTGGGCTCTGTGTCCTTTGTTTAAATATAGACATAACATTTACAAAAAGAGCTAAACATGCATAAATACGCAAGGGAAGAAGCCAATACAAACAAGCCTTTCTCAAAATGCTGATCCACATCTAGGCATATGGGAATTCAATTCTATTTATTTGTTTTAAGCTTGATTTATTACCTACAAAAGTTTATGCTACTTCTACAATGTCTTTCATTTCCCCCCATTAGATTAGAAAGTTATTCTTTCTGTTTGTGCCATGAGGCAATGCTGCCGTGTGTGTATTTAACATACAACATGTGGGACGTACAATATTGTCAGTGGCAAAAAAAAAGGTGCCCAGGGGCATATTTACAATTGGCCCAAAGCCGCTCCTCACTTCAACTGTGCTGCTGGCCCTCTAGAAGCCAAAAGGGAAATCATGCATGGGATTTACAATAATGACCTCCACAGTCTGCTGTAAATCTGCAGTAATCTCTTTTCCTAATAATATCTCATTTAGAGCTTATATTGCAAATGTATTTTATTTCGCTAATGGTTGGCTCTGCATTTATCAATGTTGATCCTCATTTACCATTTACCAGTGCATTCTTTTATTTGTATAAACCTTTTAGGAATTAATATTATTAGCTCTAAAGCAGTGCCAAGGACTCATTGAGCTGGCTCAGGTAAAAAGCTATAGTCAGGACTTGAATAGATTAATAATGTTTTGGCAATTTTACACCATGCTTGAAACTAAAGAAATTGGTCTATAAAATAGGGAAAAACCTGTCTAGGGTAGCTTTCATGACATATTTTTATGATCACAGCTGTCATTTTTCTGTTCCAGGGGTGTATAACTTGAAATAGAACAGTGATTCACAGCGTCTCAGGAGCTCCTGCAGCAGCTGTAGGCTATTGTGTAATACTGTAGTCACAATAATAGACAAGTAATCTTGTCACTATAAAATCATTAAGACCTTATCAGCCCATAGCAAAATCCCCCCCCCCCACACTACTATCAAACCCAAAATGCCATGACTTCCTGGGATTCCAAAAGCTACAGAAGGAGACATGAAAACGTTTTCTAAAAATTAAGAAAATGTAAATTTGGCGAACTTTCCAATAAACAAACATCATTGTTTTTTTTTAAGTTGCAAATATAATTTGTACTGAAAGCAGTACTGCTTGCCTGACTCAGAAACAATGTATTAGGAAGCAGCTCCCGAGCCAAGATTCTGATACCCACAATGCCTTGCATGTTTCAGTAATTCTCTTTCCCAGGTCTGGAATCTTGACTGGAGACCTACCTGCCAATACAAAGTTTAAATGAAACGAGAGTGAATAATAAGACACAGACAGAAACTGCTTTCAGTATTATTTTTTTATGTAGCACTGACATATTCCACAGCGCTTTGCACAGCTTATATATCATTCATATCAGCCCCTGCCCCAGTGGAGCTTACAATCTAAGTGCCTATCAGATTCACACATTCACCAGGGTCATTTTTAAAATTCATTGACCTTTTTTTTTTTTTTTTTTTAAATAATGTATATTGGAAGCTGCTGAAATGTACATGCCTTTCATTAGGCCTAGTTTTGTTATGTCAGTATTTCAGGGGAATTCTTCTTCATCAATTTATTTACCAATTTCTGCTAGTTAAATCTATTTTGCAGTATTTCCACTCTTTAATTTCAAAAGAACAATGCAAACAAGTGCTTTTCTCTGATATCAATATTGTTTCACCAGAGTAATATATGTATGCAAATGTGCATCTTCAGTAAAATAGATCTATTTACCCAGCCTGGCTTTTTCCCTCTGTGGACCACACAAGACAAGAAGCCTTATACTTTACTGTGCTGTCATTTTAATGTTTTCAGACTTATAAAATTACTGCACTGTATTCATCTGCATCAAATAACCCTTTAAGCAAGAGGTTTTATAAGCCACAGGGTGTTACAAAGGCACCCGAATCATTAAATACAGTGTATCAGAGACACTTCTGGTGTCAAAAGAATTAATGAAGATGTTGCTGCTTCCTCTGGGGCATATAGAAAACATTACAAAATGATATATTGTAACAATTGACGCATCATGTATCCTTGGCTCTTAGAATTACTTACAGATGCAAGAATGACAAATAAATGCAGTTGAGTGCAATGTTACCAAGAGAGACGCTTCTTCAAAATACTTCTCCTACCATCAATTTAATGTCAAAAATGACATTCTGGAAAACAGATCCAAACGTTTGTAAGGATGAAGAAGCTAAATGCACAGACCTAGCCGGAATAAACCTTGCAGACATTTCACATCACACAGTTCTCTAGCCAAGAACATTTCTCATCTGAGATTGAATCCTGTTCTAAGTGCTCTTTTCAGAAAGTAAAATCTTTTTGGCACAGTTCACGGAAGCCATTGCAGACGCAGAGGATTAATAGTATTGCTTTTGTTATTGCCAACATTAATTAGAGGAGTCTCTGTGAATATCTCTCATCTTTTATAGCTCAGCTGTGCAACACAAAGTCTTTCTACTGCTTCACGTTTAGAGTTTCTAGTCTCAAGGCATTAGAAGGCAAAAAAGAAGAAAAAATCAAAACTCCTCTGCAAATTTCTGCTGGTTTATTGAAGTTGAAGAATTCGTTGAGTTGCTATAGTCTAAAAACAAGTGTCTGAAGTTTGTTATGTTAATTAAGTCTGCGGAATAAACTCCAATCAAAGGAACTTGTTACACTAATCTAAATTCAGGAGTAGCGATGGGCGAATAAATTCACCAGACACAAATTTGGGGTGAATTGCCATGTTTTGTCATAAACTAATTAATTAGTGAAACTGTGGCAACAAATCATCAGCAAATAATCCAATGCATCAAAAAAAATCGGCGCCCGTCAAAATTGGCGCAAGCATAAAAATTTTTTGCGTCAAAATTATTCGGATGCCCGTTGACTTTAATGCATTTGGACAATAGTCGTGCATATAAAATTGTCACTCGCATCAAAATTTTTGCGCGTCAAAATTATTTTGACGCCCATTGACTTTTTGGGAATTTTTTGCCTTTTCGTGAATTTCAAGGCACAGATTCGCCCATCACTATTCAGGAGGTTATGCATAAGAGAAAATAAACCACAGCCTGTCTATAAATAGAAGGAATATATATATTTTTTTTTTTAACTCTTTATTTAACATAAAGTTTACAGTCACGACGTAACAAAATCTGCACAATGTTATCACAAACCTCAGATCAGCACATATTACGCATTGTACAAAAAAATGAAAGAAGGGGAAGAGCATGGCATCTACAATAGAAAAGAGAAGTCATACGCTTCCCAGGTTTACCTATACCCAATGAAGGGAAAGCCCTTCCGATTTATTGCTTACAATATCAGCGTTCCATAAATGTAAACAGAAAGAAAAAAGGGAACAAAAAGAGCAGACAGAAGAAGGGGAAGGGTAGCGAGGGAAAAAGAAAAGAAAGGGAAAAAAAAAAAAAAAAAAGGAAACAACACTAAAGCATCAAAACTGTCCGAGCTCGGGGGAAATCAAGGAAATATGAGGATCCCAGTCTGGGAGTAAGTTAGCACGGTGTCGGGGGGTGTAAAGCGACCCAAGGAGACCAAACTTTCTCGTAACTCGGTAAACGAGAAGTGTGTAAGGCAGCCATGTATTCCATTCTTCGTATGTCCTGGATAGCTGTGTTTAGCTCAGTCACTGAGGGGGGCTGTGGCTTCTTCCAGTTGCGAGCTATGACCCGTCTAGAAGCCGTCAAAATCAAAGTGGCTAGCCTTTGGTTATGCTTCTTAAGCCCTGGGAGTGGAGACCCAAGCAGAAAAGGGAGTGGGTGTCGCTGTACAGCAGTCCCAAACAGTGAGGCCAACATGTCCCGCACCTCCTGCCAATAATGTGCCAGGAGAGGACACGTCCAAAAAACATGGTAGAGAGTCCCCACATCACCACATTGCCTCCAGCACTCTGAGGACACCGACGGGTACAATGAGTGGAGCTTGGCCGGCGTCAAATACCATTGCATTAAAATCTTATAATTTGTTTCTTTGTGGGTCACACATATCGAAGCCCTTTTGAGGTTCTCCCAAATCCGAGACCATTGCGGGAGGGGTATCTCTTCCCCTAGCGCCTGTTCCCAGGCCAACATATATCTATGTTTCATGAAAGAGGGCTCAGTGTAGGTGTTAAGTACGCCATAGATGTCAGATATAAGCCCCCTTCTGGATCCCCTAGTTGCCATAATCGTTTCCATAGGGCTGAGTACTGAAGGGGCCTGAGAGCCCACCACTGCCAGGGCAAAATGCTTGATTTGAATGAACTGATAGAACAACGAGTTATTGAGCTCGTACTTGGCTTGAAGCTCCTGAAATGAATACAGTTTACGAGTAAGTGGATGATAAAGATCTTTAAGCTGCAGTAGGCCGGCTTGTCTCCAGGGCTGTGCGAAAGAGTCCTTGAGGCCAGGAGGAAAGTAAGGGTTGCCCCAGAGGGGGCTTAGCCTGTATGGTTCTGGGGATATACTGAACTGTACCTTAGCATAGTTCCACAGTGACACAGTCAATTTCACTGAGTTCAGTACACAGTCCTTGAGTTTCAGCAATTTTTTCGGATCCCATAAAAAGGAGGAGATGGAAAAAGGAGAAACAGTATCATTTTCCAAAGACACCCATTTCCCACAGTGTGTCCTGGCCGACCATGCCACTGCCTGTCTCAGGTGTGCAGCCAGATAGTACCTAGTAATATCTGGAGCCCCCAGGCCCCCCCACTCCCTCGGGGATGTAAGTACCCTCTTAGAGATTCTGTGGGATTTAGCCGCCCATATGAATTTAACTAGTTTAGCCTGGATCTGTCTCAAAATTGTAAATGGGACTCGGACAGGTAGGGTCTCGAAATGATAAAGCAGTCTGGGAAGGGTCACCATTTTTACTGTGGCAATCCTGCCCAGCCAGGATAGCGAGTGGGAGGTCCATTTTTCAAGATCTTCGCAGATCTTAGCAAAAAGTGGGGTGTAATTTTCCTTGTATAGGGCAGCATAGCTAGGGGTCAAGCGGATCCCCAGATATTTGATATAATCAGTTTTCCAATTGTAGTTGAAATTTAATTTCAGGACCTTGAGTTGCGGGTGGGGGATATTTATGGGGAGGGCCTCCGACTTGTCCTGGTTGACTTTATGGTTGGAAAGTCTACTGTACGTGTCTAAGATAGCGTGTAAATTAGGGAGAGATGTCAGTGGTCGAGTAAGAGTTAGGAGTACATCATCGGCAAACAGCGAAATTTTGTGGGTTGTACCCCTACGAGTGAGACCCATAACATTAGGGGAGTTCCGAATAGCGACAGCTAGGGGCTCTATCGACAATGCATACATCAGGGGTGAGAGGGGGCACCCCTGTCTGGTCCCATTGGTGATCGTAATGGAAGAAGACAGGTAGCCCTCTATCCTAACCGCAGCCGAAGGGCAAGAATACAAGGCAGACACAGCGTTTCGGAAAGGACCCCCAAATCCCATCTTGTCTAGAACTTTGTTCATAAATGCCCAGTTGAGGCGGTCGAAGGCCTTCTCAGCGTCTAGCCCCAGGACCAGAAGAGGGGTCTTGGTCGAATTAGCTAAGTCTATGAGGTCAATAGTCTTTCTAGTATTATCTCCAGCCTGCCGGCCCATAATGAACCCTACCTGGTCCTGGTTGATGAGCGAGGGCATTAGTACCGTTAAACGGTTCGCAAGAATTTTGCTAAAAATTTTTATATCCGCATTCAGCAATGCTATAGGACGATAACTTTTACAGGACTGGGGGTCCTTACCTTCCTTAAGGATAAGGGAGATGTGGGAATAGAGCATAGATGGTGGTGGTTTGGAGCCTGTCAGGATTCTATTAAGAACCTGTAGCAAGTGGGGACCCAGAGATTCCTGAAAAGTTTTGTAATAGAGGTAGGTCAAACCGTCCGGTCCAGGGGATTTTTTCGTTGGGGCCAATTTAAGTGTCTCCGCTAACTCTTCCATGGTAATGGGTTCATTTAAGTGATCATTTTCTTCCGTGGTGAGGGTGGGTAATGTGGAGGGAGACAGCAAGTCCTGAATATGCTTCCCCAAGTCGCGAGCTGTTCTCAATGGCAAGGGCGGCAGATTGTACAGGGAAGTGTAGTAGCTATGGAATGTCTTAAGAATTTGATCCCTAGTATGAACTAGGGTACCTTGCTTAGTGCGGATCGCTAGTATGGCCTTTTGGGCCCTCTGGTCCCGAAGCTTATGGGCCAACAGAGTGTGGGCTTTGTTGCCATACTCATAAAAGCGCTGTCGTGTGTAGGAGATGGCTTTTTCCGCCTGTGTGACATCTATGTCTTTGAGTTGAGCTCTGAGTGATGTTATGCGCGCTAGCGTAGAGATAGAAGGTGAGTGGCCATATCTGCTCTCCTCAAGTTTAAGCTGCTGCACTATTTGTAACCTACGGAAAGTCGCGGATTTTTTGAGGTTAGATGCTATAGCAATCAATTCCCCCCTTACCCATGCCTTATGGGCTTCCCACACTGTGAACGGGGATGGGACCGAGTCCTTATTCCTCTGAAAATATTCCACAAGGCCTGTGGACAATTGAGTTTTAACCGACGAGTGGGCTAGCAGTGTCTCATTAAGACGCCATTGAAATGGTTTCCGTGGGAGTGGTAAAATATCTAGGGTCATGTCGACAGGGGCATGGTCAGACCAGGTAATTGGATGAATGGTAGAACTTTGCAAAGAAATCAGGGCTTCATGGTTAAGCAAAAAGTAGTCCAAGCGCTGTTGGGAACCGTGGGGGTGTGAGGCAAAGGTGAAGGCCTTTTCGGTGGGATGGCAAATACGCCATGCATCGTATAGGCAATGGGAACGAATAAATTGCCTAAATTGCTTGGAAGAAGGAATATATTTTATTGAGGAACTATGGCTGCATATTAGTAAAAGTTATGAAAAACATGTTTAAATAATGCCAAGGCCAAAGCCACCTGAATTTTCTCATTCCCGAAATATCAAAAATAGCAGGAGGGGACTATGAGTGAAATTACTTACATTTTACAGATTTTTGCTAAATGGCACCTTTTTTTAATTTCAATTCTTTTATTGATTTTCAAGAAGAAAACAAAAATAACAGAAAACATTGAGTGTTATGTATATAACAACATAGCACAAAGAGTTATAGGTTAAAGTGACTCTTGGGAGAGTTAAAAGAGAATAGAGTTGGAGGTACATATTGCAGAAAATTGTACAATTCCTTATAGGTCTTTACATGCGTAAATATGGTGCCAATAACTTGCAATTTTAGAGATCGTTTATTGGGTACAGGCAATAGAACATTCATAGTTTGCAGTTTGGCTAAGTTCATGTTTGCTAAAATACATCTCAATCAGATACAAACTCAATCAAATTTAAATTTGCTATAAATAAGGATGAAGATTCAATTAAAATATACTTTTTACTTTACTTGGCCGTTACGTAGTTTTTGAGTGCCTGCTCATTTTTGCTTAAATGGTTTAATCAACTCCTTCTGGCTACAGTTTAAGGGCTCGGCACCAACCCCAACATCTTTACTGGTGAGCTATACATTTCTTACTGTATATATATGGGATGGTATCCTTCCATTACATAAAGTAAATTAGCATCCACATTTGTGATTGTGTGCAGGTCATGGCTCACACGCTACATGCTAGTAGGCAAATAAGGCTACATTGTTCAGTTTCGAGATTATTTGTATCTAGTAGAAATCATGTCAAGGGCAACTAGACATTTAGGGGCACATTTACTTTGGGTCTAAATTGGGGGTTAATTAACCCTCGATATTCGACTGTCGAAGTTAAATCCTTCGACTTTGAATATCGAAGTCAAAGGATTTACCGCAATTACGATCGAAGGAAAAATCCTTCGATCGAACGATTAAATCCTTCAAATCGAATGATTCGAAGGATTGTAATCCATCGATCGAACAATTTTCCTTCGATCAGAAATTTGTTAGAAAGCCTATGGGGACCTTCCCCATAGGCTAACATTGATGCTCGGTAGGTTTTACTTGGCGAAGTAGGGGGTCGAAGTTTTTTTTAAAGAGACAGTACTTTGACTATCGAATGGTCAAATAGTCAGACTATTTTTATTTCGAATCGTTTGATTCGAAGTCGTAGTCGAAGGTCGAAGTAGCCAATTCGATGGTCGAAGTAGTCAAAAAAACATTCGAAAATTCGAAGTATTTTTTCTTCTATTCATTCAGTAGAGCTAAGTAAATGTGCCCCTTAGAGTTTTTCTTGAAAACATGTAACCACTCATCTGATTGGCATTTTTAGTTCAACTGCATTGGTAGGGAATTCCCTGGCATTTAAACCCTTGAGGGTAGTAAAGTCAATGTTATCCAATCACAATGGTTCGTTTGAACTTCAGTAAGGTGTTGGCTGAAACTCACAGATGTGTAAAAGTGTGATTCAATTACAATGGTTTAGATTTTTTAATGGCGCCACACAGACACTATTTGATGAAGTTGGGAAGCTTACCCCATTTATTTAGCACTTCAAAGTATCAACATTTTGGGCCCCTTTGTCAGATTGTTTCATCCCCCAAAACATGCACTTCATGCCTGAATTATATATCTAGTGTGAGGTGCCTCCAGTAGGAGATTAGCAGCTGCTACTTATAGCTAATGCAAAGCATGTGGCTGTTTATAGCAAGTAGCATGTATGGAGAGGGCATAACAATACCAATTTTTTAGCCAACAATACCAATTTTTTTAGCTACGAACAGTATCTGCCTGAGTGGCTCAATGGCGAATGATTACCTTAAGACATCACCATCACTCTAAAACAGGGGTCCCCAAGCTTTTTCACCTGTGAGCAAAATTCAGATGTAAAAATAATTGGGAAGCAACACAAGCACAAAAAAATGTTCCTGGAGGTGCCAAATAAGGGTTGTGATTGGCTATTGGTAGCCCCTATGTGGACTGACAGCCTACAGGAGACTCTGTTTGGCAGTACACCTGTTTTTTTGTCTCCAAGTCAGGAATTCAAAAGTAAGCTCCTGCTTTGAGGTCACTGAGAGCAACATCCAAGGGGTTGGTGAGCAACATGTTGATCACAAGCTACTGGTTGGGGATCACTGCTCTAGAAACACTACCTGTATAGTTCCCCAAAAGGTGTCTCACAGTCACCTCTGTGTAGCAGAACAAACAAGGGCATATTCAGAGCTATAACATTCTATGATGTAAACTTCAACTTTCTCCTCTGGTTTAGCCTCAATTAAAGTGTAACAAGAAGAAAGCATAGAGATGCAGAAGAACCAATAAAATGGCACTTTTTATGTAACTACATGAATACTGGATACATAAAAGAATTTTGCCCAGTGCTAAGCAGATGTGATGAAAGGGATATTTTATCAAAAAGCAACAAATTGTACAGTATAGTCCCCTTTCTAATCAGTATTGTCTTGGATGGTAAGGGTTAAATGACTCAATATGGTTCATTTACAACAGTGGGGCAAAGTACTTAATGCAGCATCTCATGGAGTGCCCTCTAGCTTTGCGTATCATTAGGAGACAAAAGGGAACACTAGGCCTTTTCTTAACAATGACATTATATAATGAGGCATTATATAATTCTTTTCACAGACTGAATGTAATATATAATATGTAAATGCTTTGCTTTGATTTTGTTGTCTTTGTACATTTGATATCAATATGCTAAGTATCCATAAATGTCTACCTGCAAATGCCTCCATGAAAGCATCATATTATAGCTATTCTCATGTCTAGAAGCAAAAGGCAGATCAATAGCACCCCTTAAACAGGGCACCTCTGGGATTAAGTTCACACTTTGTTACATACACTCATCAATATCTCTAACCCATTACATGAGATGACAGGCAGAGCGGTGTTCAATAGGCCGATCACAGACCTGCTAAATAAACACAGGGATAAAACAATCACGGCCACATTTTTGTTGTTTTCTTTCAATTTATCTCCTCATTTTTATTAATTTTCCCTAAATTAATATGCTTTTAATCAGAAGGTTTCTAAAGTCTCTGGGGCAGCAAGGCTGAGTCATTTGTAAAAACCCTTAGAAAAATCTCTATGGAAATCTAACCATAAAAAAAAAAGAAAATTAACAATTTATTTCTAGAAGCACTGTTAATTGCAGCAGCTTTGGAATGGCCCTTTAATCAGCGCGAGCCCCCTAATGAGCACCTAGCAGACACAGATTGGAGCAAGGATTAAAAGCATAATCTCACCTACCTGAATTTTTTTAGGTGTCTGAACAGCAGGACTCCTAAAGAGCTGAACCGCTGATTTTCTCTCTGGAAACCCCACTGTTGCAAAATCACTTGAATAATTAGTGACTGGTATTTTCCTCATATTTAAAGGGAAACTGTCTCCCAAAACAATTTATTTTTTGACAGAAAGAAAATATGATGCTAAATGATCCCACAGTCAAACTGTGGCCACATTGTGGGTGTATAGTCTTTCAGAAAATTAAATTTTTATCTACTTGACTGCTGAATTAAATATATACTGTGAAAGCACTGTGCTATGGACAACATTTTTTAGAATTACAAGGGCTAATGCAATACTAATAGTTTAGTCCAGTTCTTGTCATCACCTAAAGGTGTTTTATTTTAGACAGCAACCAGCAAATGCTATATGTTGACTACTTGCTATAGGTTAATCCTGTATTACTGCTCCTTTTTCTGTTTTCTGGTTTCCCTAAATGACCTAAAGACCTTGTGACTAGTTTTGTCCATTCTGTAGGCTATATAATGGGAGACACTACATGGCACTTTCTCTTTGGTCTTCACGAAGTACCAGGGGTGGATATGCTGGGAGTAAGGCCCCAATATAAAGGTTTGGACTCTAAGCAGATCAACTTTGGACCCTCAGGAGATCCTTAGATAAGTCATCAGTAGGGAATGGAGGTACACGGACCCTGTGAGTGAGGTAAAGGCAGTGGGGAGCACCCTCATAAGAAGAGTGAGAGATGCCATTTTACAAAGTTGCATAAAGTGCTAAAGTATTGAGCAGCGTTGGATTGGGGCAGTGGTGGGCCACCAGGTCTGTGTCATGAAGGCCCCCCCTCATGACTCCCTGCCCCCCCTCCCGCATGAGTGTGTGTTGCTTCACCTAACTTCTGGCTCCTTAGTCTAAATTTGTGATGCAAAGGAGCAGGCCTGGGTCAGCAAGGGATCATGAGGGCTGGGGCCCACAAGGTTTTCTCCTGGCATCCCTCCCGTCAGCCAACCCTGGTATTGAGAGCTTCCTAAACTATTTTCTCCAGCTGAGAAAGAGGCTTGCCTTGAGAGCAGCTAGAAAAAGGTATCTCTGCTTGGAATTACATTGCTACTATTGGTTCTCCCTGCTCCATCCACAGGATTCCTCTTATACTCACAGTGATATTGTCACATATCACTGTAAATTCAGGTACCAGGCCATTGGAATGGGGCAGACATAGGATGCCACAGCACTGCTTTTTATGCCGCACCAACATTATAATTGACACTGTCAATAAATTGACTGGCAAATATCCTAAGACCTAGCCTATCCCAGAAAGCTAGTTTACTGCCAGGATACGTTTATTCTGTCCTTAAGCAGTCTTTTATCATTGCTTTTCCTAACATATGTGTTTACTTCTTGTTTAAAGGAGAAGGAAAGGTTAAAACTAAGTAAGCCTTATCAGAAAGGTCCATCTAAATATACCAGTAAACCCCCAAAGTAATGTTGCTCTGAGTCCCCTGTCAAAAGAAACACAGCATTTATTTCCTTCTATTGTGTACTCATTGGCTTCTGTATCAGACTTCCTGCCTTCATCTTAAACCTCATTGCCCTGGGCAAGAGCATGCTCAGTTTGCTCCTTTCCCCACCCCTCCCTTCCCTACTGTAATCTGAGCCCAGAGCAGGGAGAGACTCAGGCAGGAAGTGATGTCACACCACATTAATACTGCAGCTCCTATTCTAAACAAACAGAGAGTTTCTAGAGCTTTTTACTCAGGTATGGTAAAACATTCTACAGAATAAATATAGCATTTGAGCTTGCACTATTGCAGCTAATCTATTGGCAATAAAATGCCTCCGTAGCTTTCCTTCTCCTTTTAGTTAAACAGAGAAAAAATGTGCCTGGCAACGCACAAGCTCGATTGACCTGTAACCCAAACACATAAAATCTATGGCAATGGCACTGTAACATTATATTTTAAAGCTCATAAGGGCTAATGAAATTATTATAGTATAGGGGATTACTTTATCTATAAGGGAACATAGGTGCAGACACTGGTAATTTAAGTTATTTGTTGCATCTACAGAGTTGTTTGTTTTATATTTTTCCTATGCATTTGAAGTTATCCCAGGAACAATCTTAGGCATTCTGCTGTTGCAGAGTAACCTCACTCCTCTCCACTTTTGTCTAAGAGCATATTTTTCCCAGAACTATATCTATCTGTCTTTCAAGAGTCCAGGTGGGGGAATAATGGATAATATTAACTCTTAATATTGAGTGGCTCGATGCAGCCAAGTGGGATCAGAATGTGGGTATGTGATCTTTGTGAGCAAATAATGCCATTACAGGAATGGGACCTGTTATCCAGAATGCTTGGGACCTGGGCTTGTCCAGATAATCAATGTTTCCATAATTTGGATCTTCATACCTTAAGTCTACTAGAAAATCATGTAAACACAAAATAAACTCAATAGGCTGTTTCTGCTTTAAATAAAGATTCATTTTATCATACTTTGGATCAAGTACAAGCTACTGGTTTGTTAATACAGAGAAAAAGGAAATCAATTTTAAAAATCTGGATTATTTAATTATAATGGAGTCTATGGGAGACAGATTTTCCATAATTCAAGCTTCTGGATAACAGGTTCCTGGATAATGGATCCCATACCTGTATTACCTTATCTAATAACCTAACATAAAAGGAGTCTTTTGTGATTTCCTCAGGCAAAAGTGCAAGACCACTAATGGACAGAAGAGCGCACCTCTTAGTGCGCATGAATGGAGCAATCTCGCCTGGGAAATCACTACAATATGCATCTGGAGCCAGAAAAAAATGAGGTGGAAGTAGGGTTGCCATCTGCCTGGTTTTGACCCAGAAACCATGTTTTTTGAAGGGCTTTCTGGGTCAAAACTGCAAATCAGGAAAACTGGGCACGATTCACTGAATTTGACAAGGCAATTGGCTAATCGGCAGTTGCCACATCATAGCCCCGCCCCACCAAGTCACACACCTGCTACAGTGCCTCCCCAGTCAGGAGGAATTGTGGCAACCCTAGGTGCAAGTTACGGGTAGGAGGGGGGATGCCTGAGTGACTCCCACTATCATGTCTATAACATTTCTGAATGTAGTTGCACGCTATCTTCTGATATTGCTGCAATAGCAAAACGTAGTGTACAGAATGCAAAAATTGGGTGCATTGCTCCTATTTTATTGCCCTTTGCACACTGCTCAGTGTTACCAGAGAGCTGATTAGTGATGGGCGAATTTATTCGCCATGCACGACTTTGCGGCGGGAAATTTGGGAATTTTTTGGCAAATCGAAACGCCGCAAATTCGCCCATCACTAGAGCTGATCTGAGCTACATGTGCAGCTTTTTTGTAAGTGAGGACAGACACACCAACTTCTTGGTGAACAGTAACTTGGTTGCTTTATAGAACTCAGCATAGCATGTCTGCAACAGGAACAATAGACCCTCTCCACTTTACATAACATGCACTGGAACAATCTCTGTCTGTTGTATTCCATACCCAGGAGACGGTAAATGACCCCCAAAGTATGTAATAGGAAATGCCTTCCTTGTAGCTTTTGCATTTTCTTTCTGGGGATCATTTATTTTATATACGGCAGGAGTGCTCTTATGTTGGTCACCCATTTAAAATTGTATTCCTATTTTCTATTGAGTGAAGCAAAAATTGTATCTGTTTCCAGTTTCAGTCATTTTAAAGGATTCAGCTGTAAGACAGCAAGGCTGGTATTGTGTGTTACTGTATTTCCAAAAGATAATGTGCCATACAACAACAAAACAAGCATCTCAAAATATTTAAAAAAAGAACACTATGTTTTGCTGATGTTAGCTTGTGTCTATTCTTGCTTTCATTTCTAACTTTTATTTTAAAGCTCCAGGCTAATTGGTTGCTGCTGGCAACTGCACTTGTGCAATTAAATGAACCTTAAAAAATAAACCAGGCACATTTCTGGACTGAAAAATGCAGGCTTCCTGATTTTCAGGGATAATAAAAGTTATTTATATTGGGAATAAACGATTGACTCTGCTATATGTTCAATGACCCTCGTTGATAAGATAGATGATTGGACCATGTGTTAGAAAGACACTTCTATGGAATATTTTTCTAAATTGAACTTGACAGTCACATAGCTTATTATAAAATGCATCTGCAATTCTGACTTTTATTGTTATCTCATCCACTCGAAGGCAACTAAATGCTTTGAATGTTCTTTAGCCGGGCTATGAAAAACTGTACTATCAGAGCACTTAAAGATAACAGAGAGTAAGCAAACTTCTTTTTCTCTGAGCCCAATGTGCCAATCAATACATTGCACTACAGTTCTCATTAGGAACTATTTAATTCAATCACCTTTCGTGCCAAATAACTGATGAAGAAAGGTTGCAATCGAAGCATGGTGAAATGAATATTGCCAATATGTCCAGAGTTCAGGTCTGAGAACCGAGAATCAATAATCAGAACAGACAGGATAAGGCAACTGTAGCAGAAGAAAATGTGTTTACTGAGGAGGCTGCCCCTTTAAATCACAAGCCCATTAATCTACTAACCCACATAGGCCTCACCTTTTTCGAGCTACAGTAGCAGCAGGTCCATGACTAGTGATTATATTATTGAGCGGCAAAGTCCGCCAGCATTTCTGTCATTATAGCTACTCATTAAATGCTTCTCCCACTGGAAAATATAGCATTTACTAAGCAGTTTAAGAAAGGAATTGACTGCCCTTAAAACTAAAGTACACAATCCCACAAGCCTGCACTGTCTGATACAAAGATACAACGTCAATATTACAATACATTTGCAGAGCAAAATCCCCCATTGTAACATAGATTGTCAGGTCAATGGAACAGTATATAGTTACATAGTAGTTACATAGTTACATAGTTACATAGTTACATAGTTAAATTGGGTTGAAAAAAGACAAAGTCCATCAAGTTCAACCCCTCCAAATGAAAACCCAGCATCCATACACACACCCCTCCCTACTTTTAATTAAAATTCTATATACCCATACCTATACTAGCTATAGAGTTTAGTATCACAATAGCCTTTGATATTATGTCTGTCCAAAAAATCATCCAAGCCATTCTTAAAGGCATTAACTGAATCAGCCATCACAACATCACCCGGCAGTGCATTCCACAACCTCACTGTCCTGACTGTGAAGCACCCTCTACGTTGCTTCAAATGAAAGTTCTTTTCTTCTAGTCTAAAGGGGTGGCCTCTGGTACGGTGATCCACTTTATGGGTAAAAAGGTCCCCTGCCATTTGTCTATAATGTCCTCTAATGTACTTGTAAAGTGTAATCATGTCCCCTCGCAAGCGCCTTTTTTCCAGAGAAAACAACCCCAACCTTGACAGTCTACCCTCATAATTTAAGTCTTCCGTCCCTCTAACCAATTTAGTTGCACGTCTCTGCACTCTCTCCAGCTCATTTATATCCCTCTTAAGGACTGGAGTCCAAAACTGAACTGCATACTCCAGATGAGGCCTTACCAGGGACCTATAAAGAGGCATAATTATGTTTTCATCCCTTGAGTTAATGCCCTTTTTTATGCAAGACAGAACTTTATTTGCTTTGGTAGCCACAGAATGACACTGCCCAGAATTAGACAACGTGTTATCTACAAAGACCCCTAGATCCTTTTCATTTAAGGAAACTCCCAACACATTGCCATTTAGTGTATAACTTGCATTTATATTATTTTTGCCAAAGTGCATAACCTTGCATTTATCAACATTGAACCTCATTTTCCAGTTTGCTGCCCAGTTTTCCAGTTTAGACAGATCACTTTGCAAAGTGGCAGCATCCTGCATGGAACCTATAGTTCTGCACAATTTAGTATCATCTGCAAAAATAGAAACAGTACTTTCAATGCCCACCTCCAGGTCATTAATAAACAAGTTGAAAAGCAAGGGACCTAGTACAGAGCCCTGCGGTACTCCACTAACAACACTGGTCCAATTAGAAAATGTTCCATTTACCACCACTCTTTGTAGTCTATCTTTTAGCCAGTTCTCTATCCAGGTACAAATACTATGTTCCAGGCCAACATTCCTTAATTTAACCAGTAACCTTTTGTGTGGCACTGTATCAAATGCTTTAGTAAAGTCTAAGTAAATCACATCCACTGCCATCCCAGAATCGAGGTCTCTACTTACATGTCACTGTTAATCCAACTAAAAGCATATGTCCGAAACACCCTGTAAAACAAAGCATGCATTCTCTTGGAATAAGGACAGAAGGGATGTTTAAATGACAATTCTCTAAAGAACAGCAGTCAAATACCTAGTTTTGTGAAAACAAACAGCCACAGTTTGGTCACAAAATATGTCTATTATAAAAGACTGCTTACCTTAACTAAAACCTGACTGCAAGACTAGGATTATTCTCTTAAATAAGTGTTGTTTTGTTATTAAAAGGTCTTAGACATTGATATGGGTAGTAACACAACTACCCCTGCAGGGCCGTGCAGCCGGGCGTTCCCCCGTGCCCCATCAAAAACGATTTTCGCAGCGGATTCGCTCGACAGCGGGCCCCTGGTGCAGTTGCACCCCCTTACCTCCAGTAGTTCTGTCACTAGATATGGGGATTATAGCATCCAAATATGTTGGGGTGTTCCCATTAAATTGTGAATTGTTTGATGCTGGTGGGTGTTGTGTCAGCCCCCTAACCTTTTTTAGCATCATGGAGTTTCTACCCCCTTAATCTGTAGTGTAGCTCATTTTAAGACAAGTTAGGAGTTGTTTACCATGAAAGGGGTGCAAATTGCACCCCATAGTTCTCATTTAAGAAGCCTTTGTGTCTGGGATCATGCTATGGTTTGCACCTAGCCCCCGACTAGGCTAAGAACACAGCAGCTTGAACATGCAGCCCTGTCCCTATTATAGGCAAATATGGGTGGACGCCATTGCAGCACTCGGCGGGAAAAATGTATAACCTGTCAGGACGCTCCCTCCAAATCCACTCTGGCTGCAGTAACACTCATATAGAAGAAACTTGACAGCGTTGAAAGCGTCACCCAAACAGGACCCCGGGGAACCCAAACTTTGATAAAACCATAAATCTTTATTGATCCATGTTAAAGACAAGTCATGGTACTCCATTCTCCTATGGCCAGAAGGCTGATGGTAGAGCAAGGTGGAAACTGCAAAAATATATAAAATATATATATGGTAGCTTATTTACACTTTCCAGCCATTTGTAAATAAACCCTTCTATTTTATTAGATAATAAAGTTAAGCCACACAAGTTGTATTAGGTGACGTGCAGTAAATAAAGATAAGACACATGAAACACACTGGCTATATGATTAGAACTTCATTTAGATGCAATGGTGTAAAAAAAGCAAACTGGTAAACTTTGTTTCTTATGAAAATGTTATTTGTGGACCTTTCTAAAAATGGTATTTTAGGAAATCTTATAATAGGTGTTATGTCAATATCACTATTTGCATTTGTGCCCGTGGGTACTGTACACAGACTGTTTTAAGTCCTATAAGGATTACTGAAAAGTTCAGAAAATGATTTTGATTTTCTGCGATTTGCTACTCAACAGTGTTCTTTTGCATTATATGACCTTTCTGCCTAACTGGTGTTTTGCTATTGATTTTAATTACTCAGTTTAATTTACTGCATGCCAACACAAAGCTGTTTACTTCCACTTGCCAAAATGTTGTCACAGCCTCCCAGAGGAAGGCAGCAAGAGAAACTGTATATGTTTTGGAGTTAGAGGCTATTCATTAGAAAGGAATATCATTTGCTTTGGAAATGTCACTGCTCCAGCATGTAGGCACTAAACATTTGCACACACAGGACATCAGCATAAAATGTCAGCACCGCCTGGACCAAAATAAATCTTACCATCTCAACAAGGCAACTTTAAAAGGCAGATTCTCTAGATTACCTTGCCCTGCAAAGATACCAGACTATAGCAACAGATTGAGCCAGATGGAGGGGATGTAGGCATGATGCCTAGAGGATTGATGGGGATGCCTAGGGGATTCCTAGGTAAGGTCAGCTCCTTGCCTTTAACTGTTCCCTAGCATCACATCCAGAATCCACATGCTAGGGCACCTTCACTAGCACCTCTAGTAATATATAAAATCACTGCATGCCAATAAAATCTGTAATAATTAATGCATAAAATGTTTAAATACATTATAAGGGCATGCTTTTTGCCTAGATTAACTTGTGTACCATTTCCAATATAAATTGTCGCTGTCAGCCACTGTGATCTCTTATCAGTGTATGCACACGTGTGTGTTCAAAGTGCTGGCTTAGATACAATGAAAAAGAATTCACTAAAATTGTGCAATTTAAATTCTGAGTAGTGTCCCAACCAACCAATTAGAAATTTGCTTTCATCATTCTTATAGCAATTGAATAATTAAAGCTAATTGCTGGTACTCCGTGTCTTCCCCCCTTTGGGAAACTCAAGATGGGTTTTTATTTACCTGGTGCAAATTAACTTTTTTGCTTATGTTATATCTGCCTTCAGCTGGTAGAAAGGGTTGATTTATTTTACTGTGTAGGTCTATGTGTTGGAAAAAATTATTCAGCATGGGCTAAGAGAAAGGTTCAATACCTATTTTTCTTCATTCAATATTCTGTCATTTCCGTGTGCACACAGAGGGGAAATAAAGAGAACTTTTTGTAACCAAAGTGCCATGAAGCAGAATGAAGGAAGACTGTGCCTCTTATGTAAATGCGACAAATGAGACAAATTCATTTGTTGAATAATGGTTTTAAAATTGCTGTAAAATGCTGTGCAAAAAATAAAGCTGGTGACCTTTTTGAAGCAAAAACAATTAGTCTTCGGCACACCACTTACTTGATACTTTATAGAGTGCATTCAGTCCCAGGCTGCTTCAAGCCCAACGCAGTAATCTCTTGAAAAAGGGGAATAGAAGCACACCATACTTTGGCTCCTGCCTTTAAAGCATTTTATTGCAGCAGAGATGTGGCACAAGCTTTCTGGGACAACCCCTTCCTCAGGTGAATTTTTGAAACACATCTGTTTATGCCACTTTTATATCTTTTGCTGCCTTACCAGTGGGTATTAGAAGCATAGGTAAGCCCAACTGCGCATTGCACTGGAAATAATAGTATTGGAAGGCAACTAACACTCAGCCTTGGCAGAATCCCTCACACCCACCATTCAAGTGGAGCATTTTCTTTTTTGTTTTCTGTTTTATGGATGTCAGTTGGCATATATTGACATTGTCACAACTGGTGGGGATAGGGGAAATTTTTAACATTTTGGGGTATTTAGCCTGCAAATTTTTTATGGTAAAGTAACTTACTGGAGGTGATCTATCTCCAGGAGTGGGACATGAAGGGTTGCGGCAATTAGTCACATGTTTTTATTTGTCCACCTAATGACTGGCATGACAGCCACACTGAGCAATTTACAGATGGTGTGTGTTTGGTAAGAGTGACAAGCAATCATTTTGGTGGTGGGTCTTTCAACTTTCATGCCTGTTTAACTATTATTGCTTATCTGTTAATTAAAGGCTGTTGCCTTCTTTATGCCAAAATCTCTTCTTGTTTCGAGAGTTAGCCCAGGATAGTTGCAGAAATACCTGCAGATTAAACAATAATTAAACAAGGAGGTTGCATTATAACATAGTTAAACATAGTTAAATCAGGTTGAAAAAAGACCAAAGTCCATCAAGTTCAACCCCTACTATCAAGTTTAACACTGCCCATGTCAGTACAAAGATTTTACTCAGTCTACCCTGGCATTATAATAGCAATGCTTAATTCATTCTATTTATACAGCATTCTTAATATTCCCCTTAATATATGACATTTATGCACAAATTTGCATAATGTCAAGATTTTATTCATCCAGGTCATAAATTGAAAAGTTTTCAATATTGAAAAGTTTTCAATATTACTCAGTCCTGTGATTTTAGACTTTAGACCATTTCTAGATACTGCATTAATTCTATAAATCCAGAGAATGAGTTCTACTTAATAAAACATAGTATAGCCCAGGATGTCTCTGTCACAAATAAATGTAAATCTTGTCTTTTATTTTTAATTACTTCATTTTCTCGGGGAGAAAATGTGCATGAAAATATTCTCCATGTTTTTTTCCCAGTTGCCTTATTTTAAAATATCAGGTTATTGATTCGAATCTCCGGATCGGTGTGCTCCCCGTCCAGCAATCACTAGGGATCTCCTATGTCCGTAAATATAGACAATTTCTAAGATTGGATTGCTGTATGCCTCAAAACCTCAGGTTGTTAAGGAGGAAACTAAAAACAGAAAGATTGAAGTAGTATATGGTGTAGTATTTTTGAATTCATTTTTTATCACACTCTTAGTGATTTCTATATAATTTCTATTTGTTCATATCAGCTACAAAAATATCTGTTAGAGGTAAAGGTCCTCTCAAGCAAACATAAGTGATTGTTTCAGTGATCAAATATTTAAATAGATCAAAAAGTTTTTTTTAAAAAATAAACCGTGAAAAAATAATCCAAAAAAATCAAAAATACAAAAAATGCAAAACAAAAAGGAAAAAAGAAGACAAAAATAGAAAAACAATAAATATATACAGAAAATTAAAAAATACAAAATTTGCTAAATCATTAACGGTGTGATAAAAAATGAATTAAAAAATACTATATACTACTTCGATCTTTCTGTTTTTTGTTTCCTCCTCAACAACCTGAGGGTTTGAGGCATACAGCAATCCAATCTTAGAAATTGCCTTATTTTTAAAACTCTATTGTGTTTGTCCCTAAGCCTGCAAACTTTTAATGCTCCCCTCATACCATTGTATGTATCCATATTAACAGCAGTACGTTTTCCTTGTAGCATCAGCATAATCCTAGAAAAACAATTAAATGATCACTTCTCAGAGTAAAATTTTATGTGCAAATTTGTAAATGTTGACAAAAGCCATTGCTGTTACCTTCAAAAGGAGAGCAACTGGCAGATCGTTTTATGGCTGCCATTGGGTCCAGAAAGATTGATGGACTGTGATGACAGTTTATTTATAGGAAGGGTCAGGGTAATCTTACAATCCAAGATATAAAGCTGCCAGCAGCTTTCACAGGTGATTTATGTAAATACACACTTCCCACCATGACCGGTGCTTTATTTATTTAACTCAAGCCTGGGTAGAAGCAAAAAGGACACAATTGTTTGACCAGTTTGGCCACAAGAGACAGATTAAATGCACATATTGACCAATGTAATTAATTAAATAGAGCTTAAATAATTATGCTGATTTAACATCTAGGAGGAAAATATTTGTGGTACATACCCCATACAAAATGCACAAGCAATTTCAAGCAAACTCAATTTTTAAGGGGCACTTCTTTGCTTTCTAGAATAGAAAGTATACAGCGGCACCTGGCTCTAATGCAACACTGCATTTGGAAGAGTTGCACTCAGGGAGGGCTGGTGTTGGGTGGCACATGGACCCCATTGGAACACCCACTAACTTGAACCAGAAACCGTAACGGCTATTAATTAGGCAATTTAAAGTTCTGTGGAATATGTTGATATTGTATAAACAAGGAATAACAAATAAAAAAGGCCATCACCAAACAGTTCCCTACCTTTACTTATTCAAGTGTTTTCTTCTCCTTCCTAAGATAGTTTTTCCCTGCCTTAATTCATTTGCTTATGCAATTGCCTCTGAATTCTCTCAACTTCTTTTGTCATACCCACCCACAGCTTTACCCTGTGTCTTCTCTACTTAAAACTGTGCTGTCGGGCTTACTTCAGTGACTCTTCACTGACTTCTGGAATTCCCCTCAACATTTAAAGAGGACTGTGTCAAGCTTGACCTCTCTTTAATTAGTGTCCCATGTCTCTTCTACCAATAAATTGCTACACACTGTAGATATTCCAAATAGCTGGACCATGAACTCACTGGGGTATTGACTTTTCCATACATGTACAGAAACCCCAAACAGAGGCACAGACCATTCAATGCAGTATAACTGGTCCTTGGCCAGTTTATTTAGGTATTTTCCAAAGATATAAAAATCCCTACACTTCCTTATCTCCCTAATTGCTGGGCAGATGTCCATGTATCTAGGTACTTCATTTGCAAACATCAGTTATTGGCCTTCTGACCTATGGTCACTTCCTGCCACACTTTAACATAATGCCTGGTTAGGGGTGGATCTTTCTCTTTAGTTTCTGGTTGGTGACCCAGCTGGATCTGTTCCAGAGAGCCTGGGTACACCAAGGCCCAGTAAAGTTGTTCTGCTCTAGAAGGACCAAGACCTTTAGTAATAAGTTGGGAAGCAGGGACCCCGTGAATGAGGCCAGCCAGTGACAGAGTAATTCCTTACATAGTACTCTCTAGAAGAGTGAGATAGACAGGTTAAATAGCATGAGCAGTCTGTGCTCCTACAAGGATTGTAGTAGGGAGTAGCTTTCCCCTAGGCTCTGAGTTTGCCTATAGTGAAGGGACCACAGCTGGGTTGGGAATCAGGCTTTATATTTATTCTCCCTAATCATTCCACTGTATGGTATCTGGACCACATCTGGGCAGTCTAGGTATACCTTCAGCTATCCTATTACTTCTGCATGGTTTCACATCTTGCTGTCTCTGCCTAACTGTCCTGGTATATTACAATCTGCTAATTCCTCGCCTCTGTGGATTGTGAGTATAATCCTGTGGATCATTTGTCTTGGACAAATAAAATGTGTTCTGTTTTATTACTGCATGTACCTCCTGGCACACTTTATTTAATTGTACAGTAGCCTATGTGAGTTGTAGTTAAACTACACCTTTCCTTCCTAACTTCCACATAGTGAAGACTCTGCCTTGTGTGTTAGAGGCAAGTGTAATCTGTGCTCCACTGTTTAGCTGGACATTGCATATTTACATCTCCTTCTTTCCAAACTTTCAATTGCTCCTTAAAGACCCACCTGTTTAAAGAAGCTTATTCAATGTACTTTAATTAATCAATCATTGCTGTATCATAAATCACAAAATTGTTTCTATAATCCTAATGTCTCAATTGTACCCTAACCTTTAGTTTGTAAACCCTAATTTGTATGGCCCTCTAATCCTATTGTACTCTGTAACCCTTGTTATCACCATTGATTCCCTGTTTGTTATAACTAAGGTAAAGCACTGCATATCTTGTCGGCGCTATATAAATAAATGATGATGATTTTCTCTACTGGCATACTGTATATACACTAACAGATTTAAAAAAAAGGTCTGCTTTCCTTCAGCTCCATGAAGCACATGGAGAAGATTTTGGCACTGAAGCAATAAAGTATGCATTTTTTGCTCAGATTCATTATTTGGCTGCATTAATCTCATGCTTGCCAGTGCACCTACATTCAGGGAGACACAGGCAGCCAATAGAGAAAATGACCCATGTGCCATATGAATAAGTGGAGCTGGTGAAAGAAACAGAGGCGTGGGATGGGCATATCTCCTATTGTGCCAAATGGTTCTGTAACTGGTCTGCTGTTATTCTCGCTTCATCTCAAGCTGCACCTTAAATTTGGAATGCTATACCTGAACTCCTCCGGAGAATAAAATACCTCTTTGAGCACTTGCTTAACATCAGACTCTGTTTTGGCACTTATTCAGCATCTAGTAGAATTAAATCAAAGGCAACTGGACATTTGGAGTTTTTTTTCTTGACTTGCCACTCATCCGAGTGGCTTCTTCAGTTCAACTGAAGTGGTAGGGAATTCCCCGGCATTTAAACCCTTGAGGGTATAAAGTAACAGATATGCAATCACAATGGTTCCATTGAACTTCAGTAAGGTGTTGGCTAGGGATAGACAAATAAATTTGGCAGACGCAAATTCGCGTGAAGTTCCACAGTTTGCCAGCAGCAAATACATTCCCAAACCTGCAGGAAAAATTCAACATGGAAAAATCTACTGTGACAAAAAAAATTGTTGCAACTCAGAATAGATGAGCACATAAAAATTGTCACACATCAAAATTATTCGGACGCCCATTAACTTATGTATTTGGACAAAATAGTCACGCTAGCGTCAAAATTGTTGTGCGTCAAAATTATTTTGACGCCCATTGACTTCAATGCATTCAGTGAATTTTTCAGGACAAATTCGCCCATCATTAGTGTTGGCTGAAACTCACAAATGTCTGAAAGTTTGATCCAGTCACAATGGTACCATGATTTTCATTGAGGCAGGTGTTAATGTTTCATTGTACGTGACTGAAAGTGTGTTGTGAAACTGCCGGGTAGGGATGTCAAAGCAGTATGTTGATGACAAATGGTGTTGCAGGCCCCCTCCTCTGTTCAGGGATGG